>NC_092721.1:134113174-134424464 GCF_047496885.1 Scyliorhinus torazame
TATAATTTCTCCCATTTTCTTTCTCTCTTTCTGATGACACTGTCCACTCCTCATTTGAAGCCAGAATTATTAGAAATACAGGCTTTTGAGAGACTGGTTCTGATCTTAGTCAGTTTTAGATTGGAATCGGACAGTTTGAACAACAGATTTACCTTTTAGGCAAAATTGGGACACTTTCCATAGGATGCTTGATTGGCAGTCTAGCTAAAAACTGTCAGGACTTCCTCAGAATGAAGCAAGCAGGTTTAGGTGATCAACAGAACTGAAGACTAGATTTTGCACCCTTCTACGTCATAGTAAATTATTTGAATACTAATTTTAATAAATAATCTTTATTGGCACAAATAGGCTTACATTAACACTGTAATGAAAGAGCAGCACATGGCCTAGTGGTTAGCATAGCTGCCTCACGGTGCTGAGGTCCCAGGTTCGATCCCGGCTCTGGGTCACTGTCCGTGTGGAGTTTGCACATTCTCCCCGTGTCTGCGTGGGTTTCGCCCCCACAACCCAAAAATGTGCAGAGTAGGTGGATTGGCCACACTAAATTGCCCCTTAATTGGAAAAAATAATTGTGTACTCTAAATTTATTTTTTAAAAAAGAACACTGCAATGAAGTTACTGTGAAAAGCCCCTAGTCGCCACATTCCGGCCCCTGTTCGGGTACACGGAGGGAGAATTCAGAATTCTCAGCTGGTACAGAAATTGAACCCGCGCTGCTGGCCTTGTTCTGCATCACAAACCAGCTGTCTAGCCTATTGAGCTAAACCAGCCCCTCAGCAACTCCTAACCTGCGATAAAATAAATAAAAATTGTATTTATTACTAATGTTCATGCCTGTGAGCTGCTTGTTCAATAACCAAAGAGGAGCTGATGTGCTGTTGTTAACTCAACATGTAAAAGTGTGAGAGCACCAGAGATGATTCAGGTAGAGGGTAACATAAAACAGAACTCAAAAATATTTTATACACATAAAAGGATAGTCAAAGGAATGGTGGGTCAATTAGGGATAAAATCCAAAATCTTGTGGAGGCAAAGGACATGACACATATTAACTGAACACTTTTGTCTTCACGAAAGAAGAGGATGAAGTTAATGTTGCGGGAGAGGAACAGGAAATAGTGTTATTGGATAGGACAAAAACAGAAAGAGCTACTAAATTGGTTGGCATCACGCAAAGGTAATGAGTCATCCAGTTCAGGTGGAATGCATCCACTGTGTCTAAGAGATGCTAGGGTTGATGTAGCAGATGCTCTGACCACACCCTTTCAACTCGCATTGGATATGGATGTGATGCTAGAGGGCTGGAGAATTGCAAATGTTACATCGCTGTTCAAAAAAGGAGGGAGGGAAAAACCTGGTAACTACAGTCAATAACATTCAAGGAGCTCAACATCATCCGGGACAAAGCAACCTGCTCGATTAGCACCCTCAACCACCAGCACACATTGGCAGTAGTGTGTACCATCTATAATATACACTGCAGCAATTCACCAAGATTCCTTTGACAACACTTTCCAAAGCCATGGGGTGTCATTCTCCGACCCCCCAGAGGATCATGAATGGCCGTTGGCCGCCGTGAATCCCGCCCCCGCCCCCGCCGAAGTCTCCGAAGGGAGAAAAGTCGGCGGGGCGTTAATGGCGCCGCTGCCGCGGAGAATGTCACGGGTCTGCGCAAGGCAGCCGATTTTCGGCCTGCCGATATTCTCCCTTCCGGATGGGCCGAAGTCCCGTCGACGTGATGACCGTTCACGTCGACGTGAATCAAACCTTCTTTTCATCGGCGTGACCCGGTGCTCCAGGCTCACGCCGATAGCGTGGAGGTGAGTGACGGCCTGGGGGGTTGGCTCTGGGCAGGAAATGGCGTGGCCGCAGTCTGATTGCGTGAGGAGAGGTGTGTCTCGGGTTGTGTGTGTGTGTGTGCGGCGGGGGGGGCGGTGGTTAGAGTAGGCTGGGCTCCGGGGGAGTGCCGAGAGGGGGTCCGTGCCGGGGTGGAGGTTGGGGGGGGGGGTCCGTGCCGGGGTGGAGGTTGGGGGTTGGGGGGGGATCCGTGCTGGGGTGGAGATTGGGGGGGGGGGTCCGTGCTGGGGTGGAGGTTGTGGGGGGGGTCCGTGCCGTGCCGGGGTGGAGGTTGGGGGGGGGTCCGTGCCGGGGTGGAGGTTGTGGGGGGGTTCGTGCTGGGGTGGAGGTTGGGGGGGGTCCGTGCCGTGCCGGGGTGGAGGTTGGGGGAGGGGGTCCGTGCCGGGGTGGAGGTTGTGGGGGGGTCCGTGCTGGGGTGGAGGTTGCGGGGGGGTCCGTGCTGGGGTGGAGGTTGGGGGGGGTCCGTGCCGGGGTGGAGGTTGGGGGGGATCCGTGCTGGGGTTGAGGAGGAGGGGGGGGTCCGTGCTGGGGTGGAGGTTTGGGGGGGGGTCCGTGCTGGGGTGGAGGTTGGGGGGGGTCCATGCTGTGCCGGGCTGGAGGTTGGGGGGGGGTCCGTGCTGGGGTGGAGGTTGGGGGGGGTCCGTGCTGGGGTGGAGGTTGGGGGGGGGGGTCCGTGCGGTGCCGGGGTGGAGGTTGGGGGGGGTCCGTGCTGGGGTGGAGGTTGGGGGGGGGTCCGTGCCGTGCCGGGGTGGAGGTTGGGAGGGGGTCCGTGCTGGGGTGGAGGTTGGGGGGGGGTCCCTGCTGGGGTGGAGGTTGGGGGGGGGTCCGTGCCGTGCCGGGGTGGAGGTTGGGGGGGGGTCTGTGCTGGGGTGGAGGTTGGGGGGGGGGTCCGTGCCGTGCCGGGGTGGAGGTTCGGGGGGGGTCCGTGCTGGGGTGGAGGTTGGGGGGGTGTCCGTGCTGGGGTGGAGGTTGGGGGGTGGTTCCGTGCCGTGCCGGGGTGGAGGTTGGGGGGGGGGTCCGTGCCGTGCCGGGGTGGAGGTTGGGGGGGGGGTCCGTGTTGGGGTGGAGGTTGGGGATTGGGGGGGGGGTCCGTGCTGGGGTGGAGGTTGGGGGGGTGCGTGCCGGGGTGGAGGTTGGGGGGGGGTCCGTGCCGGGGTGGAGGTTGGGGGTTGGGGGGCGGTCCGTGCTGGGGTGGAGGTTGGGGGGGGGGGTCCGTGCCGGGGTGGAGGTTGGGGGGGGTCCGTGCTGGGGTGGAGGTTGGCGGCGAATCCGTGCCGGGGTGGAGGTTGGGGGGGGGGGTCCGTGCCGTGCCGAGGTGGAGGTTGGGGGTTGGGGGGGGTCCGTGCTGAGGTGGAGGTTGGGGGGAGGGTCCGTGCCGAGGAGGGGGATGGAAGGGCAAGTGAGTTGGTCCACCTGGCCAGGTGCCAGCCTCCAGCAGTTGGACCCATGCGGTCCATGCCACCTGGCTGGGGGGAGGAGGGGATATGGGCAATGATGACATGTCGTCGTTCTCCTCCCCCCCACCAGGCCGTCATGTTTTCAGATCATCCAGCGATGTTGGCCGCCGTGGTGGCAGCCGCTCATGTCTATGTTGCCCTGGATGAGGAGGAGGAGGAGGAGGAGCGTGCCAGAGAGCGCTACCCAGGGGCAGGCTGCCGCAGAGGGGCAGGCGGCAGCCGCCCAGGCTGGAGGGACACCTGACCGACAGGACGAGGGGGGGAGGAGGACGTCGCGGCCCCACGGCAACGGAGGCACCCGAGGGCGCCCCGTGTGTACCGGCCCCGGCAGTCATACCAGGACCTCACGGACCGGGAATGTAGGAGGAGACTCCGGATGAGCCGGGAAACCGTGGCACACATCTGCCACCTGCTGGCACACCTGTCACCGCGTGGCACTGGCGGGGTACACCCTCTCCCCGTGTCCGTCAAGGTTACGGTGGCCCTCAACTTTTATGCAACGGGGTCATTCCAGGCACCGAGGGGGGACCTGTCCGGCATATCGCAGACATTGGTGCATCAGTGCATCCGGGCAGTGACAGATGCCCTATATGCCATGGCGCACCGCTACATCCGCTTCCCCGTGGACCGGGCCAGCCAAGATGCCCGGGCCGTGGGCTTCTCTGCCGTTGCCGGGTTCCCCATGGTCCAGGGCGCGATCGATGGGATGCATGTCGCCGTGCGGCCACCTGCAGATAACAGGGCCGTGTTCATTAATAGGAAGGGGACCTATTCGATGAACGTACACGTGGTCTGCGATCACCGCATGATGATCCTGCACGTCTGCGCCCGTCACCCAGGCAGTGTACACGACTCATTCGTGTTGTCGCGGTCATCCATCCCCGGCATGTACGAGGGACGCCATCCCCGGCTGAGGGGCTGGTTGCTGGGCGACAGGGGCTACCCATTGCAATCGTGGCTGATGACGCCTATACGGAAGCCACGCAATGAGGCGGAGAACCACTACAATGATGCCCATGTAGCGACAAGGGGAGTGATCGAGAGGTGCTTTGGCGTGCTGAAGATGCGTTTCAGGTGCCTGGACCTCTCTGGGGGGCGCCCTCCAGTATCGGTCAGATAGGGTCGGCCGCATCATTGTGGTGTGCTGCGTCCTGCACAACATAGCCCAGCAGAGGGGCGATGTGCCGCAGGCAGAGGAGGGCGGAGTGGAGGAGCAGCAGGAAGAGGCCCAGTCCTCCCCAGATGAGGGGGATGGGGGCAATGGTCAGGGCAGACGGGGTAGACACAGGCGGGTGGCTGCCCACCGTTACCGGCTGGCCCAGCGGGCACGGGACAGACTGATAGACGCCCGCTTCACTGACTAGATGGGCGTGGGAATCGGGTAGTATGGCCACAGACCGCACACCATGGCAACAGCCGACCACCCACACCCCCCACCCATCCACCCACCCAGCACCCTCACCCCCCTCCCCAACCCCACCCACCCCACCCGCATGCACACCACCCCCCGCCCCCATTGCCGATCCACCTGCGGCACAACGGGCCGGGCTCACACAGTTGCGAGTGGACGCGTGTCTATCGCAGGCCATGGAGGATGATGACAACCCGCCCTGCGATGAGCTCCTGGCTCTACATCGTTGGACTATGTCTGACCCATGGCCACAGTACCACCATCCACCCGGACCATCCCTGCATGCGGCTGTGACACTGCAGCGCACGGTCCCGCCCTCTGCCCGGGGGATGTTGATGGCGGCCCAGGGGGAAGGGGGCAGACTCACCTGGGGCTGAGGTAAGACCACCCCTCACACACACACTTGCGCTCAACGTACATGACACCCCCGCACACTTTGGACAGAGCACAAAGGCAGCTTCTGTAGGTGTAACATTGACTTTAATAACCAAAGGAGTTCATGCACGTGCCCTAGCCCCTAAAACTCATCTGTGCCCTGCACCCGTGCCAACTTACTCAGTGTCTAATTGTTTGGCCTTACGGGCCCTTTGACTACGTCTACGTGGTTCCCCAGACGGTACAGCAGAACTGGAGGTGGACTCCTGTGATTCCTGCCCTCTGACACTGGATCCCTTTGGCGGCCGTTTCCTGGGGCGTCCTGGCCTAGATGGGCCAGGCTGCGGCCCGGGCGACTGGGATGGCGAGCTGCCAGCCTGTCCTGCCCGTTGCCCACCCGATGCACCTGGGACGGAAGGGGGGGAGTCCGAGGTGTCGCGGTGTACCGGGACCTCCCCTACAGAGGGAGCCGGGACGACCACACCACCTCCTCCCTCGGGGTGCCCGATGGCCCCCAGGCCTCTACATGGGTGGGGGATGCGAACGGACTGGCCATCCGACGCCCCCCCGACATCTGGCGCTGCCAGTCCTGGAGGCCCGTGCTGGTATCGACAGGGGTCTGCAGGTTTGCAGCCATGGAGCCCAGGGTGTTGGCAAACCCTGTCTGTGACAGTGCGACGCCGGCTCGCACAAGGCCACTGGCGCCGATGCCCTCAGCGATGGCCTGCAGAGACTGGGCCATGGCCTGCTGAGACTGGGTCATGGCCTGCTGAGACTGGGCCATGGCCTGCAGAGACTGGGCTATGGCGTTGAGCGCCTCTGCCATCTGGCGCTGGCACTGGCTCATGGCCTCCTGTGAGAGGGCAGCCATTTCCTGGGCCACAGACGCCGCCTGCACGGAAGGCCCCAGGCCTCGCAAACCGTTCCCCATGTCTGACACCGTCGCACCCATTGCCTCCACCGCGGACGCCACCCTTGCGGTGTCAGCCTGGGTGGCACGCATAACCGGCACCACTCCCAGCTCCTGGACGCGGGTGGACTCCTCCACCTGCGACCGCAGCCGCCGCAAGCCGCCCGTCACCCTCTTCGCTCGTCTCCGGGTCGGTGGTTGCATCGGATCTATGTGTGGGTGTGGTAACTGCAGGAACCCGGGATCCACCTGGGCGGCAGATGTTCGCTTGGGCTGGGCTGCCCTCCGACCGCCTGGTCCCTCTGCTGCTCCTACCTCCACCTGCTGTACCGGGACGGCTGTGTTGTGCGCACCAGTGAGTGTACCAGACGCCTCATCACTAAAGTGCCCAACCGAGGTGAGTGTTTCTGCGATGGTGGAGGGTGTTGGTGACAGCAGTGGCGTTGTGTCGTGCTCTTCGTCCCACTCTGAGTTCATGGCACTTTGGGGTGGGGGTTCGTCTCCACCCATCCACTCTGACTCACTGCCCGGTATTTCGTCTTCCTGGGTAGTGCTGTCCCGGGTAGGGGTGTCCTGGGTAGTGGTGTCCTGGGTAGTGGTGTCCTGGGTAGTGGTGTCCTGGGTAGTGGTGTCCTGGCTCGGATGTGACGGGGGCCAGTGGCTGCCCCCCTCATCGCTGGGTGGTCGCTCCCGCACGTGACGGGGGTGTCGTCTCCCTGTTGCTCCAGGTCTCTCCGTCTCCCGTGGTGTGCGAGGGGCATCCTGCGGGCGTCGCATGCTGGAGGGTGCGGGTCTCTCCGTCTCCTGTGGTCTCCGAGGGGCATCCTGCGGGCGTCGCATGCTGGAGGGTGCGGGTCTCTCCGTCTCCTGTGGTCTCCGAGGGGCATCCTGCGGGCATCGCATGCTGGAGGGTGCGGGTCTCTCCGTCTCCCGTGGTCTCCGAGGGGCATCCTGCGGGCGTCGCATGCTGGAGGGTCCGGGTCTCTCCATCTCCTGTGGTCTCCGAGGGGCATCCTGCGGGCGTCGTATGCTGGAGGGTCCGGGTCTCTCCGTCTCCTGTGGTCTCCGAGGGGCATCCTGCGGGCGGTCTGCATCTGCGGGGATGGGTGCCTGGACGTTTGGTCCTGCGATACACAATGAAGCATGCATGGTTAGACATCAGGCAGTGATCAGGTGATACGGGGGAGGGGGATATAGGGGAGGGGGGATATGGGGACGGGCTGTCGGTGGCTCACTCGCTAGTACGCCCCCGACCTCTGCATCAGCAACCTCCCGGTCCTCAGGTCCGCCAGCCAGTTCCAGGGCCCTTTCCTCGTGTACGGTCAGTGGCCTCTCCTCCAGTCCTCACATGCTCCCTATTGTTGTGTGCGCGCTTCTCCTGTGGGGGGGGGGGGGGGGCAGGGGTAAAAGGCAACAGTGTTAGGCAGGTATATGAATGCACGCCATCGGTTGCGCGTGCATTGCAGAGGTTAAGGTTAGGGCTGGATTCACTTGGGGATATGGGGGATATGGGGGAGGGGGGATATGGGGGATATGGGGGAGGGGGGATATGGGGGAGGGGGGATATGGGGGATATGGGGGAGGGGGGATATGGGGAGGGGGGATATGGGGGATATGGGGGAGGGGGATATGGGGGAGGGGGGATATGGGGGGGGATATGGGGGATATGGGGGAGGGGGGATATGGGGGAGGGGGGATATGGGAGATATGGGGAGGGGCGATATGGGGGAGGGGGGATATGGGGGAGGGGGGATATGGGGGATGTGGGGGAAGGGGGATATGGGGGCGGGGGGATATGGGGAGGGGGGATATGGGGAGGGGGGATATGGGGGAGGGGGTATATGGGGGAGGGGGGATATGGGGAGGGGGGATATGGGGGAGGGGGGATATGGGGATATGGGGGAGGGGGGATATGGGGGATATGGGGGAGGGGGGATACGGGGGAGTGGGGATATGGGGGAGGGGGGATATGGGGGATATGGGGGAGGGGGGAATTGGGGGGGGATATGGGGGAGGGGGGATATGGGGGAGGGGGATATGGGGAGGGGGGGATATGGGGGAGGGGGGATATGGGGGATATGGGGGAGGGTGGGATATGGGGGAGGGGGGATATGGGGGAGGGGGGATATGGGGAGGGGGATATGGGGGAGGGGGATATGGGGGAGGGGGGATATGGGGGAGGGGGGATATGGGGGATATGGGAGAGGAGGGATATGGTGGAGGGGGGATATGGGGGAGGGGGGATATGAGGGAGGGGGGATATGGGGGAGGGGGGAAATGGGGGAGGGGGGATATGGGGAGGGGGGATATGGGGGAGGGGGGATATGGGGAGGGGGGGATATGGGGGAGGGGGATATGGGGGATATGGGGGAGGGTGGGATATGGGGAGGGGGGATATGGAGGAGGGGGGATATGGGGGAGGGAGATATGGGGGAGCGGGCATATGGGGAGGGGGGATATGGGGGAGGGGGGATACGGGGGATATGGGGGAGGGGGGATATGGGGGAGGGGGGATATGGGGGAGGGGGGATATGGGGGAGGGGGGGATATGGGGAGGGGGGATATGGGGGAGGGGGGATATGGGGAGGGGGGATATGGGGGAGGGGGGATATGGGGGAGGGGGCTATGGGGGAGGGGGGATATGGGGGAGGGGGGGCATGGGGATATGGGGGAGGGGGATATGGGGGAGGGGGGATATGGGGGAGGGGGGATATGGGGGAGGGGGGGTATGGGGGAGGGGGATATGGGGGATATGGGGGAGGGGGGATATGGGGGAGGGGGGATATGGGGGAGGGGGGATATGGGGGAGGGGGGATATGGGGAGGGGGGATATGGGGAGGCTCACCCTGCCTGCTCTGACGAGGTCGTTCACCTTCTTGTGGCACTGGGTGCCTGTCCGTGGTGTCAGGGCCACAGCGGTGACGGCCTCTGCCACTTCCCTCCACAGACGCCGGCTGTGGCGTGTGGCAACTCTGCGGCCGTGCCCGGGATACAGGGCGTCCCTCCTCTGCTCCACCGCGTCCAGGAGCACCTCCACATCGCGTGACTCGAACCTCGGGGCTGAGCGACGGCCAGCCATCCAGTCGGGTGTTGCGGTTGGGTGTTCCGGTCGGGTGGGGGGGAGCAGCGCGGCCTTATGAGCCGTCACGCCGTGCAGCGCGTATGACGCTGCACGGCATGAACCACTGCGCAAGCGCGGATCCCGTTACGTCGCTGCTAGCCCATTTCGGGCCGGAGACTATCGACCCATTTTTCCGACGTGATGTAAGTTGGATTTGCGCCGTTTTTTGCGCCGATCGGCGGACTTTCCGCCGATAACGGAGAATTTCGCCCATGAACTCTAGCACCTAGAAGGAAAAGGACAACCTTTTGAACAACAGATTTACCTTTATGCACATGGGAACTACCAGAATGTGCATGTTCCTTTACGAGCCGCACACTGTCCTGATTTGAAACTGTGGGGGGAATTTTCCACTCGTTTTGGGAAGGGTTCCGTAGGGTTCTGTGTGGGAATGGGAAGGGAGTGGAGAATCGAATGAGAGTCCCAAAATGACTTTTAGGCTGGTGGGATTTCCCCAAACAATTGTCCCCACCTCCATCAGTGATGTAATCGGAATCCCAACCTTAAAAGTCAGGTTCCCCATTTGCACCTTAGAACATAGAACATACAGTGCAGAAGGAGGCCACTCGGCCCATCGAGTCTACACCGACCCACTTAAGCCCTCACTTCCACCCTATCCCCGTAACCCAATAATCCCTCCTAACCTTTTTGGTCACTAAGGGCAAATTTATCGTGGCCAATCAACCTAACCTGCACGTCTTTGGACTGTGGGAGTAAACCGGAGCACCCGGAGGAAACCCACGCAGACATGGGAAAACGTGCAGACTCCCCATAGACAGTGACTATGAGAGAGTTCTTGCACTCGAAAGAGCACTTTCCCTGGTGAGAGCCCACCTTCATGTTGTTTAGGACCTACTGCAGGGTATGTTGTTTACCCTGACAGATTCGGGAGGTAGGGGCCAAATGAGGTGTGTTTATTGGCTCAGTCCCTGGCGAAGGGTGAGAGATGAGTTCCCGATTAAGTTCGAAAATTGGCTGCCATATTTTGGTAATCTTGGTTTGGAGGCTGGGTGCATTAGATTCAATGGAGCCCAACAAATCTGGTCTTTGAAGCTCGAGGTCAGTCAGGCTCCCTGATCACTGGTCCTGTATCAGCCTATTCTCGATGCTAGTCGAGTCATTCCCCCCTGGACTGAGGCCTAGGCTGTGGACTGCCTGGAAGTCGAACAGACAGCACAGTGAAAGTGATGGTGCCTGTTGTGTTATGCTTCGTCATGTAGCATAAGCTGCTTCCTTGATGTATACTCTGACAAAGATTTAACACATTTATTGAACAGTTAACAATTCTCCTACTTGAGTTCGACTCTCCTGCTGATCTTACTATAGCAACTCAATCTAACTAACCAGTCTGCTCTAATCTGTGCAGTGGGTGTAATGCTCTGATCTGCCCCTGTGTCTCTCACTAAGTGTCGCCTGTGGAAAGAGAGAAAGATTATGTGTGCCCTGTCCTTTTATATGGGTTGCCCCCTTGTGGTAGTGTCACCTCTGGGTGTGTCTTGACTGCCCATTGGTCGTGTCCTATCTTACTGACCTATTGGTTGAATGTCTGTGTGTCATGATGTCTCTGGTGCTCCCTCTAGTGTTTACTCAGTCCTAGTGTATCTACATTAACCCCTTGTGTATTTACAGTGATGCACATCACCACAGTGCCCTGTGGTTCGGTCATTGGAATCCTTTTTAAAAAAATAAATTGAGAGTACCCATTTATTTTTTTTTCCAATTAAGGGACAATTTAACGTGGCCAATCCATCTGACCACATCTTTGGGTTGTGGGGGTGAAACCCAAGCAAACACGGGGAGAATATGCAAACTCCACACAGACAGTGACCCGGGGCCGGGATCGAACCTGGGTCCCCAGCGCCGTAGACAGCAGTGCTAACCACTGTGCCACCATGCTGCCCCGATCATTGGAATCCTTGAAAGATCCTGAAGAGTGCTCACAGAACCTGGCTTATCCTTTATCTTCTCATGCAATGTGGATGGTATCATAATCTTGCAATTTGCCCTGCAATTCTTCTACAATCCTGGAATCCTACAGTGCAGAAGATGGCCATTTGGCCCATTGAGTCTGCACTGACCTTCCAAAAGAGCACCCTACGTAGGCAAACTCCCCCGCCCTATGCCCGTAATCCCAACCAACCTGCACATCTTTGGACACTAAGGAGCAATTTAGCATCACCAGTCCACCTAACCTGCACATCTTTAGACTCACAGAATTGACAGAATTTACAGTGCAGAAGGAGGCCATTCGGCCCATCAAGTCTGGACCAGCCCTTACAAAGAGCATTCTACTCATGCCCACTTCTCTACCCTATCCCCGTAACCCAGTAACCCCCACTTAACCTTTTTGGTCACTAAGGGCAACTTAACATGACCAATCCACCTAACCTGCACATCTTTGGACTGTGGGAGGAAACCGGAGCACCCGGAGGAAACCCATGCAGACACAGGGAGAACGTACAAACTCCACACAGACAGTCACCCAAGGCTGGAATCGAACCGTGGCTTTGTAACGCAGCAGTGCTAACCACCGTGCCGCCCATCATTATACATTAGTCCTCCCAAAGTACATCACTTAACACTGCTCCACATTTAGCTCCATCTGCTATTCTTTCGACCATTTCACCCTGAACGAGTCCAATTTAGCCCTCTGTATGATTACAAAATGTTTTCGGGTTCAACTTGATGTTGCCTACTAATCTTTTCTCATAACCTCCCTTCCTAACTTTTTCCATTCTCTCTTGTATTTTCCATAATTCTGTTTATTAACTCAATTTTGCTCCTGATATTTGCCTAATGTTTTCCCTAGTCTATAGTGAGGTAATTAGAGGCACAGATCTTCCAAGAAGCGGTGATCACCTTCAGATTCCCGTTTACTTTTCCATGTTGTGACACAGCTCTGCACTTCTGGCCAAGTCTTCTGAGTCCGGCTTCTTCAGAAATGTGGACTATGCAGTCCGTTGGTGAACCCCATCACAACACTGTAGCACCAGGGGGGGAGACAGGACACGTACCCTGTTTACAGCACGAGCTGCCATATGGCAAGCTTCAATGTCCAGCGTGAATGTTAGAGTATGAGTGAATGAGTAGAGATGGGATTTTGGTGGCTGAGGTAAATGGGTAGGGTGGGGAGTAAGTTGGGTTGGCGGGTAGTCAGGATAGGAGGGATTTCACTGCGCCTGTCTGGACTGCTCTCCAGCTTCCAGACAGTGGTCTCTTTTCTGAGGGGGGACGGTGCCTTTAGCCAGGGGGATCCCTGTCGGGTGGGGGTCCCTTCAGATAGGGTTCTCCGTGGGAGTCTCTCTAGTGTTATTATGATGCCCTCAGAGGGTGGAGAAGTGGAAGTGGTGGTGACAATGGACACGGAGAAGGTGTTTGATCGGTTGAATGGGCGTATTTGTTTGAGGTGTTCGGTCGGTTCGGTTTGGGCAGGGGTTTGTGGATTGGGTTCGGCTGCTGTACAAGGCGCCTCAGGCAAGTGATCGGATGAACAAAATTAGTTCAGAGTACTTTGGGTTACACCGTGGGGCGAGGCAGTGGTGCACACTCTTCCCACTGCTCTTTGCCCTAGCGATAGAGCCGTTGGCAATGGTGCTTAGGTGGTTAAGGGCTGGAGGGGAATTGAGCTGCGAGGAGGTCGAGCACCATGTTTCTTTGTACGCAGATGACCTCGTGTTGTAAATTTCAGACCCGGTTGGGAACTTCAATAGGATCAGGGGATTCTGAATGAGTTTGGCCACTTTCCGGGGCACAAGCTAAATATGGGAAAAAGGTGTCCCCAATTAATGCATGGGGATATGAGAGGAGACTGGAGGAATTACCGTTTTAGGTGGTGTGGCAAGCTTTTGCTATTTTGGAAACAGGTGGGTGGAGTTGGACCCAGCTGCACAAGCTGAACTTGGTGAGGCTGGCGGAGGGAATGAAGGTGGACTTCAAGAGGTGGGATGTGCTGCCATTGTCCTTGGTGGGGCAGATGGTGAAGATGACAGTGCTGTTTTATTTGTATTTCAGAATCTCCTGACTTTTGTTCCTAAGTCCTTTCTTAGGAAGGTGAATGGGATGATCCTGAGATTTGTGTTGGGGGGGTGAAGGTTCCGCAGGTGAAGAGGGTGTTCTTGGAGAGGGATCGACACAGGGTGCACGGGGGTGGGGGTGCTTTTATCATTGCCAAGCTTGTTGAATTAATCCTAGGCAGTAAACATTGCACTAGCTAGGAAATGGATGGTGGAGGAGCTGTCGGTTTGGGGGCGGTGGAGGCGGCCTACTGCAAGGGGACCAGTTTGAGGACTCTGTGTTGGCGCCCCTTCCGTTCTTGCCGGTTTGGTACTCCATGATTCCGGTGGTGGTATCAACACTGAGGATTTGGAACCAATGTCGACAGCACTTTGGATTGAAAGGCATGTCACTGAGGGCTGGTTTGTGCCAGCGGGGTTGGATTCGATGTTCCGAGGATGGCTGCAGGTGGGGTTGGAGTACTTCAGGGATTTGTTCGTGGGAGAAAAGTTTGCAGACCTGGAAAAGCTCTAAGAGACGTACCAATTACCAAAGAGGAAAAAGGTCAGGTGT
Organism: Scyliorhinus torazame; assembly: GCF_047496885.1. Taxonomy (NCBI): domain Eukaryota; kingdom Metazoa; phylum Chordata; class Chondrichthyes; order Carcharhiniformes; family Scyliorhinidae; genus Scyliorhinus; species Scyliorhinus torazame. The sequence continues at coordinate 134,126,872 of NC_092721.1, forward strand.
CTGCAGGTTAGGGACTTTATTAGGAAGAAGATGCTGTCCTTTCCAAGGCTGCCACCCCCAGTGCTGCAGGATAAGCTTCTGTTTGAGGATGAAATTGGGGAGGGCAGGGTTGTATGGGGAGCTGATGAAGAGGGAGGGTGCTCCAAAGGAGGAGGTCAGGCACCAGTGGAAGGAGAAGTTTGAGAGGATTTGAGAGCCAGAGTGTGGAGGGAAGCTCTGCAGAGGGTGAATGGATCCTTTCCATGTGCTAGACTAAGTCTTATCCAATTTAAGGTGGTGCATAGAGCTCACATGACAGTGTCCAAGATGAGTCGGTTCTTTATTGGGGTGGAGGATAGGTCTGGGTGGGGTGGGGGGTGGGTGGGGCGGGGGGGCGGGGGGTGAACCATTCTTTGGGATTGTCCAAGGTTGAGGGAATTTTGGAAGGGATTTTTGGATGTAATGTCAAAGATTTTGGGAGTAGAGGTAGCTCCGAGTCCGGGGGTGGCGACTTGGAGTATCGGAGGGAGGGGTAGTTTTCTTGCCTGTTGCCGCAGTTGACTTTTGTATTTTTGTGATTATGTATAAATTTAAAATGCCTTCAATAAAATGTTTTTCAAAAAAAAATCTTAGAACGTGGCTCAACCCCAGGCCCCTGTTCATCGAAGAAACAGAGCCTAACTGCCCAGGGTTCCCCCAACAAGCACCCTCAAAAAGGGGACACTAGCCATAGTCCCAGATCTGGTCCAGCCCAACACATCCTGACACAGGGAACCATACCCCCAGGGCCTCCAGCACACTGCAAAACCTGTCCCCCAGCCTAAACCATACCTACTCCACCCCATCCAGGGCAATACACCATCCCCAATAATCCTCAGAATAAAAGGATGCTTACTCCTGCCCCAGCAGGGGGGATCCTGACCCGAGAAGAAGAACCACCGTCAAGACCCCCAGCAATTGGGCATCCTGGGAGGGAGTGCTGATTCCCGCCTCCCCGGTACAGCCAGGGGACCAACAGACCAGGCCAGGATTAGTAACACCACCCTACTCACCCGATGGAGAGAGAAAGAAGCCCCCCAGGGAAGAGACAACTGAAATAACTCAGAATCACCGCCATCACAGAAAAGATACCAAGAGCGATCACTCTCCTCAACAACCCGAGCACAATTACCTCGTCTCACCTCACTGTGCCCCACAGGACTCCAGAGCGATACCTATACGAAGGGAAGCTCAACCCCAGGAGTCAGAAAGAACCCAGTCCTCCCAGGACCCAAAATCTGCCCAGGCTATAAAAGGAGAAAAGCACGGATTTTTTAATTCAAATACCCCAAATTAGAGGGAAAAAATGAACCCAAATAAAATCCCATGACAGGTTAACTCTAACTAAGGGGCTAACCTCAATCACAGTGAGGACTGAAGCAACCCTACCAACCCCAACTAACCACCCATCACCCTGCTCCGAGCTTCACTCATCCTTCTTGTAAACAAGGAGGTGGTAAAATCAGAACACCCTGCTATTGCAGCCACAAGGATTATAAGACATAATAACAAGAAAAGGAGTAAAACTGCACAGATTACATTTTCGATCATCAACCCAACATGACTTTGCCAAAACAGGATAAACGACAACACCCACTGTTTCGCTCACACGTTGCACTCTCTTGCAGAAAAGACAACCATTAATATTAAATAATCAGCAACATAATTACAATGGATTATGGACAAAATATCACAAAATATGAAAGAAATATAATATTCAATAAAAGGAGATACACACACCATGCAGTACAGTGCTATAGATTGACCAGGCTCCATCTAGTGACAGATATTGGTCAGTGCAGCTATCAGCTGAATCCCAGAAATATTGGAACCGACCACTAGATGGAGACATGGATTTCAGTCGGAGTTCAGAACTGGCAAAGCCAGAAGAACATCAGACCAAAGGCCTCAGGCAAGAACAAGAGGGCAGGAGCAGGGGCAGAGGGTGAGAGGGGAAGCACTGGGGGAAATGTTTTGTGAGCAGGCATGCCACAGAAGAGGAGGTCTGTGGGAATTGAAGCTGACAACATTAAATGGATATTCTGACACTTTATTAACGGTGGAAAAGTGAAACATCATGAGGTGAAGCGTCAGGCGAGGACTTGCTGCATGTACCTGAATCCCTGAGCGAGAGATGCCAAAGCTTGTCAAACAAATCTGACTGATTTCCTGTGTGCACCTCAATACATTTTGTAGACCACAAGGAGTCCAAACCAAGTTTAGTAAAAAGCAATTTTGATTTGTTACTTTTTTAAAAATATATTTTTATTCTCCTTTTTCACATTTTCTCCCAAATTTACACCCACCAACAATAAACAATAATCAGAAACAAATATGTCAATCCCCAATAACAACAATCCCATCCTCCCACCAAACCCCAAACATTAGCCCGCATGTTCACACAAACAAATGACAAAAAGGAATTAGGGATCACCCATAGTCGCCATTAATACACACAGCCCCCCTCCCCCCAGCCCTCCCACCCACACGACCCAACTAATGTTCGATGTTATCCAGTTCTTGAAAGTGCACAATGAATAATGCCCATGAATTGTAGAACCCCTCCATCCTTCCCCTCAGTTCAAACTTAACCTTCTCAGGAGTCAAGAATTCCAACAGGTCCCCCCGCCACGCCAGGGCACAGGATGGAGAGGTTGCTCTCCAACCTATCAGGATCTGCCTTTGGGCGATCAACGAGGCGGAGGCTACAACATCAGCCTCCACACCCGTTTCCACCCCAGGCTAGTCTGACACACCGAATATGGCCTCCCGGGGGCCCGGGTCCAGTTTCACGTGCACCACTTTAGAAATTATCCTAAAAACCTCCTTCTAGTAATCCTCTAGCTTTGGACAGGACCAAAACATATGAACGTGATTAGTGCCCCCCCCCCCGCATCGTTCACACACATCTTCTATTCCTTCAAAGAACCGCCTCATCCTCGCCCTCGTGAGGTGTGCTCTGTACACCACCTTCAGCTGTATCAGTCCCAACCTCGCGCACGAGGTGGAGGCATTCACTCTCCGGAGCACCTCACACCAGAACCCCTCCATATCCTCTCCCAACCCTTCCTCCCACTTTGCTTTGATCCCTTCCAGTGGTGCCATCTCCTCTTCCAAAATAGCTTCGTAAACCGCTGACACTACCCCTTCTCCAGTCCCCCTGTTGTCAGCGCCTCCTCCAGCAATGTGGAGGCCGGCTCCACCGGGAAGCTCTGTATCTCCTTTCTGGCAAAATCTCGAACCTGCATGTATCTAAACATTTCCCCCTGTTCCAGCCCATACTTTGCTTCCAGCTCCTTCAATCCTGCAAACCGACCTCTAAGAAACAAATCTTTTAGTGTCTTAATCCCCTTCTCCTCCCATTTCCGAAAATTTCCATCCCACCTCCCTGGCTCAAATCTGTGGTTCCTCCGAATCGGCATTTCCCTTGACCCTGCCCCCAACCCGAAGTGTTGGCGAAACTGCCTCCAAATTCTCAATGAAGCTATTATTACCGGACTCCCTGAGTGATTTATTGTAAAATAAAGGTATTTGCAACATATATCAGATTCCAGCCGGGTCTGTATGTCGGTTCCATCCTTGGCCGACTTTATATAGAACTCAGTATCATCGATCTCAGCTCCCCACCTCCTTAGCGGGGGAGCTAGATTCGGTGGGACTCACAGGGTTAGTGATTGCTCCCACCCCGTAAGTCTCATGCGTGTTATAACAATACTTAAAGTGTATCTTGGACGACATAATTAATTTCTTATGTCTAGAAGTGGTCTATTAATTGCGATTAGGTTCAACCTCTTTCTGTTCCAAATTTGGTTTTGATTATCATTAATTTCTCCTGAGAGATCTCTCTTATTCTAAGAAGATATATATAACTGTCGATTTCTAGTAAGTGAGGGCGGCTGGTGGCACAGAGGTTAGCACTGCTGCCTCACAGCGCCAGGGACCAGGGTTCAATTCTGGCCTCGGGTGACTGTGTGGAGTTTGCACATTCTTCCCATGTCTGCGTGAGTTTCCTCCGGGTGCTCTGGTTTCCTCCCACAGTCCAGGAATGTGCAGGTTAGGTTACGGGGATAGGGTGTGAGAGTGGGCCTAGGTAGGATGCTCTTTCAGAAGGTTGGTGCAGACTCACTGGGCTGAATGGCTTCCGTCTTGCACTGTAGGGATTGTATGATTCTATTATGGGCCCCTTTGATTTTAAGGAAGCCACGCTTGTGAGGACAGTGGTTGTCAAAATTTGTACCATAGTCATGGTCATTACCTTAGTGTTTTAAGATTTTAACATAGTTCTAGGCTGGAAGAACTCCTATATGAGTATGGTCTCCTTAGCAATTCCTACATTGTGCTGCCTTCCTGACATGAGAAAAAAGACGTGCTTGTGTGCAGGATTTTGGGTGTGCATCTTTGTGGAGGAGTGATTGCTGTTAAGAATACCCAAGTCTGTACATGGTAGGATGTGTAGTTAGGCTTATGACCTGCATTTGTCCTTTTAAAGTAAATAACCAAATAACCCCTTTAAAATCCTTTAAGTTCTTGGGGCGTGATTTAACCAAAGTCTGGTTGCGAGTAGGGACTGCTGCGAGCTTCCCGACACTCGTCCCGGCGAGGCCGTCACCGCTATAAAACGTTAATGGGTCCACTTAACGAGGCCCCACGGGCATCACGCCACAAATGATGGTCCCACCAGCTGATTCACTGGGGCCGCCCTCGCCGGCCCCCCGGTAACCAAGGGGAGCAGCACTTAAACTGATCCTACACAGTCAACCTCACTCAGCTCACAGCCGTGCCACTGAGAAGACCAGCCCCATGATTCGGCGATGCCAACCTGGGCAGATTACTGGACGCGGTAGAGGACAGATGGGATACCCTGTTCCCCCGAGGGTCTTGGAGGGTCAGCTGCAGGGCAGCCAGTGCTGCCTGGGAGGAAGTGGCAGTGGCCATCAGCTTGGGGAGTGTGACCAGGAGGATCGGCACCCAGTGCCGCAACAAGATCAACAACTTCCATCGGGCCACATGGGTGAGTTGGCACTGGACTTCCAACCCCCCATACGGGCTGTCTTTCTTCCCCATCCCCACCCCTGTGCCATCCTCCCCCACACCTCAGACCCTCCCCCCAGCCCGAGGCATCCCCCCACCCCACACCGCGATGAATGAAATGAAATAAAAAGAAAATGAAATGAAATGAAAATCGCTTATTGTCACAAGTAGCCTTCAATGAAGTTACTGTGAAAAGCCCCTAGTCGCCACATTCCGGTGCCTGTTCGGGAAGGCTGGTTCGGGAAGAATGATATGTGCGGCTAGCGATGTCCTAACTTCAACAACGGGAGCGGCCTGGTTCGATCACAAACAGATCGGCGCCCAGCATGGTTCTCGATTATGGCCTCTCCCGCAATTTAATGGCCTCATTACGCTCTCGCTTAAGCGCAATGCGGCCATTAAATCGCCCCCCTTATCTATAGGAAAATATTTATTTTACCTTTACTAGCCCTTACTATGGCCATATTTCTTTGCACAGTTTCCTTCACAACATTCTCATTACTTTATGTACATTCAATTATCGGTACATTTACTGCTCTTTCTGTCAATTATTAATTCAATTATTGTAGGCTCTTGTGCACCTGCATTAGAACTGGGTGGTATAGAGACATTACATCCCTCAAAGAGGTTACAATGGAAATTACAGGAACTCTGCACTGTTTTGACATAGGCCATTCAGGGGCTGGTTTAGCACAGGGCTAAATCGCTGGCTTTCAAGGCAGACCAGCAGCACGGTTTAATTCCCGTACCAGCCTCCCCGAACAGGGGCCGGAATGTGGCGGCTAGGGGCTGTTCACAGTAACTTAATTTGAAGCCTACTTGCGACAATAAGCGATTTTCAATTCATTTCATTCCCATTAAATTCCAACCTTCCAGGTTTGGGCAGGAGACAGATTCCAAATGTTAAAACATCGTTACAGCTGGCAGAGCCTTGTTTCGTTCAAAGGTTTCAGAGGCACCGGCTGTTAAGGGCCAGCCATACATGGATCCCACTTTTTCATCGATATCCTCCCAATGACTTCCTGCAATTTTCAGATTTGCATAAATTAACGGTTGATGACGCACAGCCTTTAAACAAACTGGGATCTCATCTGCAATGCGAGCAGAAAACCTACATCTAAAAGGTTGTCATGAGAATGTAGCTTTAAGAAATGTTTGGCTGCTCATATTACTGCAGTGATGTCAGAGTGTGGGTGGAGCTGGGCTGTCTGTCAGCTTTTTACTTTTGTTTTAGGCTGTTTGTTGCAGGGTGTGTTTTAGTTTCGTTTTCAGTGTTGGAGCTGAAGCCAGACCAAGCGGTTCTGCTGTTCTCAATGCCATCAGAAGACTATCTCTTGATCATTTGGTGAATTCAGAATTATAAATGTTTTCAGTAACCTGAACTTTAACCTGATGTGCTTCTGTGAAAGATTTGTTTTTAAGTCGTATGGATGTTAAAAGAAAAGTTTAAAGGATTACTTAGTGTTGTAGTCTTTGGGGGTTGTATTTGAATTAATGGTTGCTAAGGTGTTCACTGTATGTTTTAAAAAGGTTAACTTGAGTTCATAGAATAAACATTGTTTTGCTTTAAAAAATACTTTTCCATTTCTGCTGTACCACACCTGTCGAGTGGGCCGTGTGCTCTCCATACCACAATCCATTAAATGTTGTGGGTCAGGTGAACTCCATGATACACTTTGGGGTTCTCTAAACTGTTGCTAACTTGCTGTTGTCTCTTAATTTGGCTCTGTTTAATTACGTTTGCTCAAGAGTCGCCAGGTATCTTTCGACACCGCCACAAGGTTCAAAACCGAATACTGATCAAAGACTCGATACACCAGTTAGTAAGTTCAAAAGCAATGCTCATTTATTTACACACAGTCAAATATACTCATGCATAAAACTCTACAATCTAAACTATCACTATTATTAAAATGCAGTATCGGTCTTGTCTGAGAGCTACAGCTCTAATCAACAGACAGACCTTGCACCTGCTTGCTTTTTTCGGTATTGTCCAATTTTCCCAGCATTCTTTGCAAAGTGTCCATTTTGTAATCGGGACATGGCCATCCCAGATGGCTACAGTCCCTCCTTGTGATCCTCAACGCGAAGCGTGAAGGATCACATTACTGCGTCGTCTTTGTCCTCTGACCAAATGGGGCACCCATAATCAGGCTCTACTCTGCCCTATCCTATGAAACACAATTTTACCTAAATCAGTTTAAATACATACATTATTATAAAACTCTACGGGGCGCTATGACATTAATACATGCATTACAGAAAAATAAAAAAACTGGAACCTCTAACTATCCTCAATAAACTATCCTCACTGAACAATCCCAAAAATAATCTATAACATCTTAAACTGTACAAAATAGCAGCACACAAATTTCTCTGGCCTGGCAGTCAGGCACAGAGGTTTACATTTCTTTATTTAACAGAATACATAAAGAGAAACGGATGCACTTTAATTCACGTCAATGGGGTTCGGGGGTTTGGTGGAATCTGAAAATGGGGGACCTAAACCTGTATACCGGGGTACGAGAGCGGTAGGCTCTCTTTCGCCATTTCCTGACTCTAAGTGTCTGCACAACACTGCAAAGTATCGGCAGTACTAAGAGGGCTTCTACTACACACGATAGTGAGTACCAGGTGATAAGCATATCACACCAGGTCGGGGTATCGTTAGCTGTCGCGGGGCTAGCTATCTCAGGGTTCTGTGTATTGCAGGGGTGGGAATCATTCACGGCTTGTGTGGTAGGGGTCAGGGGGGTAGTGTCCGCGCGCAACTGAAGGGATCCCGCTAAGATCCAGGTGAAAAAGATGGAGGTCGTCTTCATCTTTCCGTCATTCTGTCTTCTTCTTTTTCTTCTTCCTGTGGGGTTCCTGAGGTTCCGGAGCTCTGTGAACACAAGCATAATATCTGTTATTATCTTGCTTGAAATCTCGTATGCCTGTCTGTCTGTCCTTTGTTGCCAATTTCCCTTTATAATTGGTCACCATCTGTGACTCCCTCATTTTTTTTTTAAACCAAATATTTGGGACAAGATATCCGAGAAAAATACTGACATAGTGCGGGCTGTCTCGCAGCCTGTGCGATCTACCATCCTAGTGTTTGAGGATGTAAATAGCATACGGAAGCAACCTAAGGGTTGCCAAAACCAAACAAAAGAATTTCGAACTGAAAGTGCCAAAATGGGGTGCGTATGGGCCGTTGCGGGTAAGAAATGGGTGGAATCCCCAGGTAGGACGGTGATCAATGCCGTTTGTGCTCTACCCGAGCGTAGCTGACCAGAGGGGGGTCCTCAGGCAGGGCGGGGACCAGTGCTGTTTCTCCACTGCCTGATCAACCGGCAAGAACGGGTAAGAATGTGGTTGTCGTGGGGGCTGCCTTGTTGTCTGCTGACAAACTTGTCCCTCTAACCTGGTTTCTGTTGACAAACTAGTTCCTCTGAACTGTTGTCTGGGGCCAAACTTGTTCCATTACCTGCCAAGGGGCGTTAAAGGAGTGGCGACGTGGGTCCGTGAAAAAGTTTTAAGTTTACAAACAACACTTAACATTAACACTAACGAACAAACATACAACAAACATGGTGCAGGTTCCACAGAAAGGACACCGTATCTCTCCATCGGTCCCTTTTTTCCATCATCTGGACACCTCACTGCTCAAGAGCGAACAGGGTCGCAAAGGGATTTGTTTGGTGGGAATCAGACTCTAAGTCATCATCTTCTCCCGGCTGCCAAACTCTTGACTGTAGAAACCGTGCTAAAGCTGCTTGGGGTGAATTGGGATCCATCTCATCATTCCGGATGAGCCTGAACAAATTGTCTCGGAGCCAGAATCGTGTGTCGAGGTTGGAGCTGCTAGGTTGTAATCCGTAATCGTCGGGCGGTGGGTCTGGGTCAGGGGCTTTGATGTATGTAATCTTGAAGGGGTCACTGGAATCATGCTCGGATTAGTTAGGAGTGGGGCCTGGAACAGGGGGATAATCGTAACGTGGTGTGCTGTGGCTATCGTCATCGTGATCGCTATCACTGTCGCTGTCGCTGCTGGTTGAAGGAAGGGAGAGACGGAGTCATGTCTCTGGGGGTGGAGTTGAAGTTGTGTCTGAGGACGGGCTGGACTGGTTGGGGGGGGGGGGTAGGAAAACGTCATCTGTGGGCGGGGCGTGCTCGTCTGCTGCTGCGAGCAGGACGTGGTGTGTGTGGTTATTCTGCGAGCCATAAGCCTTGAGCTGGTTTATGTGGAACCGCACAGACTTGCCATTGGGATATGTAATCTTGTGTACCGATGGGCTGACTTTGTCCGAAATGGAGTATGGTCCGGAGAATTTAGGGGAAAGGAATGAACGGGTTGTATAGGGAAAGCATCACTTGCTGCCCTACTGCAAACTCAGTGGCGTGTACTGTTTTGTCGAAACAAGCCTTGCTCTGTTTCTTCCTGGTCCCAAGTCTCACAGCTGCTGCGAGTTGGGCCACCTTTATGTTCTCTATTAATTGTTGTACAGAATTTTCATGCATGAGGGCGGTGACTGCGGGGCCGGCCAAATCCAGTCCTAATAAATACTCTGTCCCTTTCATGGGGCATCTGGTCATGAGAGTGTGGGGGGTGTATCCTGAGGACGTGGATACCGTGTTCCTTATAAACATTAAAGCAAATGGGAGAACTGAATCCCAGGTGCTGTTGTTCTGTTGCACCATTTTCCTGAGGGTGGCTTTTAATGTCCTGTTCATCCTCTCTACAAGACCACTTGACTGGGGGTGATATGTGATATGAAACTTTTGTCTAATGCCGAAAATCGTGAGGACGTTTTTCATTACACGTCCTGTGAAATGGGAGCCTTGATCGGATTCTATACCGCGGGGGAGGCCCCATCTTGTAAAGATGTGCTGTGTTAGTATTTTAGCTGTCGTCTTGGCCGTATTAGTTCTCAATGGAAATGCTTCCACCCATTTTGTGAAGGTGTCTATGACCACCAACACATACTTATAACCATTTCTGCAAGGGGGTAGGGGTCCTATATAGTCTATCTGTAGATTTGTCCAGGGTCCATTAACGGGACGGGTATAACTAAGTTGAGCCTTTTTCGCATATCTGTCTGGATTGTTCTGGGCACAGATCAAGCAATTCTCTATGTAATGTGTAACATCGGCTTTTAAATCAGGCCACCAGTAGAGCGGTCTGAGGTGGGCTAGGGTGGGTTCAATACCTTGGTGTCCATAACTGTCATGGAACTGACAAATGATCTGATTCCTGTCCTGGCTGGGAACTATATAAATGCCATCCTTTAAAATCACACCGTCATGTGTGGTTATTGCATTCTTGTATTTATCATACGGGGCTGGGAAGGTACCCTTTAAAACTTCCTTGAGTTTCTCGTCCTCTTTCCGTGCCTTCGCTAGATCGTGACTATTGGTCTGTGTGACCTGAACTGCGTGTACTGGGGTGCTTTCGGGGGGGTTTCCAAAAATAACCATGCCTGGAGCCTGTCTTCGCTAGGGCGTCTGCTTTAACATTACCAGGGGGGGAAGAATGGTGATGACTGAGAACCTTAATTATTCCATATTTTCTATCCTTCGCTGTCTCTAAGATATAGCGGAGTAATGGGGCTGAGGGTAGGGGTTTACCGTCCGTGGAAACAAATCCTCTCGTTTCCCACAGGGGTAGGAATTCCCTACATACAAGCTGTCTGAATAGATGTCTGCTGGGGTCGGGAACGAGTCGGAGTGGTCTACAATGTAAGCAATCGCTGCCAGTTCTGCTGCCTACGAGCCTAAGTGTCCTGGCAACTTTAGTGAAATCTCATCTAGGGCGCGTCCCTGCACGTCCTCTACGTAAATACCAGTGATTCTCTTTCCATTTAACACTGTGGAGGAGCCATCCACATAAATCTTCAGGGGTGTGCACGTGTCTGTGGGCTGGGATGTCTGGGGTGTATTACCTGAGGTGTTTTGGGAATAAATGGGCCTGTGTTCTGTTTTGTGGTGATGATCTCACACTCATGAGGGGTGCCTGCATACTGCAAATTATCGGCAAGGAACATGTGGGTCTTGGCTCTTTTTACTGTGATGTCCCGTCCCTGTAAAAGAAGGGTCCAAATGGCTGCGTGGATTTGGCTGACTGTGCCATCCTTAAATCGGCCGTCTAACAATAGCTGTGCTGGGGTGTGTTCTGTGAGGATGGTAATGGGGTTGAGTCCTGTAATGTAGGCGAAGTACTGTATTGCCCAAAAAACTGCGAGCAGGTGCCTTTCACAGACAGAAAATCCTTGCTCTACGGGGTCTAACATGCGTGAGGCGTATGCTACGGGGCGTAATTGGTTATGGCGTTCCTGGAGGAGCACGGCCGAAAGGGTTCGGTCGGTGCTTGCTACTTCGATAGCGTACGGGGAATGTGGATCTGGGACCTGTAATGCGGGGGCTGTGCTGAGGGCTCTTTTTAAAGCATCCACGGCACCTGTATGCTGTGGAAGCCATTCCCAAGGTGCCTGCTTCTTGGGAAGTTCGGAAAGGGGCGAGGCTTTAGTGGCGAAACCGTCAATACGGTTCCGGCAGTAGCCAACCAATCCTAAAAATGACCGGAGGGCTGAGACATTGTGGGGGAAGGGGCAATTTGACGATCGAGTCAATTCTCTTTTGCTCGATCTCGCGTTTACCATGTGTGATCACTGTTCCTAAGTAAATCACTTTCTCTTTCAAAATCTGGGCCTTCTTGGGGTTGACTTTACAACCAATTTCTTTCAGGAGTCCTAGTAGTTCGGCGAGAAGCGAAATGTGCTCTCCCTTTGTGTCTGTCTGTAGTAACAAATCGTCTACATACTGGACCAGACAATCGGGGCGGGAAAATTTTGCTAATCCATTTGCCAGCTGTCGGTGGAAAATGGAGGGGGAGTTGTGGAAGTCTTGTCCATGTATATTGTTGTCCCTGGAATGTAAAGACGAATTTGTACTGGCACGCTTTAGCCAATGGAATGGACCAAAGGCCATTGCTAATGTCCTAAACCGAAAAATGTTTTGACTGGAGTCCCTGTTTGAGCATGGTCTCAGGACTCGTGGCTACGGTGGGAGCTGCTGCTGGGGTTACTTTGTTCAGTTCCCGGTAATCAATGGTCAGTCGCCATGATCCACCCGGTTTCCTGACGGGCCAAATTGGTGCATTGTTTGTGGAGGCTACTGATCTGAGTATGCCTTGATCCAACAAACTCTCTATTACTTTGGAGATTTCTCCCTCTGCTTCCTGGGGAAATCCGTACTGCTTCTGGGGTTTAGGGTCGGGACACAAAGCCAAAAAATTTGCCACAGTCGTGCTTGTGCTGTGCAAATGCCGCTTTGTGTTCCTGCAGGACTGCCCTAACCTGTTTGTCTGCACTAATGGCTCGAGGGTGGAACCAGAAGTTTCCTACTGAGCTAGTCCTGTTTATATACTCTCCTACTGTGACCGTGGCGGGGACTCGTGCTGCCTTTGCCATTTCCCAAACACACTTGTTAACTGGGTCAAAAGAAAGGTTGTGGGAGCTCATAAAATCGATCCCTAGGATATGTTCTGCTGTCTGGGGCAGATCAACCAAAACTACGGGGTGATTAATTGTGATGTTCCCTATTTGTATCGCTACAGGGGCTGTGATGTGTCCTTGTTGTAAATGACTTGTAAAGCCGCTGAGTGTGATGGTGTCTGCTGTGGGCCACGTGTCTCGCTGAAACATTGTGGAGGAATTGAGTGTGGCGCGGGACCCTCCTGTGTCCCAAAGAAATTCTACTGGGAGTCCCCGGACTTTGCCTGCTACCTACGGTCTACCGGACTTGTCCCAAAGGGTGTCGCAGACCCAAGTTGGGGAGCCCGAACACCGTCAGTCGGTGCCGTTCATTTCTGCATTCTCTGAATGGGCGCTAACGCTATGGATCGGTTTTGCCCTATTCCTGTTTAGGGTGCCTGTCTGTTGGTTTCTCTGCTGCTTTTGGGGTGCATTGCACTCTCGTGCAAAGTGTCCTAACTGTCCACAATTGTAACATTCTTGAGCTTTGGGCTGGGGTGGGCTGTTCCTGCCCTCATTTATCCATGCGGGGTTCTGGTGCGCTTTAACTAGATTCATCTCTGCCTGCTCTTCATCGGGTTTTATAAATGCGGTTTTGCCTTGGACTGATTGCTCCCAAGAGCGGGACAATCTCTTCAAAACCCATTTTTCATTGTGGGCCTCGTCGGAGGGGTCTTAATTTGCACAAGCTCTCTGTCCTGCATCTGTCGTGTGAGAGACTAGGATTCGATTCCATTTGGCCATATTATCTGGGGACAAATGGGCGCGGGCTAACTCTCCGAAAACTGCTGTGAAGTGTATCCACAAGCATCCAGCAAACGCTGTGGGGTGCTCTGTTTTCTTTTGCCTACACTTGTTTAGGCCTTCTACGGGGTCTCCTCTGTTACAGCCGATTGCATCAAGGATCGCTGTGTGCATCTCTTGGCGTGTGCCTCCTCCTACATTCTGTGGGTCGGGAAGGGCTGCCATGACTGAAGGGTCGAGGCTTAAAACTGTGAGCTTCACTTGCTCCTTTTCGTCCAGGCCGTACATGGTAGCCTGCTGTTTGACTTTCGCGAAAAATTGGTGGGCGTCTGATGTGGTAAGGAACGGTGTAATTGTTCCACACGTGTCCCGTAATTGGGTCACGGTTAACGGGGTTGTATAAAGGAAATCTGCGTCTCCTTCTGCTGTGACCCTGTGGTGTGTGGTTACAAGGTCATTGGGGGGGGGTGTTCTGCCTGTTCGGTTGGGGGTTGGGGCGCTTTCCTTTTCTGGGGTTTTTCCTGCGTACATGTCCCATGTACGTATCTATGGGCAGTCTCGTTCAATTCCTGCCAATCGGAGCCATTTTCCTGATCTAACTGGGGTCCAAATGTGATTTGAAACCCATTTTGAACGGAAAGCAGAGATTGCAATTCTGCAATTTGCTTCCGGCACTTTGCGTGGTCTACTGAGCTCTGCCTTTGTTCCATTGTGGAAGTATGGAGTGCTCGTAAGGCTGCTTTCAAATCATTGCACTCTTTCTGCAATTTCTCAACTTGTTGCTCGGTCTCTTGTCTTACCAACACCGCACGTTGCATGTCCTGGTAGGCCTTATCTTATTGCGTTTGGAAACTACTCAAATGCGCGAGACAAGACTGGTGTGCCATCTTGGCATCATCCACCACTCTGTCCCTCGCCACTAACTGCTCTCTCAAATCTCTATTCTCCTTCTCTACTTCGCTCACGTCTACCTCACTACTTCTGCCTCGCTCCTCTATCTCTCTACGGAGCGTCCTACCGACCTCCTCTGTGCCTCGCAATTGTGCCAAACAGGACACGATTGCCATCGGCTTGCGAGCTTTCCCCAAGTTCTTCTTGTGTATCTCTGACAGGTTCTCCCACCAATTATGTCCTGTACTCCCGGGACCTGTTTCACCATTCGCACAGAATTCGCTCCAAAGGGGCCATCCTTTCCCTTTGAGGTACTTTCTGATTTCATCTTCCCAAATGGGACACTGTCCTACTCTGCTGGTCGCTGCGACCTCGAATTCCTGGGGGTTCATAAGGGGTTCCATTGCCTTCATTGCCATTTTCTCCATCTAGGTTCTCTACTGAATTTGGAACAGGGGGTGATAAAGTGGTGATGTAAACATGGGTAAGGCTTACGCTCATTTCCAGCCTACAAAACTGCCGACAGTTTTATGCAACAAAATCTCTCAGGTTTACCTTATATCCCTGTTAGTACGCATGCATTAACACACTTCCGAATCTCGGAGGCTTGATCAGTACTGTTCTTACACTTGTGGTTTTTCTGTTTCCAATTGGATTCTCAATTCAAATTTGGGTTCTCTCGGAGTGGTTAGGCCACTTCGAAGTCGAGTCCACCAGAGTCGCCAGTAAATGTTGCTAACTTGCTGTTGTCTCTTAATTTGGCTCTGTTTAATTACGTTTGCTCAAAAGTTGCCAAGTATCTTTCGATACTGCCACAAGGTTCAAAACCAAATACTGATAAAAGACTCGATACACCAGTTAGTACGTTCAAACGCAATGCTCATTTATTTACACACAGTCAAATATACTCATGCATAAAACTCTACAACCTAAACACTCATTCAGAGGAACAATGGCCGTTGCTCGGTTCTGAGACTGCTGGGTTGAGCTGTTTACAGGATAGCAACTAGGAGCGTCTATCTCGTAGCGTGCATTGAATTGGAACTTACTTGGTCTGGAGTAGCGTTGGCCGGTCTCTCCTCGTTGAGAGCCAAGGCCAAGAGAGCGATTCTCTCTTGGGGAATCCTTTTTATACCCAAAGGGGCTTTACGTGCTTATGGGCGGGCCTTGAACTTGGCCCCAATTAATTGGGCCGTTTCCCAATCGTCCTTATCGATTTTCCTCCAATAGAGGGGTGGGTGCCCTGATTGCTGGGCGTGTCCTAGGTGGCCATTGGTTTGCTTTGTTTTAGTCTCCTCTGGCGCCGGGGTGTCTGTCTTAGCATTGTTTACCTAACTGTTGCCTTTTTGTTCCCGGGGATGGCTCATTAATATGTAGATGGTTCTGCAGTATCGGTCTTGTCTGAGAGCTACAGCTCTAATCAACAGACAGACCTTGCACCTGATTGCTTTTTCGGTATTGTCCAATTTTCTCTGCATTCTTTGCAAAGTGTCCATTTTGTAACCGGGACGTGACGTTCCAAGATGGCTACAAAACCCTGGCCTATAACAAATTGGGGGCTCGTCCAGGATAAAAGTCTATCTATTGGATTGGCTTAGTGAACTTAAAGACAGTGAGGGGTGAGCATATTGTGGTTGCTTTTCAAGTGTGGTATTTTAGTTTAAGTAGGGAGTGTGTTGTGAACAATGGCTCTTTCAGAGGTTTTGAAGTTTTTGGGGGTAGCAGTCACATACAGTACCTTACGGACAGAGACTAAAAGCAGACTGCTAGATTTGGCAAAAACATTGCAGTTAACATTACCTGACAAAATGCGAAAAGATGAGGTAATTATGGCGGTGACTAAGCATTTAAAGTTGCCTGAGATACGTTTGACTCATTGGAAATGGCAAAAATTCAGTTACAAATTAAACATGAGAAAGAATTAAAGCAGCTTGAATACGAAAGAGAAAAAGAAAAGGAGAGAGAAGAAAGGAGAAAAGAAAGAATAGCCCGAGCAGAACAAAAAGAAAGAGAAAGGGAGATACAGATCAGGGAAAAAGATAAAGAGAGAGAGTTTCAACTTCAGAAAATGGCCATGAAACATGACAGTCAGTTAAAATTGGCAGACGTAAAGGAAAATAAACAGTTGGTTGATAGTGATGAGGATAGTGAGAAAAAGCATCATAGTCGAAGGCTTGGTGGGGTCTATTTAAATATGTCCAAGCATTGCCAAGGTTTGACAAGAAGGAGGTGGAAGCCTTTTTCATTTCATTTGAGAAGGTGGCTAAACAAATGAAATAGCCACAGGGCATGTGGGTATTACTGATTCAAACAAAGCTGATAGGTAGGGCTAGTGAAGTGTTTACATCACTACTGGAGGACGTATCTGGATGTGTAAGGAGGTGAAAAAATCCATCTTAGGTGCATATGAACTAGTGCCTGAAGGTTACAGACAAAGGTTTAGAAATTTAAGGAAATAATTCGATCAAACATACATGGGGTTTGAAAGAATCAAATAGAGTAATTGTGATAGGTGGATAAGGGCTTTGAAAATAGACCAAACTTATGAAGTTCTCAGAGAAATTATACTTTTGGAGGAGTTTAACAATTCAATTCCTGATGTAGTGAGAACTCATGTGGAAGAGCAGAAGGTTAAAACTGCAAGGTTAGCAGCAGAAATGGCAGATGATTATGAATTACTTCATAAATCAAAGCTTGGTTTACGACATCAGTTTCAGCCTGTGAGGGATAGAAACTGGGACATGAGAAATACTCAAGTGGTAAAGGTAAAGGTGATCTGATGGGAGATAATAAGGAGAGTGTACCTCAGATTAAAAAAGAAATCCAGGAGGGTGGAAAAGAAATGAAAAGTTTCAAATGTTTTCACTATAATAAACTAGGCCATGTAAAGTCACAGTGTTGGTGGTTGAAGAAAAACACTGGGAAGGCTGATGTGGTAAAACAGGATACGACAGTGGGGTTTGTTGAAGTGGTAAAGGAAAGCCCAAGTGAAGCAAAGGAGGTGCAAAAGATTGTACAGCCTGTTCAAGAGGTGATTGATAAGAAGGTGTCATATCTCTTTAAAGAATTTACTTGTGTGGGTAAGGTTTACTCATGTGTATCAGGAGGAGCAGGTAAAGAAGTCACAATTTTAAGAGATACGGGAGCTAGTCAATCTTTAATGGTAAGAGATGAGGAGTTATGTAGTTTGGGAAGAATGTTGCCAGAAAAGGTGGTAATATGTGGAATTCCGGGTGAGAGGAGTAGTGTTCAATTATATAAGGTAAGGTTGGAAAGTCCAGTGAAGAGTGGTGAAGTGGTAGTAGGAGTAATAGAGAAACTATCTTGTCCAGGAGTACAGTTTATCTTGGGTGATGATATAGCTGGATCGCAGGTGGGAGTGATGCCTACTGTGGTTGATAAGCCAGTGGAAAATCAGACAACTGAAATGTTGGAGAACGGATATCCTGGGATTTTTCGGATTGTGTAGTAACAAGGTCGCAAAGTCACAGGTTAAGACAAGAGGAGAAATCAAAGAGTGAAGATGACGTTGAAGTGCAATTATCAGAAACAATTTTGAAAGCATACACGGAAGAGGAATCTGAGTGGATACCAGAGTGTTATTACCGTAAAAGTGATGTCTTGATGAGAAAATGGAGACCTTTACTTATGCAGGCGGATGAAAAGTGGGCAGAAGTTCAGATCAGATGGTTGAAAAAGAATAAGAACAGGTGGAGGATAAGGCAGATATTTTTAGTTCAGGAAAATTGGTGGAGTTACAACAGCTCCTTCAATCCTGCAAACCACCCCCAAGAAACAAATCTTTTAGTGTCCTAATTCCTTTCTCCTCCCATCTCTGAAAATTTCCATCCCACCTCCCTGGCTCAAACCTAAGGGGTTCCCCCGAATTGGTGTTTCTCTTGACCCTGCCCCCAACCCGAAGTACTGGCGAAATTGACTCCAAATTCTCAACAAAGCTATTACTACCAGACTCCCTGAGTATTTCCCCGGGGCTATCGGGAGTGGCGCTGTTGCTAGCGCCTTCAATCCCGACCCCCTACACAAACTCTCCTCCATTCTGACCCACTGGGAGTCAACCCCTCTGACCCAGCTCCGTACCTTCTCCACATTCGCCTCCCAGTAATAATACATCAGGCTCGGAAGACCCAAACCCCCTGCCTTCCTCACTGTAGCAGCGCCTTTCTAATTCTGGCCACCTTCCCTCCCCATATGAACAAGGTAATCATCCCTTCAATCTCTCAAAAATGCCTTTGGCAGGAAAATCGGCAGTCATTGTAAAATAAACAGAAATCGCGGCAACACGTTCATTTTAACCGCCTGTACCCGACCCGCCAGTGACAGAGGGAGACCATCCCACCTTGCCAGCTTTCACCCTCCCCACCAAACTAGAAATGTTGTACCGACAGAACCCCCCCCCAATCCCAAGCAACCTGCACCCCCAAGTATCCAAAGTGAGCCCCTGCCCTACGGCAGCTCACCCCCACCCCTGCTCCCACCCTCCCGGCTAAGACACCACAAAATATTCACCCTTGTCGAGATTTAATTTGCACCCCGAGAAAGACCCAAACCCCTGAAGCAGCTGCAGTATTCCTCCGATTGACACTCTCGGTTCCGACACGTATAACAAGTCATCGGCATACAAGGACACCCTATGCTCTATCCACCCCCCCACCCCACCCCCCCCCCCCCCCCCCACCCCCCACCCCGCACTATCCCTTTCCATACCCCTGAACTTCGTAATGCGATGGCCAATGGCTCAGTTGCGAATGCAAACAGCAGGGGGGACATAGGACACCCCTGCCTAGTCCCACGGTGGAGAGGAACGTATTCCGAGCTGATGCTATTTGTGCGGACACTCGCCCTCGGCTCCTTATTCAGTAGCTTTACCCAGTCCACAAATCGTGTCCAATCCCAAACCGCTCCAGAACTGCCATCAAGTACCCCCATTCTACCCGGTCAAACGCTTTCTCGGCGTCCAATGCCACAACCACCTCTGTCTCCTTCCCCTCTGCCGGTGCCATAAGGACGTCCAATACCCTTCTAATGTTTGAAAAGAGCTGCCTCCCTCTCACAAACCCCGTCTGATCTTCATCTATCACCTTCGGGAGGCACTCCTCCAGCCTACCTGCCAATATCGCCAATATCTTTGCGTCCACGTTTAAAAGTGATATGGGCCTATACAACCCACACTCCATCGGATCCTTATCTCTTTTAAGCAACAGGGAAATCAATGCCTGCCCCAAAGTTTGTGGTAACACCCCCTTCCCTAACGCCTCTTCAAACACCCCCACCATCAGCAGTACCGGCTTATATTTGAATTTTTTATAATCCACCGGAAACCCATCCGGCCCTGCCACCTTCCCCGACTGCATCTTCCCAATCGCGTCTTTTATCTCCTGCTCCATTATCACCCCCTCTAATGTAGCCCTGTCCCCCTCCCCTAACCTTGGGTACTCCAGCCCATCTAGAATTTCCTGCATCTCCCAGTCTCCCCCAGGTGGCTCTGACATGGACAATCTCTCATAGAATTCCTTAAAGACCCTGTTAATCTGATCTGGAGCTACCACCAACTTCCCTTCCCCGTCCCTCACCTGGACAATTTCCCTTGCCGCAGACTCCCTCCGGATCTGACCCGCCAATATATGCCCCGCCTTCTCTCCATGCTCGTAAACTGCACCCCTTGCTCGCCTCAATTGGCGTACCGCCTTCCTGGTAGCTAGTCGGTCAAAGCTCGCCTGTAGTTCCTTCCTCTTTCCAACTTCGCTGGGTCCCCATCTTCTGCATAACTCCTATCTACCTCCAGCATCTCATCTATTACCCTCTGACGCTCCATCCTCTCCTTTTGTCCACCCTAGTCTTAAACAAGATCACCTCATCACCACCTTTAGAGCCTCCCAGGTAACCGCCTTCACCCATGCAGTTGAAACCTACATATTCCTCAATTACTTTTTCAATTTTGTCACAGAACCCTCGGTCCCCCAACAGTCCCACATCTAATTTCCACCCCGGTCTCTATACCACCCCCTTCTCCTGTACCATATCCACCCAATGCGGAACATGATCTGATATTGCAATTGCCGAGTACTCCGACCCCTTAACCCCAGCCAGCAAAGCCTTCCCCACCACGAAAAAGTCGATCCGCGAGTAAACCTTATTGACCGCTGAGAAAATAGAGTATACCCGCTCTCTTGGGTGCGGAAACCTCCAAGAGTCCAACCCTCCAAGCTTCAGTCCCCCCCACGATCGGTTCATGCGAGTCCAGGTCGGGGATGGCCCCGCATACCTCCTTCGCGAACTTCACATCATCCCAATTGGGACCATATACACTTACCAGCACCACGAGCCTCCCCTCCAGCGCCCCTGTCACAATCACATATCTACCCCCCTGATCTGCAACCACCTTCTCCATCTGGAACCGTACCCTTTTGCTGACCATTACCGCTACCCCTCAAGCCCTTCCGTCAAATCCAGAGTGAAACACCTGGCTAACCAAGCCCTATTGCTGTCTCACCTGGTTCTTCACCCTCAAGTGGGCAGCACGGTAGCATTGTGGATAGCACAATTGCTTCACAGCTCCAGGGTCCCAGGTTCGATTCCAGCTTGTGTCACTGTCTGTGCGGAGTCTGCACATCCTCCCCGTGTGTGCGTAGGTTTCCTCCTGCTGCTCCGGTTTCCTCCCACAGTCCAAAGATGTGCAGGTTAGGTGGATTGGCCATGATAAATTGCACTTAGTGTCCAAAATTGCCCTTAGTGTTGGGTTGTGTGGGGTTACTGGATTATGGGGTTATGAGGATAGGGTGGAGGTGTTGACCTTGGGTTGGGTGCTCTTTCCAAGAGCCGGTGCAGACTCGATGGGCCGAATAGCCTCCTTCTGCACTGTAAATTCTATGATCTATGATGAAGTGAGTCTTCTGCAGCATTGATACATCGGCCTTCAAACTTTTAAGATGCGCAAGCATCCTTGACTGGACCACCCAATCCCCTCACGGTCCACGTGACTATCTTAACTAGGGGTCTATCACCAGCTCCCCCTTATCCACCATCATCATACCACCAGGCCTGCCCCATGAGCCTGACCAGCCCCTATCCATTATTAAAATCAAACCCCGTCCCCTGCACTTCCCCTCGAAAGAATCGCACCCAGTATCGATCCTCTCACCCCCCCACCCTTGCTCGCCTCGTAGGCCCATCGAAACATGCTAACCAGGCTCCAATGTCCGCAGCCCTCCTCTTACCTCACCTCCGATCACTAGCCGACTTTAGTTAGCTAGCGTGCTAGCGCGGGTCCCCACCCCCCCCCCCCCCCCGCCCCCGCAAGGCAAACCGTCCTCTCCCACCCAGTCCCAGAAGAAAAAGAAAAACAATCTAACCCATACAATTCAATAAAATAACATATAACCGTTGCAACAAAAAAAACAATCAAACCAAACAAAAACTTAAACTCTATAACAATGTGAGGTCAAGTAAGTTACAATACTGGTCATTGAAAAGAAAGTTATAACATTTATACATTTTCCAGCTCCCCAATCACAATCTCTCTTCCAGCTCCACTCCTCACTTCTGTCCCAAGCCTGCTGCCTTCACGAACGCCTCAGCCGCCTCCACCGTTTCGAAATAAAAATCTTTAGTGTTGTACATCATCCTCAGCTTTGCCGGGTATACCATACCAAATCGCAGTCCTTTGTTGTACAGTGCTGCCTTCACTCGGCTGAAAGCCACTCGTCTCTTCGCCAACTCCACCATCAAGTCCTGGTAAGTCCAAACTCTAGCACCATCCCACTGCACCTCCCGCTTCAGCTTCGCCCAGTTTAACACCTTCTCCTTCACGTGGTGTTTATGGAAGCAGATAATTACTGCTCTTGGCAGCTCATTTACTTTGGGTTTCGGCCTTAACGACCGATGACCTCAGTCCAGTTCATACCGGGGGGGGGGTCTTCACACTCCCCCATCAACTCCGCCAGCATCTTAGTGAAGTACTTTGTTGGCCTCGAGCTGTCTGCCTCTTCGGGCAAGCCCACAATTCTCATATTATGCCGCCTCGAGCGGTTCTCCAAGACCTCGAGCTTTGCTCAGAGCTCTGTTACCTCCCCCACCCTCCGCAGCTCGTTCCCCCATCGGGGTGAGCTGATCGCTGTGCTGCGACACGGCCTCCTCCACTTCCTTCATCTTTTAATTTTGTTCTCTCACCTCGGCTGATGTTTTTGCCACAGCAACCTCGCCAGGACAATTGCCTCCTCCACCAATGATTTCAATGCGACCACCATCTCCTTCCTCAACGCCTCTATGTGCCTCACAAACTGCTTCTCCAGCTCCCCAGCAATCACCTCGGTCATCTTTGCCACCGTAAGTAGTGCGGCCCCACCATACGGTCTGGCATCTGCCATCTTGTCAGCGCTTTTGCTGGTCCTCTCATTCAACGGCGGACCCGGGTTTCCTTCCTTCTTCCTAGCTGCTTTTCGCATCCTTTAACGACTTATTATTTTTTCTTTCTTTCTTCAGTCCAAAAATAAATAAATAATTATTTTCAATTATTCCAAAATCAAAAAATCTCTTCCCTCGGAGACCGGACTTCAAACTTCTCAAAAATCCATTTACAGTGGGAGTCACCCAATGTGCTCTACTCCCCCTCGACATCGTGTTCTGGATTCGGGCCTGTCACCTCGATTGCCTCACCTCGTGTCAAGCTCCACCAACGCCTCTCACTTCGGGCCCGATGCCCCCCACTCTGGCCGCCGGACACTCCCGCGGGGCTCCTCACCGGCTCCAAACCGGACCGACCCGACGCCCGTCCCTCAGGTCCCAAAGGCCGAAGAAATTTGAATAAAAAGAACAACGGGGAAACCCCTGAAAATGTCTGAAATATCGCGGACTGGCGAGAGCCTCTTCTCAACGCAGCCACTCCGCTCGCGAGCGCCACCAGAAGTTGGAATGCATAAATTAATAATGATTCTTTTTCATTGGTGTTTTGTATTCGAAATGTTGGGTGGGATGAGGGGATTGTTGGCTTGGGGATTGCCATTGTATTTGTTGTTATTGTTGATTATTTGTTGTTGTAAATATGATAAATGTAAAAAAGGAGGAGAATAAAAATATATTATATTTTAAATGTCACAACTTACTTCAAACAGTTGGTTACTTGAAGGAATTACTTTGTCGTGCAATTAAATACAGCCGCCATTTTGCACTGACAAGGTTGCTTTTGACAGCAATGAGTTGATTTGCCACTCTGATTGTAATGACTGGGGAAAGTATGTTAGTGTGGTAATCACTACTGTTGCATTATATTGTATATATGGGTATTACGGTAAGGCCCCTGTACTACAGGTAGGGCGGTAGATCCCTGCCTGCTGGCTCCGCCCAGGAGGCGGAGTATAAATGTGTGTGCTCTCCAAACGGCAGCCATTTCGTAAGCTGCTGTAGGAGGCCACACATCTCTGTGCAGTAAAGCCTCGATTACATTCTACTCTCGTCTCGTCGTAATTGATAGTGCATCAGTTAGTCAGGACACCTGGATTGAATTTTATGCTGTGAGGAAGGACCCCGGCTATCCGACTGTTTGCGCGTTCAAAAACTTGAGGCCATCAGGGAGGAAGCCCAATCTGAGACCTGTCAGCCAATCGGATGGCCGGCCACTCTCGCCCCAGCAGCATCGTTGGGAGCACTGGTCACTGCTGCACCTATAGGCAGTCCCAGGGAAAGGTGAGCTGCGAAGGAGCCCACAGGCAGGTAAATCCTGGGTGTTACCAAGGTCTGTCTGGTAGGCCCCATCGAGGATGGTGGGGGCCACAGTGGACAGGGCAGGGGAGATGGAAAATGTATGGGGAGGATTCCTTGGCAGGGGGTCTCTGATGGGGTTCCCAAAAAAGAAGAAAACCGACCCCCCCACATACTTGCCTGACCAGCGATTTGCCAGATTTGACCTGGTGGACTGGACACTTGGCACCAAACTCTCCGCCAAGTGTAAAATCCCACGCAGCAGGAGCAAGCCCTTCAGTTTTTTAAAATTAATTCATTCATGGGATGTGAGCTTCGCTGGCAGGTTTTTGTGTCCATATTTCCAAGCCAGGATGGTGAGTTGCTTGGAGGGGAACTTCCAGGCAGTGGGGTTCCCATGTATCTGCTGCCCTTGTCCTTCTAGATGGTAGTGGTCGTGGGTTTGGAAAGTGCTGCCAAAGGAGCCTGGGTGAGTTCCTGCATTGCATTTTGCACTTGCAATTAAATGGCCAATTTAGGGCCTCAATTTGGGCCATGGGTGAATGGGCCACCTGATGTCTCCCCCACTGCTGGTTAAATCACATTAAGGGTGGATTGGCAGTGGGCATGGGGCTACTGCATTAGCCTCCAATCTTTCCTCCCTTCTAGCCGAACCACAGGGAATGGTAAAATTCTAGTTCAAAATTCCTTGCTCTTCTTTGACTAATGCTACAGGATTATTATCAAACATCTGAATAGGTGTACAAGATTTCAGTTTGAGGTTCAAACCTTGTCTTTGCAGGAGAGTGTTGTCTTGGATATGCACACAAGTCCCTAGCAGATACACAATTTCCTGACAAAGAAATCAGAATAATTCCAGCTCAGTCAAGCTCCCATTTCCACAATCTCACTGGCAGCAGTGATCACCAGATGAGCTTTCTCCATTTTGCTTGGTCACAAGCCAGAGACTCCCGCGAGTTGGTGGGGACATATCAACCCTTCAGAGATGCTTTGAAGACAGCCCTAAAGCATTTTCACTGACATCCTGGGAAACTCCTGCCATGTCTAAGTTCTGAGTAGTACACTTGCTTCAGGAGTCTGGTGTCAAGCATATGAACAACATGTCCTGCCTGTCAGAGCTGGTTTTGAATGATTAGTGCCTCAATACTGGGCAAGCTGGTTTGGGAGAAGTGCTGACATTGGATCATCTTTCTTGCCACCTGATTTGGAGGATCTTGAGAAGGTGCCTTTTGTGTTACTTCTCCTAATGCTTTGAGGTACCTGCTGTGGGCTGTCCAAGTCTCCGAAGTATATACCGAGCATATGTGCTAGATGGAAGTACCATAGGAGGATGTCAGGGTGGAGACTTGTGAACAACTCAGTATGGTGTGTTAATTGGAGGGGAACCTGGAGATGATAGCGCCCCATGTGAATATTGTCATTGTCGTTTTGGGTACAAGAGATTGTAGGTTTGAAAGATGCTGTTGAAGGAGTCTTGGAGAGTTGCTGCAGTGCCTCTTATTAATGGAACAACTACAGCCAAGGGGTGCAACGGTAAGGAAGTGAATTTTGAAGTGTTGGATGTCATGACATTCAAGTGGCCTTCTTTATCCTCAATGTTATTGAGTTTCCCACCTGTTGTTGGAGTTATACTCATCCAGGCAAGTGGGGAGTATTCTAGCACATTCCAGATTTGTGATTTATAGATGGTGATCAGGCTTTGGGGAGTTTGGAGGTAAGTTATTGCCACAGAATAAAGACTCTGACCTGATATAGTATCCATGGTTTTTATATGGCTGGCCCAGTTCACCTTTCTGGTCAATAGTAACTCCCCTAGAAAGCTGATGGTCGGGGATTCGACAAGGTAATGCCATTTAATGTCAAAGGAAGGTGGTCAGGCCCTCTCTTGTTTGGAGATAATCATTACCTAGTCTGCAAATGTCACTTGCCACCTAGCAGTCCAAGCCTGTATGTTGTCCAGGTCTTACTGGATGTGGCACAGACTGCTTCACTATCTGAGGAGTTGCAAATGGAATTTATTATTGTACAATCATCACCACAATCATCTTCCTTTGTGTTAGGCATGAGTTCAGCCAGTGGAGCTTAGTACCCCTGATTGCTAATGACTTAAATTTTACTAAGGCTCCTCAATGTCACCGTTTCCGCTTTAATGTCAAAGTCGGTCATTCTCATCTCACCTCAGGAATTCAGCACCTTTTTCATGTTTGGACCAAGGCTGTAATGAAGTTTGGAGCCAAATGATCCCAGCAGAATTCAACCTGAGGATCTGCGAGCAGGTTATTACTGGGTAAATGCTGCTTCACAATACAGTCAACGGCATTTTCCATTGTCCTTCCATTCTCCCCCACCCTCTTCCTGGATCTTACCCAAGATCCAATGCCGGTGAGGTTTGATCCACTGACGTTGAGCAAGCTGCCTCTGGAGGTGCAAAAGGTAAAGGCAGCCCAAAGGGGGTAATTTTAATCCTGTAAAACAGGTGGATTTGGGTTAATTGGGATGTTAACAGAATTTAATCTCAAAACCAAACCAAACCTGGCTTGAATCCACCCACTTACAGGTTTAAAGGAAGTGTGTGGATTGCTTAAATATTTAAGGAGGATGTGCACCTCAGATTTAATTTCTCCTGCGGCTTTGATGCTGCCTCCATGATCACCAATCCCCATCTCGGCAATTGAACAATACTGATCCAAGACCTCTCCAACTGTGAACCTAATTTCTCTCAGACTCCAACAATCTCCCCTGACCATCCAAGCCACACCATAATGTTCTGCCCTCTCACAATCTCAATGCTAACAGATAGCAATCCACCTACTCCTGGGCTGTGGCCTCTTCTGCTGAGCTCAGGGAGCCAAGCCTGACTACTGGGCTGGGATCCTGCTGAAAAATATAATTACACATGAAATAGTGTTCAGATAACGGGTTTCCTGACCAAAACCCCTCCTCCCTATGCCTTGGGAATTCTTCCCCTCTAAAAATCATAACCAGAGGATTCAAATGAGACCTGAAGCCAAATTTAGGGCAAGCCTCAAGTCTTCAATTGTGTACAGATGGGAGAATCTTGTGCCCTTTAAAAATAATTGAGTAACCAATTAAAAAGCTGCCTCCATGTCCCCCATCCAATGGAAGATGATGGGTGTGTTCCTGAGTCTGCACTCCCTATCAGAGGGCCTGGAGCCTTGGAAGGATGGCAACCCCACAGTCAGAGGTGAGCATTGCCGCCGTAGGAGGAGGCGGTGTGGGCCCCTAAAGAGGTACTCATTTTAACAAAATAATAATAATACTGGAAGTTACATACATCAACACACAGGACCCTGTTCTTTGCAGACAGAAAATACACTATTGCGTCTGTTTCAGTTAAACAAAATAAGTGATAGCCATTTGCTGGTTCATTCCTCAGGGCAATGCTTCAACAAATCAGAGTCAACCTGCCTGGTTTACGTTTCAAACAAAGTTTGGCAGTTAACTGCCAGTCGCCATCAACTGGTCCATTCTCCATGGCAACACCTCTCCAATCAAAATCTACTTGCTAACCAACCAGCATTCCCTTCTCATACAATATGTATTTGTTGTTTCCCTTGGATTTGTATTCTTGTGAAATGTCCTGATGAGTGCAAGATGAAAGGTTTCATTGAATAATAAAATAATTGGTGGCCATAGTTACCTTACCACCCCCTTGGAGGAAAGGTTCTCCACATGATGGCTAGTGGCCACAGCTGTGACCCATTGATGAATTTTGCTCCAATTAGGGAGGGTGGTGGAAGGGTGGTGGTTGTGGTGTGGACTAAAAGAGGCCTCACGGGTGAGGTA
This sequence comes from Scyliorhinus torazame, assembly GCF_047496885.1. Classification (NCBI taxonomy): domain Eukaryota; kingdom Metazoa; phylum Chordata; class Chondrichthyes; order Carcharhiniformes; family Scyliorhinidae; genus Scyliorhinus; species Scyliorhinus torazame. Next base: position 134,154,591 of record NC_092721.1, read on the forward strand.
CCCTCAATAATGATGCTTCGAGGTTAACTGTAAAGAAGGCTTTATTAGACTAATAACAGCCACCAGGAAGCTGCTGCGCTTGAGTCTAAGTGGGCAGGCCTGTCGTGGTGACCTCAGTCACCCCATAAATGACCAAAATTATTCAAACCCACAACCTCTCGGTGCTACCCGTGATAATCTGTCTCCAGGAAGATTGCCTGGAAGTGGGAATATGTTGGACTGCCGACCATACTCCGAATTCTGTGAATTTCCTCCCGCTTTCAAATACATCTCCACAGGGGTGGGAAAATCCTGCCCAGAAAACATAGGAATTGGTTAAGTGGCCAAAAAAGGAGCTGTTGTAGCAACTAGCTTTCAGTAAATATTTAAAGAAGTGTGATTCCAAATAAAGATGAAATTCATCAATTAAAGTTCATTTTCTGTTTCACGTTTTCTTAAGTAAGAAAACTGGAAAATATTTAGCAAATAATGGTCAAAGTATTAAAAAAAGCAATTTCTTTGTTAAAAGAAAATAATTTTCACACTGAAACTGCTGCTGTAAATTTTCAAGACAGCATTTAAAAGTAGTTTGTTACAATCCCCGTGGAGATCAATAAATCAAAAGTATCTGTAGTAGTACAGTCTGGTCCAAAAAGGGTTAATATGGGACTGAGTACAGTACCGCCCACACAGTGATGTAGGAAGACTCCTGTCCCAGAGCCAGGGTCAGTCTGGAGATGGACACAGTTGAATGAATGGGGTCAACTCCACACCTGCAGCTTTTACTGCAAATATGCACATAATTATGAGTTGTTAACAAAGGTTCACTGTTCCACACTGGAAGACTGTTCCATGGTGTCCGAAACAGCATTTCTCAGAAACAAGTTTACCACACGACCCCAATGAAAAGCTAATGGACGCGATTTCACCTTTTTACAACTTTTACTTTAATAATCAAACCAAAATCAACATGAAGTGATCAACACAATTAAACATGAATTGACAGTCAAACCACGGTCAATATAAATTACACAGTAAATAGCACATAACAAAGATATATCTCACTGATTTATTAGTAGTACACTCAGCATATATGGCCCCAAACTAGCCACAAAGTCCTTCAAGACTCTGAACTTCCTCGGGTAGAATTCCAACTCCTTTTCTTCAAGGATTTAGCCACCGATTCTTATCTGCAGTCCCACTCAACTCGAGTTCCAGAGTGCAAATATCAAGAAAATGGTGCAGTTCTCCAGAATCTCAGCTTTTCTCCTGGTCCTACATGGATCCACCAGAATAACCTTTTTACAAACCATCAGTCACAACCTTCCACATGGCCAGCCCTGGTTAACCAATCACTTTAACAGAAACAGCAGCCGGAATTCGCTGGGAGACTAAGGGCACGATTAAGTGGAAAAAAGTTAAAGTCTGCTTTCGGGCGCAGGTGGTGGGATGTTTCTTGGTGGTTGCAACAGCTCTTTGCCGTTTTTTCTTTGGCCTCAGGGTGTTTCTCCCCTGTTCGGCCATGCTTAGGCAGCCATCCTACACTGGCGAGCTGATCTCGCCAGCAGGACCGGCTTCTCTCAGATCAGAGCGCCAGATCAGGGAGCCCTTTTGGAAAGCAGCCCAGATGTCTAGACTCTCCCTTTCAGCCCCCACCCCTGTGGATTTCAGGTCCTACCAGCGTCCTACCCTGCCCTGTCCCCGTCCACCCAGGGGTCTTTAACGGCCTGCAACCCCCCCTGAGGTGCCCTCACACCTGCTCCACGTTTCTGGAAATCAGTGCTAAACGGCTCCCTGGAGAGGTCTCACAAGCGCGGCCGTTGACTCCTGGGCGCCAGGTGAAAGTGGCATCAGGGTATTTAAATTAACCTAATGGCTCATATAAGTATGCAGATCTGGACTTCACTCAGCGACGGTGAGATCCAGACTGTGCTAAGCGGAGCAAGTCGGGTGATTTGCGATCGGCCCTAGCAGAGCCTGATTTGGGGCTATCGCGGGTTTCACCAATTGTGCCCAAATCTGCGGCAGGCACAATGCGGTTGCTGAATCATACCCAAAGGGTTCTTGCCAGGACGGAATAGCGTGCGATTTGCACTTCAGTTGGGATGCTTTTCGGTAAGTGAGTCAGGACATGCAATGGGCCAACACTCTGCCAATGAGAATTGAGAGCAATTCCCGGCCCAGCAGGCGTTGTAACCACTGAGGCCAGAATTAGCACCAAAGAACCTGACAGCTGGAGCTGTTTTTAAGCACTCCACTTACCACACACTCTCTGCAGCAATTAAAATGGCTCAGAGAAAACCTGTCCCCCAAGTTCAGGAGTCCACGGTGGACCCACAGCCCCATGCCAGTGAGGAGAGGAGGGACATCCTCTTTCCCAGAATGGGACGCAGACTCAAGCCTGCCCTCCTGAACACTGCCTGGGAGGTGGTGGCAGAGGCAGTCAGCACTGCCAGTCTCACCAGGAGGAGATAGCTGATAATCCTGAGGGGTGGGGGTCACTGCTGAGAGGGTTCCAAAGGCCACGGTGAAAGTATATTTTGATTGGGATGAGCTCTAGTGATCCTCTGCTCCCTCTGCAGTGGGGCAGTGCTTCTAAAGAATGCCAACACCTGGTGGGCCCCAGATTGAGCTTGGCTATGCCCATCACCTTGATGATACAGCTGGGGTATGAGATTGTCCAGGGGAGGCCTGGGTGGGCTCCCAGGGGGAGGCCTGGGTGGGACCAGAGGCTCGCTGAGCATTCAACAGACACAGGCAGCACTCAGCAGTGTGAGCAGCCTAGAGGTGATAAATAGCACCATTGGGCTGCGTTTAAAACACATACTGCAGCAATGGTGTTATGAGCCAGGCCACCCCTATCCTGAAGGGGACACCCCGAGCCCACGAACCTAGCACCATGTTGTTCCCCACTACTCCCGCCGGCCCCTGCAGCCATCCCCCAGCAAGCCCATCCATGCCAACACTGAAAAGGTGGCTACTGTGGTGGAAGTTCTGGCGCAAGATATCAGGGCCATGCGACAAGACACCAAGGCTTGGGGCACACTGCCCTGTCCATAGCTGAGGCGCAGAACAGGAGAGCCCAGTCGCAGGCAGACATGTCCCACGCACAGGTGGACATTGTTGCAGCACTCCAGAGCTTTGCCCATTCACAAAAGGTTATGGCTGAGGGCATTGAGAGGATTGACCGGGCACTGACTGACCTTAGCCAGTCACAGAGGGACATGACACAGTCCTAAAGGGACATGACCGAGGCAGTGAAGGACATGGCTCACCCATTGAGGGACATGACCCAGTCTCAGTGCGCCATGGCTGAGGGTCGAGGCCATGGTCCAGGTGAGGGCGGGCCTCCATGGCAGGCAGCGCCAGGTGATGGTGGACTCCAGAGCTCACTCCGGCCTCCCTCCATCCGATGGAGTAGCCTGGAGGCCAGCGGGCACCCCAAGGGAGGAGGAAGTGACATGCCAGTACATCCAGGGCCCATTCAGATCCAGGCCTTCCAGAGGACACCTGCCAAGGGCATCACAGGGCAGAGGGCGAGACAAGCAGCAGGCCCCTTCCACTTCTGATGTGTTGTCTTGGGTAACACCTAGAAGAAGCGGTAGGCCATGAAAGAGTAGAAAGATACATGACATTTAAGTTGGCACGGATGTATTAGAGTTGATTGCAAAGGGGAAGGGCACCCATATTGTAAATACTATTAAACACTTTTGCACCACCAGTCCGATCTATCACTAACCTCTGTCTCACGGGTGTAAAGGATGGGCTAGGTGTTGTGCAGTGACCGTGGGTAGGGGAGGAGCGGGGGCGCCCATGACACATGAACATCCCACATAGTTACACTCTCACCGAGAAGTGGCAGGGCATGGGCGCAGCAGTGTGATCCCACCTTGTATTCCCAGCAATCCGAATGAGTGAGCCCTAACCGTTCACCATCCCTAAGCACTATCCGCTTCCGATCAGCACCCTGTAGATAGCATTACTGCAAACATTCTGTCTAAGCTGAAAACAATGACCGAGACAAAATAAAGTTCAATCCCATACAACCAGTTAACAGGAGAAACATTGGCATGGAAAGTGATTTTTGAACCTCAGCACAAATGCTTTTCTGTACTGCAACTATGTTTGCAGAATTTAAAAAAAGAATTGTCTTGTGTTTATTAAAATAGGAAACCTATTTATTATTAAGATATTTTATTGTATCAGCATGTAAAGAAGCAAAATGTGTTTGAAGTTTTAAAGAGTTCTTACAACTGTACAGCTGTCACCACAGGGTAGTCACTGGAGATAAAGTGGATAGGAGGTTCTTGAGTATTGATGTCATTTACTGGAACAGGATTATCAACTCTACTGGATGCAGTTTGATGTTGAACCTGGACTTCAGCTGTGTGTGATGGTGTTGAATTGTAGAGAATAAATCCAACCACAATTATCACAAATGCCAGGATGTACAATGCTGAAAACTGATAACAAGAAAAGAATTGAAGGTACAACAAACAGAGGTTTTTTAATTGTTCATATTAATTCAGTTTAAGTGAAGCATAATAATTTAAAGCTCTAAAATACCTCAAACTATTTTTCAACCTGATAGCAAAAGAGATATATTCAGAATCTCGGTATCTGATAATTGCTGAAAAATGTGACTTGTCAAAGTTTTTTGTCTTGCACTCATCAGGACATCTGCAAGAATACCAATTGTAAAGGGAACTACAATTTATAATTCATGAGAATAGACTGCTGATTGATTGGAAAGTGGTCTCTGATTGGTTGAGGTGTTGCCATGGAGAATGTACCAGTTAGTTGGTGACTGACAGTTAACTGCCAAGCTATGTTCAAATTCAAACCAAGCGGGTTGACTCTAATTGGTCAAGACATTGCCCTGGGGAATGAACTAGAAAATGGCTGTCGCATATTTTGCTCAGTTGAAAAAGTGTACATGTTCTTTCTGTCTGCAAAGAACAAGGGCGGGATTCTCCGTACCGCCAGACCCATTTTCTGGCACGACACGCCCTCGCCGGCAGCGGTATCCTCCATCCCGGCAGCCGGCCAATGGCGTTTCCCATTGTGGCCACCCCATGCCATTGTGAAATCCACGTGCATGAGTGCGCTGCCGGCAAAGCGGAGGATCCCATCGATGGAAAATCCCGCCCCAGGGCTCTGTGTATTAATATATGTAGCTTCTAGCACACATAAGTGTACCACACTGTGAGCCTGACTGTAAATGTAAAGTTCAACAACTTCAGACTGAACGCTTTCCTCCGCCTTCACCCCATTTTTATTTCTATTAACTTATTTTCATTTCTTACAGCAATCCATTTTTCCCTCATCATTGTCTCCCCTCCCCCCACCCCAGCCCACCCCACTAGGGACATCTGTTCCCTGGTCCTAGTTGCCCTGTTCTGCCATTAACACATTCTGATCTCTTAGGTAAAGGAAAATTCGCCATAGTCCCAGATGACCCATAGGCTGCTTTCCCCTTTGAGGAGGAGAGCTGACTGGTGGTGATTTAACCTGAGGATCACTGTACCTAGGGTGCAGGGAAAGATTGAGAAGGCTGGGCCTTCATGAATAACCTCAGCTGGTATGGGAATTGAACCCGTGCTGCTGGCCTTGCTCTGCATCATGAACCAGCTGTCCAGCCAAGTGACCAAGTGAGCTAAACCGGCCTCTTAATGTGCTGCCATCAACACCCTTCTTAATCATTATCATCACTATTTACATTCCCTTAGACTATTTGTCGATGATATCTTTGTCTATCTCCTACTATTGTTGGCCATCTTCCAGCCCCACTGCACCACTCCCCCCCCCCCCCACCCCCCCCCCCCCACCCTACCCCACAGCAGTCTAAATCTCATCCCATTTTCAGTTCACTCTAGCTCTGACAAGGAGTCATCCGGACTCGAAACATTAGCTCCCTCCTCTCTCCACAGATGCTGTCAGGCCTGCTGAAATTTTCTAGCATTTTCTGTTTCCGTTTCAGATTCTAGCATCCACAGTAATTTGCTTTTGTTTCGCATAAACGTAGTATGTTAGGCCCACAGTAGGAAGCTGATGTTAATCACTGTAGTGACTCAATATTTTTCTTTTGGTTTCCATAGCATCCTCCTACACACTGCTTTCGGGAGACACTAACCTTTGCTCCATTCTGTAATTATCCAACCAAGAAAATAGCCTGAAAGCTGTTACTGGAGATCTTTCAATGTTGTGCTCTGTAATCTGTAATTACCAATACTATTGCCAACTGTGCCTTAACAAAAATAATTTACAGATAAACTACATGTAAGTTTCACCTAAATATATGGGACTGCCCAAAAGTATCTATGTTGGTTGCATCAAGGTTAAGTTGACTAATGGACACAGAATAATAACAGTAATGCCACGTAATGATATTGTGACATCATGAATTGGTATTTAAAAATAATTGCAACTTTGATAACTTCTTTATTAAAAGTTCTCAAATTAACACACTGCTAATTTTTAAATAAACAAATATGTATGAATTTAAATGTCACTGATCAAATGATCACATATTAAAGATAACTCTCTTCTTAAAAATATTTTTACCTCTATTTTCTGTTCTTATCTTCTCTGCTTTTACTTTCCCAGTGCATTGCATGTGATGCTCCCTCAATAACTATTAAGGAGCCAACAGTGGTAAACGCTTGAGAGTGAACCAGTGGTGACTATCAGGAAGATGCCTACTCTATGTTTAGCACTGCTCCACTTCAGCACAGTCCCAATCAGGAAATCAGCAGATTAAAGGATGGAGTATCCAATTGTTCAAAGGCACAGCATGTGTAAAATTTCTCATTGTCTAGTGCCTTTGCTATGTGTTCCTGGGTACTTTTTAAAAAATGTCTGAAATGCCTGTTTAGGCAGGCTGACAATTTAAATAATGCCAATTTAATCAAACCTTGGGATGGGCGAAATTCAGGTGCTCGAATGTGAAGTTATTGTCGCTAGATTGCGAGTTGATGAGCTGTCGTGGCTGATGGAATGGATTCCCAGAGTGCAGAAAATTTGAATCACTGATTTAAATGTTGAATTGGGATCATGTTTTTGGTTTCTCCTGAAGAAGATTGTTGTGCAAAAAGAGAGAAGGGGAGTTACTATTGACCGCACGTTCTAATATCTGAGGCAGGTTCTCTTAGGATCTGTACTTTGAGTTAAAATCGGTGAGGAAGTTAGAAAAACAAGAGTTAATTTACAGACAGTCAACAGATTTGTTAATGCAAACTCATGGTTGATAATCTTTTGAAAAATACGCTGATTGACTAAATGAAAGGAGTGTATGTGTGGATTTTAAAAAGACATTCAAGAAGCTCTCTCACAGGAATCTTGTTATTAGAAGAGGAAATGTTAATTGAAAGACAAGAAACAAATAGATACGGTAGATAGATGTTGCTCAAATTGGAGAAGGGTAGGAAGGGCCAGTATGAGACTTCCGGTGACGATCGCGAACGGAGCGGTCGCAGCAAAGACGCTCCTGCACAGCCACAAAATCACGGCTTTTTGGGGGAGTTGCCCGGGGAATTTTCAAAAAGAAATTCCTGAGGCCCCGCGAATTCGGCCCTGCCCAGGCACCAAAGCTCTGATCCACGGAGCTGGAGAGGGAGAGGAAAAAAAGGAGAGACTGGTCCCGGTGAGCTGCATGTGGAGGAGGAGTGGGGAATCGCTCCGAAACGGCCTGAAAGTCGGAGCACGGAGAGGATCACAAGGACAAAATAAGAATTTTTTAATTCAACCTTCCTTGTTCCTCTCCAGCAATTTTTTTTTTTTTTTTTTTTTAAAAGAAAAACTTTTTTAAAGGGGAAAAAAAACTTCCAAAAAAAAGAAAATCCCTTTTTATATGAAAATAATGGAAATAAACGCCATAAAGGAGGAGATAAAAACGGAGATAGACGCCATGAGGGAGGCACTCAGGACGGAGCTCCACATAATGATGAAGGAAATGCTGGCGGAGACAACAGAAAAAATGCAGCGAACCATCAACGGCCTGGAAAGGAAGGTGGAGATGCAGGAGAAAACTATTCAGGAGTTGGAGAGGGCCGCCTCGGACCAGAGCGACAGGATGGTAACTCAGGAAACCAAGGTGAAAAGGCTGGTAATGACCCAGGGGAGCCTAAGAGGGAAGACCATAAGGGTGTATTTTGTGAGGGCCACGAAGAATCCAGCACGAGTTTTAAGGATACAAAGTAATAACATTTATTTACAATAACATATATATATAACAGCAGCAGCAGCAACTTCCCTTACTGCACACTCCTTCCTCTGGTTCCAAATTGGCCAGCTTTATTTCTACTTGGAGTTTACTAATGGTTTCTCCGCCCCCCTCATTGGGGAAGCTCATGACAATCCCACAATCCTGTGGGAGTGTCATTAGTCCCCAGCCAATGGTAAGCAGGCAGGTTATAACATCCCTCCCCCCCCAAAGTTCAAGGAATCCACCGAAGACCCTGGCGAAGGAAAGCGTCGGACTCGTTTTGCCGCAGGCCGGACACCATTTGCACGCGGCGCTGGATCAGGCGGCGTGTAACAAGACGGAGACCGGCGCTTCCGTGATGAGGGCGCAATGGTTGTACATCCACGGCTCGTGGACTCGAGGATTCCCCCTCTGATGCATCCTGTGTCTCCATCTCGGAGTCAGAGTCTGCTGCCTCCGTCATGTCAGCGTCTCTATCTCCATTTGGTTCTGTAACGACCTGCGCAGGCTTCAAGTGAGGCACCAGTGGAAGATTGTGAGGACTACCTTCCCTTGTCTCTGGTCTCTGCGGCTGCAGAAATGAGCTCCGGGGGTGGGGAATCTTTTGAGGGGATAGTCTTCTGGACCGAACGTGGTCTACATGTTTGCGCTGGAGACGACCCTGGACTTGCGCCTGGTAAGATATAGGGCCCGTTTGGCGAAAGATTACGCCAGGAACCCACTGGGCACCACCAGCAAAATTCCGAACGAACACTGGGTCACCAGGCGCAAACTGCCGAATCGGCCGATGCCGAGAAAATCCCTGTCCCTGCCGTTCCTGTGTGCGGCGTACATTTGCGCCAATGTCCGGGAAAACCATACTAAGGCGGGTGCGAAGTCTCCGGCCCATTAGGAGTTCTGCGGGAGCTACCCCAGTCACCGCATGGGGGGGGTGGTCCTATACGTAAACAAAAAGCGAGCCAGTCTCGTGTCCATTGATCCGGAAGACTGCTTCTTTAGGCCTCTTTTGAATGTCTGCACTGCGCGCTCTGCCAACCCATTTGAAGCCGGGTGGTAAGGGGCAGTGCGGATATGGCGGATGCCGTTCATCTTCGTGAACCTCGCAAACTCCTCACTCGTGAATGGAGTGCCATTATCCGTGACCAGCACCTCGGGGAGGCCATGCGTACTAAAGGACAAACGCATCTTTTCAATTGTTGCGCAGGACGTTGTCCCCTGCATCTTATGCACCTCTAGCCATTTAGACTGGGCGTCAATTAATAGAAGGAACATGGATCCTTGAAAAGGGCCTGTGAAATCCGCATGCAAGCGTGCCCAAGGCCGCCCTGGCCATTCCCAGTGATGTAGGGGCACGGCCGGCGGAAGCTTCTGATGCTCCTGGCAAATGGAGCAGTTTTGGGCCACCTTCTCAATGTCAGTGTCGAGGCCTGGCCACAAGACATAACTCCGGGCCAACATTTTCATTTTGGTCACACCTGGATGCCCATTGTGCAAGTCTGTTAGTATCAGCTCCTGGCCTTTTTCCGGGACAATGACACGCGTCCCCCACAAGAGGATGCCGTCTTCCACGCTGAATTCTGACAGCTTGGAGGAAAATGCCCGCAACTCGCCTGGGAGCTGTCTATGCTGCCCACCATACAGGACTATGTGCCGAACCTTTGACAGGACTGGCTCCGTCTGGGTCCACTCACGGATCTGTGATGCCGTGACAGGCAAGGTGTCCATAAAATTTAGGGTTGCAACCACCTCACCGGTCGTGGGGCTCGACATGGGGCCGGTCGATAAAGGCAATCGGCTCAGTGCGTCGGCATTTGCTATCTGCGTTCCTGGTTTGTGCTCCAGAGAATACTCGTATGCAGCAAGCAACAAAGCTCAGCGCTGGATCCGTGCGGAAGCAATGGGCGGTATTGGCTTATTCTCTCTGAAAAGTCCCAGCAGAGGCTTATGATCAGTCACGATAGTGAAATGGCGGCCATACACGTACTGGTGGAAGCGTTTCACCGCAAAAACCACTGCCAGGCCCTCCTTCTCGATCTGCGCGTACTTTTTCTCCGCTGCAGTCAATGTGCGGGAGGCGAAAGCTATCGGTCGCTCGGCCCCGTTCTCCATCTTGTGGGACAGGACGGCCCCAATGCCATACGGGGTGCATCACATGTGACGAGCAAAGGCTTTCCAGGATCATAGTGGGTTAGTAACCCAGGTGACGACAATTGTTGCTTTACCCGCCGGAAAGTGGTTTCTTGCGCCTGACCCCAAACCCAGGTGTGATTTTTCTTTAGCAGAAAGTGCAAAGGGGCCAGCGTAGTTGCCAGATTGGGGAGGAACTTCTCGTAATAGTTTACGAGACCGAGAAAAGAACAAAGATGCGAAGTGTCAGTCGGGGCGGGGGCCTGTTGAATCGCACGTACCTTCTCTGCGACGGGGTGCAAACCTTCGCAGTCCACCCGATAAACTAGGTAGACTACTTCCTTTGCTTGAAATACGCACTTTGTGCGACGTATACGGACTCCAGCCTCCGAAAAGCGTCTAAGGACAGCCTCCAGATTTTCCAAATGTTCCTGCTCCGACGTCCCTGTAATCAAAACTTCATCTAAGTAGACAGCAACACGTGGTAAACCTCTCAAAATGCCCTCCATAATATGTTGAAAAATAGCGCAGGCAGAGGATACTCCAAACGGCAACCGTGTATATTCATACAGGCCCCCGGTGTGTATTCATCGTTACATATGGTCGGGAGGCAGGGTCCAGTTCCAACTGCAGGTAGGCGTGACTCATATCTAATTTTGTGAACGAGAGTCCACCTGCAAGCTTCGCGTAGAGATCCTCTGTGTGAGGCATTGGATATCGGTCGAGTCGGGAAGCCGTATTCACTGTAAGTTTATAGTCGCCACACAAGCGAACTGTGGCATCTGGCTTCATTACAGGTACAATTGGTGCTGCCCAGTCAGCAAAACGGACGGGCCTGATAATACCAAAACTCTCCAAACGAGTGAGCTCCCCTTCTACCTTCTCGAATAAGGCGTAAGGCACCAGGCGCGCCCGGAAATAGCGCGTCGTGGCTCCTGGTTCGACTTAGATACGGGCTACTGCCCCTTTTATTTTCCCCAAACCAGGCTGAAATACATCTGGGTATCGTCCTAGCACCTCAGTCAACCCTTCAGAAACTGATTGGAGGATGTGCTGCCATTGCAACCGCAAATGGCGCAACCAGTCCCGACCCAACAGGCTGGGCCCATGGCCGTGCACCACGATAAGTGGGAAACGCCCCTCCTGGCGTCCATAAACAACAGGGGTCATTGTAGTTCCTGCAATGTCCAGTGGTTCCCCCGTGTAGGTGGCCAACCTGGCCTGTGAGTCGGTTAATGTAAGGGTCGGTATACCCTGCTTGATGAGGTCGAATGTCCTCTGTGCGATCACGGAGACCGCTGCGCCAGTGTCCAACTCCATCTCAAGCGTGTGGCCATTGACCCGTACTGTCACCTTAATGGGGGCCACACGGGGAGCTGCCACACACTGCAGCTGCAGGCAGTCGTCCTCCGTCTCCACGTCCTCAGGAGTAGTCGCCGCAGGTTCATCCACATGGAAGGTACGGCCCCTGGGCTGGTCCCAGTTACGGCCCCTGGGCTGGTCCCAGTTTCGGTCGGAACGACGGCCGCCCCCAGGACCGCCGTCCGCGACGGGGTCGGCGCCTACAAGTCTGACACGGACATGGCTCCTCATCCATTGGTTCTGGAGAAGGCTCCCTTCGGGGAGGAATGTCCGACGGCCACTGGCGTCGGTCCGGGCATTGCCTCGCCCAAGGTACCGCAGGAGTGCGGGGGGACGTTTTCGGACGGAAGGGGTTGCGCCCCAAGGCATGCACTTCCATTCCCTGTAGCTCCTGCACTCCTCGTTCTGCGCTCTCTCGGGACAATACTATTTGAATGGCCTGTTGAAAAGTCAATGTTGGCTCAGCTCACAACTTTCTCTGGGTGGCCGCATTGTTAATACCGCAAACCAAACGGTCGCGCAACATTTCTGACAAGGTCTCACCATAGTCACAGTACTCCGCAATCCTGCGTAGCCTGGATAGAAAATCGGCAAGGGATTCTCCAGAGGTCCTCTCAGCGGTATTAAACCGGTAACGCTGGACTATCGTGGACGGGGTTGGGTTAAAATGTTGCCCCACTATATTCACAAGTTCATCAAACGTTTTGGTGTCCGGCGCAGCTGGGTACGTAAGGCTCCTAATCACCCCAAACGTATGCGGTCCGCAGGCGGTGAGCAATAAGACCACCTGGCGCTCGTTTTCGGTGATATTGTTTGCCCGGAAATAGTAATGCATCCGTTGTGTGTACTGGTTCCAGCTTTCCAGCGCAGCATCAAAAACATCCAAACGTCCGTACAGAGTCATGGTATAATAGAAAACAACTTCCAACCTGTATCCAACAAAAATCCAGGGAGGTGGCTTCAGCAGTGTAGACAGCTATTCACTTTAACCCTCGTCGGCAGTTTTGTGAGGGCCACGAAGAATCCAGCACGAGTTTTAAGGATACAAAGTAATAACAGTTATTTACAATAACATATATATATATATATATACCAGCAGCAGCAACTTCCCTTGCTGCACATTCCTTCCTCTGGTTCCAAATTGGCCAGCTTTATTTATACTTGGAGTTTACTAATGGTTTCTCCGCCCCCCTCATTGGGGAAGCTCATACTCCCACAGGATTGTAGGGTTGTCATTAGTCCCCAGCCAATGGTAAGCAGGCAGGTTATAAGGGTGCACCAGGACATTGGGGCGGACCTGGCCAAAAGAAGGGCCGAATTCAACAGGGCCAAATCAGCACTCTATAAAAGTAATGTGAAATTTGGGATGCTATTCCCGGCCAAACTCTGGGTAACATTTGAGGGGAAGGAGCGGTTTTTTAACACCCCAGCGGCAGCGGAGGAGTTCGTTAGAGCGAACAAACTGGGGGAGGGACAGCCACAATGGCCATCATGAAAGCGACGGGGATGGAAAAGAAAGGAAGAATCGGAACAAAGAGCAGCGGGTAGACCGCAAACAGAGACAATCCAATCACGAACTGTACACACGTGTTTGGTGCACTGTGCGGGACTGGGCTGACTCGTTCCCGGGCTCATTCCACCTCTCAATGCAATGGGGGGAGCGAAGCAAGGTGAATGAGGGTGAAAAAGGCGGACAGGAGGGCGAGACAAGGGCTAGCAAAACTAAGGTAAAACAGGACCAGAGCAGGGCAAGTGCTGGGAGGGGGGCCACCGTGCTAGCGAGGAGGGCTAACACCAGAGGGCAGGAAGAAAGGAGGGCCGCGGCGCGCTTCTCAGGGGAGCGGGAGCTCCTGGCACAGAGAGAAGGGGGGGCAGGGCAGAAGGGGGGGAAGAACACGGGGGGGGGACAGAGGAACAGGGACTAAGGGGGGGAGAGGAGTTGGGGGGAGAGCGCAGAACAAAAGAGAAGCAAAGGGAAGGGTGAGGTAGATAAGCAGCTCAAACACAGGCCTCGGCAGGCATGGAGCAGGGCGAGGAACCAAGACGGTGCCACAAACAGCCACTCGGGAGGGCTTCAGGACGAAGGGAGAGCCTGGAGTGCAGGGGCGCAGCCACGTGACGTACACACAGCTGGCGGCCATGGTGGGTGCCCCCTGGACAAAAGGAAACCCCGGAGCCCTGGGGCCCGACCTCATGGTGAGAGCGGTGACAACGACCCCTAACAAAGGGAAACCCGGAGGGCAGGGGCGCATCCACCAGGTAAGTATGGGTGACCCCGCAGGACCGGGGGTCAAAAACCCCCCACCAGAATTGTTACCTGGAACGTAAGGGGACTCAACGGCCCGGTCAAAAGATCCAGAGTCTTCACCCACCTAAGAAGCATGAAAGCAGACATAATCTACCTACAAGAGACGCACCTGAGGGAGAAGGACCGACGGCTGGTAAGGAAGGGCTGGGTGGGACAGACATACCACTCATGCTACGGGACGAGGGCTAGGGGAGTAGCAATATTAATTAGTAATAGGACGAGGTTTACGGAAACCAAGACAGTTACAGACCCAGGGGGACAGTACGTCATGGTCAGCGGTGTCCTGGAAGGAGCACCAGTCGTACTGGCAAATGTGTACGCTCCCAACTGGGACGACACAGAATTCATAAAGAAGACTATGGCAGAAATCCCCGACCTTGACACACACCGACTGATCATGGGGGGCGACTTCAACTGTGTACAGGACCCACTGACCGACCGATCAAACCCCAGAGCAGGGAAAAAGACTGGCATGTCTAGGGAACTAGGAACATTTATGGAGCCGATGGGGGCGGTGGACCCATGGAAGTTCCTGCACCCGGGAGAGAACGAATTTTCATACTTCTCACAAGTACACAAGGTATACACCCGTATCGACTTTTTTGCAGTGGGGAAATCGGTGCTTTCAGGGATCACAGGAACGGAGTACTCCGCAATCATTATCTCTGACCACGCTCCACACTATATGGATGTGAGATTGGAGACAGGCCGGGCCCAGCGCCCCACATGGAGGCTGGACACGGACCTCCTGGCCGACAAGGCCTTCTGTCAGAAAACATCGCGGGCCATATGCGACTACGTGAGTAACAACCAAAACAGGGAGGTCTCACCCTCGACGTTCTGGGAGGCACTGAAGGCCATGATTAGAGGAGAGATCATAGCCTACAAGGCAAGCAGAGATAGGGAAGAGAGGGTAGCCAGGCAACAACTGGTGGACTCCATCCTGGAAGTCGACAGAAAATACTCCGAGGCCCCGACCGTAGGGCTGCTGGCGGAGAGGAAAAAGCTGCAAATGGACTTTAACCTGCTATCCACTAGGAAAGCAGTGTACCAACTCCGTCAGACACGGGGGGCCTTCTACGAACACGGAGACAAGGCTGGCTGCCTATTGGCTCACCTGCTGAGAAAGCAGGCAACCACAAGGGAAATAGCGCAGGTAAAGGATAGCAGAGGCAGACTGGTAACAGAAGGAGGTCAATCGGGCATTTGAGACCTTCTACCGGGGACTGTACACCTCCGAGCCCCCCAATGGGGACGCGGGGATTAAACTGTTCCTAGACGGACTGGAACTACCAGTTGTGGTGGAAGTCAGATGGGCAGAGCTGGAAGCACCAATAGACCTGGGAGAAATCATGGAGAGCATCAGCTCCATGCAGGCGGGGAAGGCACCGGGAGCCGATGGGTTCCCGGCGAACTTCCACAAAAATTTTGCACCAGTCCTGGCCCCACACCTAAGGGACATGTTCGTGGACTCACTGGCAAGGGGCACCCTGCCCCCAAAGCTAGCGCAGGCGACAATTTCACTGATACCCAAAAAAGATAAAGACCTGACGGAATGCGAATCATACAGACCCATTTCACTGCTGAACGCGGATACAAAAGTACTCACAAAGGTCCTGGCCAAAAGGCTGGAGGGCTGTGTACCAGAGGTGGTCGCAGAGGACCAAACCGGCTTTGTCAAGGGTAGGCAGCTCACAGCAAACATCAGGCGGCTGCTGAACGTAATGATGACTCCCTCTGGGGAGAGAACACCAGAGGTGATCGTCCCCCTGGATGCAGAAAAGGCCTTCAACAGAGTCGAATGGAAATACCTCCTCGAGGTACTGGAACGGTTTGGGCTAGGAGCGGGGTTCACCGCCTGGGTGAGGCTCTTGTACAACGTTCCCAAAGCGAGAGTCCAAACTAACACCACCAGTTCTGAATACTTCCAGCTGCAGAGAGGAACATGACAGGGCTTCCCTCTGTCCCCACTCTTGTTCGCGCTAGCCATCGAACCCCTGGCGATAGCCCTGCGGGACGCGAATAGCTGGAAGGAATCCGGAGAGGAGACAGAGAGCACAGAGTCTCACTCTATGCAGATGACCTGCTCCTCTATGTCTCGAAGCCACAGGAGGGACTGAAGGCAATACTGCAAATGCTGAAAGAGTTTGGAACCTTCTCGGGCTACAAACGTAAACTGGGCAAAAGCGAGGAATTCCCAGTGAACCCAAACGAGGGAGTGAGAGAGCTGGAGAGGCTCCCGTTCAAAACAGCCCAGAACAGATTCCGCTACCTGGGGATCTAGATAGCCAGAGACTGGACACAGATCCACAAGTGGAACCTGACCAGCCTGGTGGAGGAAGTAAGAAGAAACTTTCAAAGGTGGGGCTCACTCCCACTCTCCCTGGCGGGGAGAGTGCAGACAATCAAGATGAACGTACTGCCAAGGTTCCTCTTCCTGTTTAGATCCATTCCGATCTTTATCCCCAAGGCCTTGTTCCAAAACGTAGACAGTCTAATCATGGCGTTTGTATGGGGGGGGGGGGGGGGGGGGGGGGGGGGGTAAGAACCCGAGAATCCCAAAACAGACACTGCAAAGAAGGAAAATCAAAGGGGGTTTGGCCTTACCAAACCTACAATATTACCACTGGGCAGCAACGGCAGAATGAGTGAGGGGATGGGTACCAGAACCTGACACAGATTGGGTACAAATGGAGGAGGCATCCTGTAAAGGAACGACCCTCCGGGCCCTGGCTACAGCAGCACTCCCATCCCCCTCAACAAGATACACAACAAGCCCAGTGGTAGCGGCCATGCTGAGAACATGGACCCAGCTCAGACAACACTTCGGGATAACTAAAATGTCCCCCATGGCCCCCATCTGCGGCAATCACAGATTCCCCCCCCCAGCCATGCTAGATACCACCTTCAAAAGATGGAGGCGGGACGGGGGCACATTGACGGTCGGGGAGTTCTACGTAGGGCACAGACTGGCGACACTGGACAAACTGACGAGGAAGCGGAGGCTAGCAAAAGGACAGGAAATGAGACACCTCCAAATAAAACACTTCCTCCGCAAAGAGACAGTGGGGTACCCTGGGGCCCCAGAAAGCACACTACTAGAGGACCTGATAGGCACAAGCAACGAGAAGGGGGGGCTATGTGGGAAAATATACGGACAGTTACTGGACAGAGCCCGGACTCCACTGGACGCGATCAGACAAAAATGGGAGGGTGAACTGGGGACAGAGGTGGGATGGGGACTCTGGAGCGAAGCACTGAGCAGGCTGAACTCCACCTCCTCCTGCGCAAGGCTAAGCCTAATGCAGCTCAAAGTGGTGCACAGAGCGCACCTGACCAGAACCCGAATGAGCAGGTTCTTCCCAGAGGTGGAGGACAAATGTGAGCGGTGCCAGAGGGGCCCGGCCAACCACACCCACATGTTTAGGGCTTGCCCCAAGCTTGCTGGATTCTGGCCAGCCTTCTCCGAGGCAATGTCCAAGGTTGTGGGGGTGAGGGTGAAGCCATGCCCAATAGTGGCAATCTTCGGGATATCGGAGCAGCCAGAGCTACACATGGGGAAGGGGGCCGACGCCCTTGCTTTCGCTTCCCTAATCGCACGCCGGAGAATCCTGCTCGGCTGGCGATCGGCAGCACCACCCAAAGCTGCAGACTGGCTCGCTGACCTCTCGGAATTTCTCCACCTGAAGAAGATTAAGTTCGCCACCCGAGGGTCAGAGGAAGGCTTCCTGGATACTAGGGGGCAGTTTGTCGGCCTGTTCCAAAACCTGTTCTGTCTGGAAAATAAAAGAAAAGCACAGTCGAAGCCTTGGGGGGGGGGGGTGAACGGGGAAGGGGGAGGAACCATAGACCGATCCAGAGGGCAATGAAAGGCACGTAGGGTCAGTAAAACAAAGGACAAACTAAACCTCTGTATAATAAAGGAAATTAGCGCAGGTGAGAAAAATGTGATGTGTATATATACAACTGTCTATAAATATGAGAAATGGCAATAAAACGATGTTTTTTTTTTAAAAGGGAGGGTCAGTATGTATAGATGGTTTAGACTTGGGTATAGGGAATAGAATTGTGGAATATTGCTGAAGATACAAATGTAGGAGGTTTGGCAGACAAAAGTGCAAATATTTTCATGAAGAGGTGAGCGAAATAGTGGGGCAGGAAGGTGAAGGGTAACAACTATTTAACAAGACTAAAAGCAGCACGAGGGCGCAGTGGTTAGCACTGCTGTCTCACAGCGCCAAGGTCCCAGGTTTGATCCTGGTTCTGGGTCACTGTCTGTGTGGAGTTTGCACATTCTCCCCGTGTTTGTGTGGGTTTCACCCCCACGACCCAAAGATGTGCAGATTAGGTGGATTGGCCACGCTAAATTATCCCTTAATTGGAAAAAAAATGAATTGGGCACTCTAAATATTTTTTTAAAAACAAGGATAATATGAGGTGATATATATCAATGTATAAGACAGGGGAGTGGGACGAGGTAGAATGCTCTTTCAGAGAGCCAGTGCAGAAAGATTTGATGGCCTGAATGGTCTCCTCCTGAACTGTAAAGATTCTATGATGCTGTATATTTTGAGAGGAACGAGGCAAGCACGGTTTCCTTTGGTTGGGAAGTCAGAAACGAGGAATCATCAATTTAAAATTATTACGTTGAGGACAGATGTCAGGACAGATTCCTTCACATAAGGAAGTATCAGGGCATGGACACCTTGGAGACAGAGTGGTTGGGCCAAAGACCATTGTATGTTTTCAGAAAAAGTTGATAAATAGTCACAACAGAGAAGGAAAGAACAGTGTGAGGCGAGTGCAGGGCAGTGGATCAGACATAACAGATGAGGTAGGCTGTTCATTTCTACCAATTTGGCTCTCTTTGCAAAGTAGAGCAGAGGCTCTTCATGTTTAAGTTCTTTGTGGGGTGGTTAAAATGATTAAACCCTATGACTATGACACTGACCTGAGATCAACAAAAGGAGAATGTTTCCTGAATACCATTACGTGTTCCTAGGCAAAGGACATTACCATGGATTTGAATAAATTACTCCATGCCGTCACTCATTAGGTTTGGTATCACAGATATGCAAAACTAATGCAAACTGACATTGTCCCAAAAAATGCTGAACTCTCCAAAAATTGACAGCTTGAAAGAAATCATGAATATAGCCAATGGCAGATTCAGTCAACAGGTTAGGCTGAGTGCAGCTGGGCAAGTGTTTATCACAGATTACACTGCAGGCATACACATCGTTTCATCACTTTTATTGTAAGTGCTAAAAGTCTGCATTTTATGTAGGCAAGCTTCCCAGAATATTTAGATTTTTAACACTTGATGTTGATATTGATATTTTGGAGCTAACTGTGAAACTGAATCTCAGTATAATTGCTTTTAATTACAAGTAAAATGCATCATAATTCCAACCCCTGTCCTCCTTTTGTTTCTGAACTTTGTTATTCTGCCAGTAATGATCAAATAATGCCAGCTCATGCATTCACTGAAGATAACATATTTATCTCAAAGCAAAACAGCATTGAAGGAATAGTCACTCTGGAAAATTCCTTTGAGGAAAATAAAATTTTTAGACGCTGCATTTTATCAGTTTATTTGTTATTTGTACCTTCTTTGTTGGGGGGGGGGGGAGGGACTGCAAAGACTAAATTAACAAATCTGTAAATGGAACACTCAGAAACTAACAACTCATTCGAAATTGCTGAGAAAAAGGGCATTCTGTCAAAGCTTTTTATCTTGCACCTATCAGTACAGAGGCAAGAATGCCAAATTTCAATGGAAGTAACAATTTAGTCTGCATAAGAACAGAATGCTGATTGGTTGGCAAAGTCAATTCCAGTTGGTTGAGTCCTTGCCATGGAGAATGCACAAGGGAGCTATTTCCCCCCATGCTTTTGTTTAATTCAAAGAAGGCACAATGCCTGGACGTGTTCCTTTTGCCTGCAGAGGATAGGTCCCTGCAGAGAAGTGCAAAATCTCACAGAGGAAGTTGTCAACGGATCTGCTGGTGGCCAGCTAAGATCAGTTGAAACAATGGAGCAGGTAACCTCTTTGACACAACTGACACATATCTGAGAAAGACCAGATCAAGGGGATCGGGTAAGGTAAGAAAACCAGAGGAATATGTAATACAACCAAAATGAAAGAAAGTTCAATGCAGCATATCCTATCTCCACTAATGAATTTACTAATTGAGATTTTTTTTAGGGTGGTTACTCACCTTGTAGTGGAACAAGAAAATCCCAAAGAAGAGGCTGTAGAGGTCCGCGGTCAGGATTGCAAGGTTGACCGAGGTGGCATTGCTGAGCTTAATCACAACTGGCAGGAAGTTATACCATCCAAACATACAAACAGCAAATGCAGTGAACAATAGCGCTGTAAAGGAGATGGGGATATCATTCAAAGTGTATATTGAAACTGTCATAATGCAATGTCTTCTGTAGTCAGACTAGATACAATCATATGGCAGTTTTTGTTAGATCTTTTTCCTGTTCTTCATTTTGAAACAACCATTAGTTTGTTCTCTTATTAGCAGAGTCATGAGAGTCTGTGTCATCATTTCAGTTTCAATCCGATGATACTATTATTCAATGGTTCAAACTGAAATTTTGACTCAATATAGTGGGGTCACTATTCCACGACAAAATACTGCTCGCCTTGCAAGAAAAATACAAAACACTTTAGAGCCACTTTTTCCATATCACATCAGAAATTTAGCTGTGATTTCAGACAGTTAATGGTCAAAACAAGAGAGAATCCAAACGTCACCCTATGACATTCAATGTCATTACCAGCCCTGAATCTCTCACTATCAGCATCCTGGCGGTTACCATTAACCAGAAACTAAATTGGATCAGCCATATAAATACTGTGGCTACAAGAGCAGGTCAGAGGCTGAGAATTTCTAGAAAGTCACACTTCCTGACTCCACAAAGCCTGTCCGCCATCTACAATTAGGCACAAGTCAGAGTGTGATCGATTATTCTCCACTTGCCTGGATGAGTGCAGCTCCATCAACACTCAAGAAGCTCAACACCATCCAGGACAAAGCAGCCCATCTTGATTGGGACACGATCCATCACCTTCGACATCCACTCCTTCCACCACTGATGCACAGTGGCAGCAGGATGCACCATCAACAAGAGGCACTGCAGCAACTCTCCTTTGAGAGTACCTCCAAACCCACAACTTCCACCACCGAGAAGGACAAGGGCAGCAAGTGCATGGGAATACCACCATCTGCAAGTTCCCCTCCATGTCACACCATACTGACTTGGAACTATATCACCGTTCCTTCACTGTTGTTGGGTCAAAATCCTGGAACGCCCTATCCAACGGCAATGTGGGTGTACCTACACCATGGTCAGCAGAGGTTCAAGAAGACAGCCCACCACACTCTCCTCAAGGGAATTAGGAATAGACAATAAAAATGCTGGCTCAGCCAGCAATGTCACATCTCATGAAAGAATAAAAATAAAGGACATCTTAGGCAGTGTGCTGTGAATTTCTAATATACATTGTCAGTTCACAATGTTCATAAAATTATCATTGTTATGCATTACATTTGCTCATGCAAAACACCACCGTTAGATTGTTTCATATTGATTTTCCAGATTTTACTGTGCCACCAAGGGAAACGTCAAGATCAATCAGTGCATTTCAATTCCAAGGTAACCAGTGTTCTATTTACTTAATTCTATTTTCCAGACAATTGTTGCCATGTGTAGACTCAACAAATTCACTCAATTACTCAATTAAACATATCCTTTGCATTACAATACATCATACCACCACATAACTGGAAAGAAAGTCGCTATGGTCACCGAGGACACTTTTGAGAGAGAGCTGACTGGTGGTGATTTAACCTGTGGGTCACCATAACTCAGGCGAGGAGCAAGGTTGAGAAGGATAACCTCAGCCAGTACAGGAATCGAACCCTCATTTGCACCGTGAACCAGCCATCCAGCCAACTGAGCTAATCAACTCCCCAAAAATAAATAGATCTTGCTTGACAAGATGAATTCAACTATCATTTAGTATTTATAACCCCTTAATCTCCGCATTTTTCCTTGAAGTTCCCTCTTTCAAAAATCTGACCTGCTTTTGCTCTGTGTTCACAGAAAAAAAGGCTTGCCAAACACACAAAGCAGTGTGTGAACCAACAAATGTGAGGTGGTTAGCTATTAATGAGACAAGTTATCAAATTAATCATTGTTTAATATCTACCATCAGGGAACATGTCACGTCAGGAATCTAAATGTTGTTACTCAAGTACAACAGTCACTTCCCCAAAATAAGAGCCAATTTATTTGAGAATGTTGATCACAGGCCAGTGACTATTATCTGGTAGAAGGCAAAAAGTGAGTGAAGGACTTGCATTCTATTTAATTATGGAACGGGTTCAAGAAACAATTCTGTGCTATCAAACGAGCCTGCCAATTCCATGAAATTTGCCCTTTCATTATTATGGAATGGACACCAAACTGCAAACTATCCACGCACTTTTGAAATTCACAGATGTAAAGTGGCTTTTGGATTTCTTTAATGCTGGGGAATAGTGCAGTGTCGCTTCACAGCACCAGGGTCTCAGTCTGTGCAGAGTCTGCACATTCTCTCCGGGTTGGCGTGGGTTTCCCCCGGTTGCTCGGGTTTCCTCCCACAAGTCCCGAAATACGTGCTTGTCAGGTGAATTGGACATTCTGAATTCTCCCTCAGTGTACCCGAACAGGCGCCAGAGTGTGACGACTAGGGGATTTTTACAGTAACTTCATTGCAGTTTTAATGTAAGCCTATTTGTGACAATAAAGATGATTATTATCTTGATAGGAGTTTTACACACTTATTCCATTTTGCAGGAACATACTCTGCCTACTCTAGGCAAAGGGTTTTAAGAACATGAACAAACAAAATAGTAGCAGAACTAAGCCTTTCGGCGGCTTGAGCCTGCTCTGCCATTCAATAAAGTCATGGTTGATCTGTTTGTATTTCGAGTTCCACATTCCCATCTACCCCCAATAACCTTTAATTACCATGCCTAACAAGAATATATCTACCTCTACCTTGTAAATATTCAATGACCCCGTTTCCACTGCCTTTTGAGGCAGAGAGTTCCAAGTTGCATAATCATCAGAAACAAAATTCTCTTCATCTTCATAAGATATAGGGGCAGAATTAGCCCATTTGGCTCATCGGGTCTGCTGCACCATTCAATCATGACTGATCACATCCTGGCCTTAACTGCATGGCCTGCCCTTTCTCCAGAACTCTTCAACCCATTACCAATTAAAAATCTGTCTAACTCCCCCTTAGATTTGCTCACTGTCCCAGCATCCACCGCACTCTGGGGTAGCGAATTCCACAGAATCACAACTCTTTTGGAGAATAGTTTCTCAACTCTGTTTTAAATTTGTTTCCTCTTATCCTAAGACTATGGGCGCGATCTTCCTAAAAGGGAACAACATTCCCGAGTGAGCGCGTTTAGCTGCGTGTTTCGCGACACTTGCAGTGCCGAGAAACACCTGGCTATTTAACGTGGCTCACTTCGAGTAAGGGGCATAAACGGGGAATCCGAGACCGAACATTTGTACAACGGGGAGCTCTGCTCACCGTAACTCCCTGTTGTAGCCAGTGTCATGGGAGTGTCCCTTTAAGAAATGTTTCGTATTATCAAATGGTTTCAGTAATGTCATTGTGTGGGTGGAGCTGGGCTGTGGCTCTGGGTTTTTAGTTTTGTTTTTGAGCTGGTAGCTGGCTGTGGCTCTGAGTTTTACTTTCGTTTACACATTTTTGGAAGCTGGATTCAAACAGAGAAGTCTTGTGTGTGTCTCTCTCTCTCTGCATGTTAAAAGGTGTGTCCAGATCACTTGATAATTTAGCAGTGATAACTGTTTTCTGGAAGGAATTCAAACCTATTGTTTTAAGGTAAAAGGGTTTTCTAATTTATGGATGTTGTTACTTGATTGAAACAATAACGAGAAGTTATTAAGGGTTACATATAGAGTACTGTAGCTGTGTGGGTATTTATGTTTGTAGTTGATGAAAATGCTTACTGTGTGTGTTTATAAAAATGTTAACTGAATTTGTAGAATAAACTTTGTTTTGATTAAAAGTGCTTAAGGCCTCAGTTGAATAACACCTGAAAGGTAGACCCTTGCGCTCCTCATCACCAAAACCTATGAACAGTTGTAGGTCAGGTGAACTTCATGATATTGGAGTTTTCTAAACCCTGGCCCATAACAAATTGGGGCCTCGTCTGGGAAAAACACCTTGGATAAAAGGTTGGCATAGTGAACTTAAAGACAGTGAGGGGTGGGTATATTTATGTTTGCTTTTCAGGTGTGATATTCTAGTTTAAGTAGGGAGTGTGTTGTGGACAATGGCTCTTTCAGAGGCTCAGATGTTTTTGGGTGTGGAGAAAGTCACATGCAGTACCTTACTGACAGAGACTAAAAAAAAGCTTTTAGATTTGGCAAAAACATTGCAGCTAACATTACCTGACAAAATACAAAAATAAGAGGTAATTGCAGCAGTAGTTGAGCATTTAAAATTGCCTGAGACACAGTCAGAATCATTGGAAATGGCATGAATTCAATTACAGATCAAGCGGCTTGAACATGAAAAGAATTAAAGCAGCTTGAATACAAAATGAGGGAAAAATAAAGAGAAAGAGAGGTACAGATCAGGGAAAAAGAAAAGGAGAGAGAAGAAAGGGAAAAAGAAAGACTAGCCTTAGCAGAACAAAAAGAAAGAGAAAGGGAAGTACAGATCAGGGAAAAAGAAAAAGAGAGAGATTTTGAACTTCAGAAAATGGCGCTGAAACATGAAAGTCAGTTAAAATTGGCAGATGTAAAGAGAAACGTACAGTTTGAGGATAGTGATGAGGATAGTGAGAACGAGCATGAGGAGGTGAAAAAATCCATCTTAGATGCATATGAACTAGTGCCTGAGCCTACAGCCAAAGGTTCAGAAATTTAAGGAAAGAACCTGGTCAAACATACATGGAGTTTGAAAAGGGTAATATTGATAGGTGGATAAGGGCTTTGAAAATAGACCAAACGAATGAAGCTCTTAGAGAAATTATAATCTTGGAGGAGTTTAAAAATTCAATTCCTGATGTAGTGAGAACTCATTTGGAAGAGCAGGGGGTTAAAACTGTGAGATTAACAGCAGAAATGGCAGATGATTATGAATTAGTTCATAAATCAACGTTTGGTTTCTTACATCAGTTTCAGTCTGTGAGGGATTGAAACTGGGGAAAAGAGAAATACTCAAGTGGTAAAGGTAAAGGTGATCTGATGGGAGATAATAAGGAGAGTGTACCTCAGATTAAAAAAGAAATCCAGGAGGGTGGAAGAGAAATGAAAAGTTTCAAATGTCTTCACTGTAATAAACTAGGCCATGTAAAGTCACAGTGTTGGTGATTGAAGAAAAGCACTGGGAAGGCTGATGTGGTAAAACAGGATAAGACAGTGGGGTTTGTTAAAGTGGTAAAGGAAAGCCCAATTGAAGCGAAGGAGGTGCAAAAGAGTGTCACCACCCTATTGGTCCCTGCCACAAACCCTATTTTCTGACCTCTGTCTTCATTCTTGACAGCTGATTCAAGCTGAGCCAAACCATTTACAATCTTGCTGTTTTATTTAATCCCAAGGTGAGCTTATAACCACATATCATCTCCATGATTGCCTACTTTTATCTCTGCAACATTACCTAACTCTGACCCTGCTGTTGAAATCCTCACCCGTGCCTTTGTTGCCCTGGGAGGAGTATTTCCATGCTATCCTGGCCTGCATCCCATCTTCTGACCCATATGAACTTGTATCCATCCAAAGCTCTGTTGCCTGTACCTTAACTTGCACCAAGTCCCATTCAACTATCAACTCTTGCTGATCTGTGCTGGCTTCTGATCCAACATGGCCTCGGTTTTAAAATCTTCATCCTTACCAGAAGGGAAAAAATAGTTCAAAAGTTTCAAATCCCAGTAAAAATTAGTAACATTGGCACCGGTATTACCAGAGTTCCATTTTAAGTTACACGAGACCAGCTCAGGCAAATTTATAAAAAATCCATTTTTATTAAAGGCATTTTCCATATATACATAGAAATATCAGAAAACCCAACAATCCGCAGTAATAAAGAACACAGGTCCGCAACACCCCCTGATACCAAACCCACTACTCACCCACCCCCTTACTTGGTCCCCCCTTATCTCCCCCCCACAACAAAAACAAACCCCTCAACTCCCCCCACCACCCCACCCCGCTGACACCTTAATTCACCTTGAAGAAATCAATAAACAGCTTCCCCCTCCGGGTGAACCCCTCCTCCATCCCCAATAAGGCGAATTTGACCTTCTCCAAGTGCAGGAAATCTGCCAGGTCGCTCAGCCATCCTCTGCTTTTGGCGGCTCCGAGTCCCGTCAGCTCAACAAAATCCGTCTCCAAGGTATCAGGGAGGCAAAGGCCAAGACATCGGCCTCTCTCCTCACCTGGACTCCCGGATCTTCCCATACTCCAAATATCGCCACCTCTGAACTCGGGGCTATTAATAATCTCAGACATGACATCCCAGAACCCCAGCCAGAGCCCCCTCAGCTTTGGACATGGCCAGAACATGTGGACATGATTCGCAGCACTCCCCCCCGCCGCCCCCAGCATGCCGCACACACCTATCCTCCACCCCTACAAAGAGCCGGTTCATCCTCGCAACCGTCATGTGGGCCCTATGCACCACGTTAAAATGGATGAGGCTTGACCTCGCACATAACGAGGATGCATTTACCCTCCGCAGGACTTCCTTCCACCTCCCAGACCTCCCCCCCCCCCCCCCCCCCCGCCCCCCCAAACTCAGCTTGGACAAGTTTTACTGGTACCAACCATTTCCACATTTTGCTGGTGTGGTAATATCAAGTATTTCAGTACCTGAGAGGTGGATGCCCATTGGCTAGACCTAGGAGTCTACCATTGGCTAACGCACATAGCTCCGCTCTGAGAGGCAGATTATAAGAACCAATGCCATCCCAGCAGCCTTCACATTCTGTATCGAAGCTGCTGGGTACAGTTCTAGCTGATTCAAGCCGATTAGTATGACTCTCCTTGTCTCACGAGTAATTGATTGTGCATCAATTTGATCAGCTAATACTTCTGAAAGGATGGACCTCCGCATCAAGCCGGAGTGCCTTCAGCTCAGTCCCCACGCAGACAACTCCGCTGCTATTTTTAAGCACTGGCTGGCGTGTTTTGAGAGCTTCATCGACACAGCCGCCGACACCCCCATGGAAAGGCAGAAGATGCACCTTCTACGCTCGCGGGTCAGCCCTGGGATCTACCCTCTGATCGAGGAGGCGGAGAATTATGCTGCAGCTATCACGCTGCTAGAAGGGCATTACATCCGTCCTCTGAACCAGGTCTATGCCCGTCACCTGTTGGCAACTAGAAGGCAGAGCCCTGAAGAAACACGGGAGGACTTCTATCGGGCTCTACTAGTGCGGGGCCGGAACTGCGGCTGCCCACCAGTCACGGGGAATGAGCACAGGGAACTTTTAATTCGGGACGCTTTCGTGGCAGGTATGTCTTCTCCCGCCATCCGCAGAAGGCTCCTTGAAATGGACACGCTGGGCCTCACTGAGGGGCACTGGCAGGGTCTATGGACGTTGCGTACAACAACGCACTGGCTTTTGCTCCCGGGCGCACGGCACCCCCCTGGGCTGTGTGGCACCCCGTCACGGCAGCCCCCCAGACTTTCCCGCTAACCCCGCAGGCCTGCGCCGCTAGACGGCCCATTTCCACCGCCGGCCAACGCTGCTTCTTCTGTGGCCAAGCGAATCATCCCCGCACGCGCTGCCTGGCCCGCACCGTCACCTGCAAAGGGTGCGGCAAGAAAGGCCACTATGTCGCGGTCTGCCAGGCCCGCGCCGTGGCAGCGGTCACCAGCGACTATCATCAGCCTTTGTTCCAGGTCCCGGCCGTCCAAGGTCCACCGCCGCCCTCCTACCCACAGGCAACGTGCGACCCACGGGCACGGCCATTTTGCCCCCCGGCCACCATGCTGGGTGGATGGGCGCCACCATTTTGTCCCCCGCCGACGCCATCTTCTGTATCCCCGGACGCCATGTGCGACCCGTGGCTGACGCCATCTTGGATGGGGCCTCAAGCCCCCAGCGCTGCCGACTCAACGCTGCCTGACCAGAACTCCCCCTTGCTACAGCTGGCCTCCATTACCCTGAACCGGCCTCAAGCCCCCAGCACCGTCGACTCCACGCTGCCTGACCAGAACTCCTCCTTGTTACAGCTGGCCTCTGTTACCCGGAACCGGCCTCAGGCCCCCAGCACTGCCGACTCCACGCTGGCTGACCAGACCTTCCCCTTGCTGCAGCTGGCCTCCGTGACCCTGGACCAGAGTCGGCCCCGGACGCTAGCGAAAGCCACCACAACGATCGCTATCAACGGCCACATCACGTCATGCCTGATCGACTCTGGTAGCACGGAAAGCTTCGTCCACCCCGACACGGTAAGGCGCTGTTCCCTTGTCACCCATCCCGTAAACCAACGGATCTCCCTGGCCTCCAGGTCACACGCAGTGGAGATAAAGGGGTTCTGCCTAGCGAACCTCACTGTCCAAGGCAGGGAATTCCGCAATTTCCGCCTGTTCGTTCTGCCGCACCTCTGCGCAGCCACCCTCCTTGGGCTGGATTTCCAGTGCCATCTGAAAAGCCTGACTTTTAAATTCGGCGGCCCTATTCCCCCCCTTACTGTCTGCAGCCTCACGACCCTTAAGGTCGACCCGCCTTCCCTGTTTGCGAACCTCACCCCGGATTGCAAATCCGTCGCCACCAGGAGCAGACGGTACAGTGTCCAGGACCGGACCTTCATCAGGTCCGAGGTCCAAAGGCTGCTGAAGGAAGGGGTCATCGAAGCAAGCAACAGCCCATGGAGGGCTCAAGTAGTGGTGGTAAAGACCGGGGAGAAACATAGGATGGTCATCGACTATAGCCAGACCATCAACCGGTTTACGCAGCTGGACGCGTACCCTCTCCCCCGTATAGCCGACCTGGTAAACAGGATTGCGCAATACAAGGTCTTCTCCACGGTGGATCTCAAGTCTGCCTACCAGCAGCTGCCCCTCCGTCAAGGGGACCGCCAGTACACTGCCTTCGAAGCAGATGGGCGGCTCTATCACTTTTTAAGGGTTCCCTTCGGTGTCACAAACTTGGTCTCGGTCTTCCAGCGTGAGATGGACCGAATGGTTGACCGGTACGGCTTACGCGCAACGTTCCCGTCTCTTGATAACGTCACCATCTGCGGCCATGACCAGCAGGACCACGACGCCAACCTCCGAAAATTTCTCCAGACCGCGAACATCCTTAATCTGACCTACAATAAGGAGAAATGCATGTTTAGCACCGACCGTCTAGCCATCCTACGCTACGTAGTGCGAAATGGAGTCATAGGCCCCGACCCTGAACGCATGCGCCCCCTCATGGAGTATCCACTCCCTCACTGCCCCAAGGCCCTAAAGCGCTGCCTCGGCTTCTTTAGCTATTATGCACAATGGGTCCCTAATTACGCCGACAAGGCTCGACCCCTAATCCATTCCACAACCTTCCCCCTGTCGACGGAGGCCGCCATGCCTTCTGCCGCATCAAAGCGGACATCGCAAAAGCCACGATGCGCGCCATCGACGAGTCCCTCCCCTTCCAGGTCGAGAGCGACGCTTCCGACGTAGCTCTGGCGGCCACCCTCAACCAAGCGGGCAGGCCCGTGGCTTTCTTCTCCCGTACCCTCCATGCTTCCGAAATTCGCCACTCCTCGGTCAAAAAGAAGGCCCAGGCCATAGTAGCAGCTGTGCGACACTGGAGGCATTACTTGGCCGGCAGGAGATTCACTCTCCTCACGGACCAACGGTCGGTGGCGTTCATGTTCGACAATGCACAGCGGGGCAAGATTAGGAATGACAAGATCTTGCGGTGGATAAATAATCTCCCATGTTGTGTACAGAGTGGTTAGGAGGAAGTTCACCTTTCCATAAATGTATAAGCTCTTCCGACTTGGATACCCTTCAGATATTACACCATGCATCTCTTTTGTATTGTACTCCGTAATAAAAACAAAACATCGCAGCCTATTTGCACATTAATGAGTTTCACGCAAGTTCTTTGTTTCCCCCTGTTGATTTCTTCTTGCCCATTACCTCATATGATGATTTCCCTTTCAGTAAATTTCCGTCATGCCTGGACTTGCCTTTGATTATGAGCAACTTCCAGTCTTTGTAACACAATTGATTAATTTGTTGCAAGGGTAACTTTTGAATCTTCTTCCCATCTTCCGTGTTTCAACGTATGGGTCGAGAGAGAAAAAACATACCTTATTTTTGTATATGCCACAAATAAATGCAACCTGCCTGATTTCAATAATTTCTTGTGGCCGTGCTCATGTGCCCTTCAGAGAATCTCTTTATATTAATGACTTTGAACCTGTATCAGCAAAGCAATATGTCACAATCTACTGGTGGATTAAGTAACGTGTGTGACTTACTTGGGATTTTCCCAAGTGAATATTTGGTACTGTAATATTTGGTATTGTAATAGCAATCTTGACTGCTGAGTGTTCAATTTGTGGTTCCTTTTGAGCCTCAAATTCAAAGTAGGATTTTGTGAATTGTTGGATATCTAATTGATTGTTTCCTGCTGTTTCTGGGCTTTTGCCTTCCCTTCATTGCTATTGCCTTACAACATGAATAGCCTAGTCCAGAGGTTAATAGAATCATAAAAGACTTCCGGGTGCGGCGATGACCAGCTAAGTCGCACGTTTCGGCAGCTCCCGGTGGAACGGACTTTTGGGCTCTTAATAAGAGCCCCAACGGCAATTTTACCGGCTAAAAGCACTGTGCGGTAAACCAGAAGGGAATCCCCCCTGGATACGGATGGAAAAAGGAGAGGAAAGTGGCCGGATTGCGGTGGATCCTTTAGAGCAGCGGCAAGGAAAGCAAGCAAAAACCAAGATGGCGTCAGAAGGTGGCAGTTTAATATGGGGCCCTGAACAACACGAGTTTTTGAAACGCTGCGTGGAAGAGCTTAAAAAGGAGATGAAGAAGGAGCTGTTGGCCCCGATATTACAGGCGATCGAAGGGCTAAAGGAGGAGCAAAAGACCCAGGAGCGGGAGCTTCGGGTCGTGAAGGCAAAGGCTGCCGAGAACGAGGACGATATACAGGGCCTGGTGGTGAAGGCAGAGATGCACGAGGCACACCATAAACAATGTGTGGAAAGGCTGGAGGTGCTGGAGAATAATGCGAGGAGGAAGAATTTAAGGATTCTTGGTCTTCCTGAAGGTGCAGAAGGGGCGGACGTCGGGGCATATGTGAGCACGATGCTGCACTCGTTGATGGGATCGGAGGCCCCGACGGGTCCGCTGGAGGTGGAGGGAGCATATCGAGTTATGGCGCGAAGACCGAGGGCTGGAGAAATTCCTCGAGCCATAGTGGTGAGATTCCTCCATTTTAAGGACAGAGAGATGGCCCTAAGATGGGCAAAGAAAACTCGGAGCAGTAGATGGGAGAACGCGGTGATCCGCGTATATCAAGACTGGAGTGCGGAGGTGGCGAGAAGGAGGGCGAGCTTTAATCGGGCCAAGGCGGTGCTTCATAAAAAGAAGATCAAATTTGGAATGCTGCAGACGGCAAGACTGTGGGTCACATATCAAGGGAAGCACCACTACTTTGAAACGGCCTGATGAGGCGTGGACATTTATTGTTGAAGAGAAATTGGAATGAGTGGGCTATTAAAAAAGAACGTTTGAGACAAAGTGGTGGGGCGAATATGGGGGGCGGAGAGGGGGGAAAAAGGGGGGAGAGATGATTTTTATGTTGTTAATCCTGCGACCCGGTAACTTTTCTCTCTTCCACAGGTTGTGGGGGAGGGAGGAAGGGAGGTGGAGGAGTTGGGGGCGTTGGCCATTGGGGGCGGGGCCAAAAGGGAAGCGCGGGCTTTGCTCCCGCGCTATGATAACTATGGCGGCAATAGGGAAGCAGGAAGGAGGGGGCGTCGCACGGTGCGAGCCGAGGTCATGGGGGGAAGCCGAGGTCGGCCAGAGTTTGCTGACTTCTGGGAGCAACATGGGGGGTGTAACTACGCTAGTGGGGGATCTAGCGGGGGGGGTTGGGAGGGGGGGATTTACTGGGTTGCTGCTGCTGGGGAGAAGGGGGAGCTGGTATGGGGTGGGGTGGGCGGGGTGGGGGGGCACCGCCTGAGGGGGACACAGCTGCGTGGGAACCGGGTGAGGAGCTGGGTAAAAGGGGATGGCTAATCGACAAGGGGGGGAGGTAAAGAGCCCCCCAACCCGGCTGATCACGTGGAATGTGAGGGGGCTGAACGGGCCGATAAAGAGGGCACGGGTACTCGCACACCTAAAGAAGCTTAAGGCAGATGTGGTTATGTTACAGGAGACGCATTTGAAACTGATAGACCAGGTTAGACTACGCAAGGGATGGGTGGGGCAGGTGTTTCATTCGGGGCTAGATGCGAAAAACAGGGGGGTGGCTATATTAGTGGGGAAGCGGGTAATGTTTGAGGCAAAGACCATAGTGGCGGATAGTGGGGGCAGATACGTGCTGGTGAGTGGCAAATTACAGGGGGAGGCGGTGGTCTTAGTGAACGTATATGCCCCGAACTGGGATGATGCCAACTTTATGAGGCGCATGTTAGGACGTATCCCGGACCTAGAGGTGGGGAAGTTGGTAATGGGTGGAGATTTTAACACGGTTCTGGAACCACGGCTGGACAGATCGAGGTCCAGGACTGGAAGGAGGCCGGCAGCAGCCAAGGTGCTTAAAGACTTTATGGAGCAGATGGGAGGAGTAGACCCATGGAGATTTAGTAGACCTAGGAGTAAGGAGTTTTCGTTTTTCTCCTATGTCCACAAAGTTTATTCGCGAATAGACTTTTTTGTTTTGGGAAGGGCGTTGATCCCGAAGGTGAGGGGGACGGAGTATACGGCTATAGCTATTTCGGATCACGCTCCACATTAGGTGGACTTGGAGATAGGGGAGGAAAAAGAACGGCGTCCACCCTGGAGAATGGACATGGGACTAATGTCGGATGAGGGTGTGTGTCTAAGGGTGAGGGGGTGTATTGAAAAGTACTTGGAACTCAATGATAATGGGGAGGTCCAGGTGGGAGTGGTCTGGGAGGCGCTGAAGGCAGTGGTTAGAGGGGAGCTGATATCAATCAGGGCACATAAAGGAAAGCAGGAGAGTAGGGAACGGGAGTGGTTGCTGCAAGAACTTCTGAGGGTGGACAGGCAATATGCGGAGGCACCGGAGGAGGGACTGTACAGGGAAAGGCAAAGGCTACACGGAGAATTTGATTTGCTGACTACGGGTACTGCAGAGGCACAGTGGAGGAAGGCACAGGGTGTACAATACGAATATGGGGAGAAGGCGAGCAGGTTGCTGGCCCACCAATTGAGGAAAAGGGGAGCAGCGAGGGAAATAGGGGGAGTGAGGGATGAGGAGGGAGAGATGGAGCGGGGAGCGGAGAGAGTGAATGGAGTGTTCAAGGCATTCTATGAAAGATTATATGAAGCTCAGCCCCCGGATGGGAAGGAGAGAATGATGTGTTTTCTGGAACAGCTGGAATTTCCTAAGGTGGAGGAGCAGGAGAGGGTGGGACTGGGAGCACAGATCGAAATGGAGGAAGTAGTGAAAGGAATTAGGAGCATGCAGGCGGGGAAGGCTCCGGGACCGGATGGATTCCCGGTTGAATTTTACAGGAAATATGTGGACTTGCTCGCCCCGTTACTGATGAGATCCTTTAATGAGGCGAGGGAAAGGGGACAGCTGCCCCCGACTATGTCAGAGGCAACGATATCGCTTCTCCTAAAGAAAGAAAAAGACCCGCTGCAACGCGGGTCCTATAGGCCTATTTCCCTCCTGAATGTAGACGCTAAGATTCTGGCCACGGTAATGGCAATGAGGATAGAGGATTGTGTCCCGGGGGTGGTCCATGAGGACCAAACTGGGCTTGTGAAGGGGAGACAGCTGAATACGAATATACGGAGGCTGCTAGGGGTAATGATGATGCCCCCACCAGAGGGGGAAGCGGAGATAGTGGTGGCGATGGATGCCGAGAAAGCATTTGATAGAGTGGAGTGGGATTATTTGTGGGAGGTGTTGAGGAGATTTGGCTTTGGAGATGAGTATATTAGATGGGTACAGCTGCTGTATAGGGCCCCGATGGCGAGCGTGGTCACGAATGGACGGGGGTCTGCATATTTTCGGCTCCATAGAGGGACGAGGCAGGGATGTCCTCTGTCCCCATTATTGTTTGCACTGGCGATTGAGCCCCTGGCAATATCCTCTGTCCCCATTATTGTTTGCACTGGCGATTGAGCCCCTGGCAATAGCATTGAAGGGTTCCAGGAAGTGGAGGGGAGTACTCAGGGGAGGAGAAGAACACCGGGTATCTCTATATGCGGACGATTTGTTGTTGTATGTGGCGGACCCGGCGGAGGGGATGCCAGAGATAATGCGGATACTTGGGGAGTTTGGAGAATTTTCAGGATATAAACTGAACATGGGGAAAAGTGAGTTGTTTGTGGTGCATCCAGGGGGGCAGAGCAGAGAAATAGAGGACTTACCGCTGAGGAAGGTAACAAGGGACTTTCGCTACTTGGGGATCCAGATAGCCAAGAATTGGGGTACATTGCATAGGTTAAATTTAACGCGGTTGGTGGAACAGATGGAGGAGGACTTCAAGAGATGGGACATGGTATCCCTGTCACTGGCAGGGAGGGTGCAGGCGGTTAAAATGGTGGTCCTCCCGAGATTCCTTTTTGTGTTTCAGTGCCTCCCGGTGGTGATCACGAAGGCTTTTTTCAAAAGGATTGAGAAGAATATCATGAATTTTGTGTGGGCCGGGAAGACACCGAGAGTGAGGAGGGGATTTTTGCAGCGTAGTAGGGATAGGGGGGGGCTGGCACTACCGAGCCTAAGTGAGTACTACTGGGCCGCCAATATCTCAATGGTATGTAAGTGGATGGGAGAAGAGGAGGGAGCAGCGTGGAAGAGATTGGAGAGGGCGTCCTGCAGGGGGACTAGCCTACAAGCTATGGTGACGGCGCCGTTGCCGTTCTCACCGAAGAAATACACCACAAGCCCGGTGGTGGTGGCTACTCTGAAAAACTGGGGGCAGTGGAGACGGCATAGGGGTAAGACGGGAGCCTCGGTGTGGTCCCCGATAAGAAATAACCATAGGTTTGCTCCGGGGAGAATGGATGGGGGATTTGGAACATGGCAAAGAGCAGGAGTAACACAATTGAGAGATCTGTTTGTAGATGGGACGTTTGCAAGTCTGGGAGTGCTGACCGAAAAATATAGGTTGCCCCAAGGGAATGCATTCCGGTATATGCAACTGAGGGCTTTTGCGAGGCAACAGGTGAGGGAATTCCCGCATCTCCCGACGCAGGAGGTGCAGGACAGAGTGATCTCAAAGACATGGGTGGGGGACGGTAAGGTATCAGACATATATAGGGAAATGAGGGACGAGGGGGAGATTATGGTAGATGAGCTGAAAGGGAAATGGGAAGAGGAGCTGGGGGAGGAGATTGAGGAGGGGCTGTGGGCTGATGCCCTAAGTATGGTAAACTCATCGTCCTCGTGTGCCAGGCTAAGCCTGATACAATTTAAGGTGTTACACAGGGCGCATATGGCTGGAGCACGGCTCAGTAAATTTTTTGGAGTAGAGGATAGGTGTGCGAGATGCTCGAGAAGCCCAGCGAATCACACCCACATGTTCTGGTCATGTCCGGCACTACAGGGGTTTTGGGTGGGGGTGACAAAGGTGCTTTCGAAGGTGGTGGGGGTCCAGGTCGAACCGAGCTGGGGGTTGGCTATATTCGGGGTTGCAGAGGAGCCGGGAGTGCAGGAGGTGAAAGAGGCTGATGTTTTGGCCTTTGCGTCCCTAGTAGCCCGGCGCAGGATACTGTTGATGTGGAAGGAAGCCAAGCCCCCGGGTGTGGAGACCTGGATAAATGACATGGCAGGGTTTATAAAGTTGGAACGGATTAAGTTCGTCCTCAGGGGATTGGCTCAAGGGTTCACCAGGCGGTGGCAACCGTTCGTCGAATACCTCACAGAAAGATAGAGGGAATGGAAAAGAAGAAGACAGCAACAGCAACCCGGGGGGGAGGAGGGGGGAGGGGGGGGGGAGGAACCAGAAGGACTCTCAGGGATGTTAGTGTATATGTATAATATGTATAGGTCGTTGTTATAGGTAATTGTATATTGGACTGCTGAATTGTATTTTTGGAGAGTATTTATTTGGGACAAGGCAGTTGCCATTTAGTTTTGTTTTGTTTGTTGTTTTGTTTTTTAATTTTGATGTTGTTTATATATATTATTTATTTCTTGCTTAAAACTGGCCATTGTTATTTATATTGTTATATTACTGTGTAAAGGATACAATTTGTACTGTCATGGTTGGCCAAAAATTTTGAATAAAATATATATTTTTTTAAAATAGAATCATAAAATTTACAGTGCAGAAGGAGGCCATTCGGCCCATCGAGTCTACACCGGCTCTTGGAAAGAGCACCCTACCCAAGCCCACACTTCCACCCTATCCCCATAACCCAGTAACCCCACCCAGCACCAAGGGCAATTTTGAATACTAAGGGCAATTTACCATGGCCAATCCACCTAACCTGCACATCTTTAGACTGTGGGAGGAAACCGGAGCACCCGGAGGAAACCCACGCACACACGGGGAGGATGTGCAGACTCCGCATAGACAGTGACCCAAGCCGGAATCGAACCTGGGACCCTGGAGCTGTGAAGCAATTGTGCTATCCACAATGCTACCGTGCTGCCCGTCAAAGTGCTAAGCGCACTTTTGCCACACAAATGATAAATAGATAAAGCTCCACTTATACATGCATAATTGGAGCAGTAGGGGGCAGGAAGATGAGGACCCAGTATGGCAGAACACTGTTTCCATGCTGTCATTTTCATGTGTTTTGCTGCATTTACGGAATGTTTTGTCAGTTTTCCTTTTTGCAATTGCCTGTTCAAGGTCTTGCTGAGACAATGAGTTGGTGTGCTGTCATTTCACTTTTGTGGCCTGTACCCAAATGTAACCTGGGCTAATAATAACAAATTTATTTTCCCTGACTACAAGGATTCTATATCTGTTTTGACTGTTTCAACTCCATTCAAGAGTGATCCACAACAAAAGTGCCTGCAATTCAAAATTAATTTGCAATTTTGGTTGTACTGCAAGATTCAGTAGTATCGAAAACAGAAAGCATTATATTGGTGCAGAGGAGATTTACCAGGATGCTGCATGGACTGGAGTGCATATCTTATGAAGAAAGGTTGAGGGAACTGGGGCTTTTCTCACTGGAGCGAAGAAGGAAGAGAGGTGAATTGATAGAGGTTACAAGGTGATGAGAGGCATGGATAGAGTGGATAGCCAGAGACTTTTCCCCAGGGCAGAAATGGC
Source organism: Scyliorhinus torazame (assembly GCF_047496885.1). NCBI lineage: Eukaryota > Metazoa > Chordata > Chondrichthyes > Carcharhiniformes > Scyliorhinidae > Scyliorhinus > Scyliorhinus torazame. Next base: position 134,192,060 of record NC_092721.1, read on the forward strand.
TGTCACGAGGGGAACATAATTATAATAATCGCTGATTGTCACAAGTAGGCTTCAATGAAATTACTGTGAAAAGCCCCTAGTCGCCACTTTCCGGCACCTGTTCGGGGAGGCCGGTATGGGAATAGAACCCGCGCTGCTGGCCTTGCTCTGCATCACAAGCCAGCTGTTTACCCATTGTGCTAAACCAGCCCCTATGAGTTGATATGCTGTTAAGGTGATTGGAGGAAGGTATAGGGGAGATGTTAGGGATAGGTTCTTTACACGGAGAGTGGTGGGTGTGTGGAATGCACTGCCAGCAGAGGTGATGGAGTCAGAGTCATTAGTGACATTTAAGCGACTCTTGGACAGGCGTTGGACAGCAGTAATTTGAAGGGGTGTAGGTTAGGTTGAACCTTGATTAGGATACATGGTCGGCACAACATTGTGGGCCTAAGGGCCTGTACTGTGCTGTACTGTTCTATGTTCTATAACTCTCCACCTTCAATTACGAGATCTTGTACCATCCGGGGAAGCTAAATGAGCCTCCTGATGCCCTGTCCAGCGGCACCTGTGCCACAGCACAAGTGGACTGCCTCCGATCCCTTCACGAGGACCTCTGCCACCCGGGGATCACTCACTTTTTCCATTTTATCAAGACCCGCAACCTGCCCTACTCCATCGAGGAGGTCAGGACCGTCACCAGGGACTGCCAAATCTGCGCGGAGTGCAAACCGCACTTCTACCGGCCAGAGAGGGTGCACCTGATAAAGGCTTCCCGTCCCTTTGAACGCCTCAGCATGGATTTCAAAGGCCCCCTCCCCTCCACCGACCGCAACACGTACTTCCTGAACGTGATTGACGCATACTCCCGGTTCCCATTCGCCATCCCCTGCCCAGACATGACCACAACCACCGTCATCAAGGCCCTCCAGGGTATCTTTACACTGTTCGGTTTCCCCGCGTACATACACAGTGATAGGGGGTCCTCCTTCATGAGCGACGAACTGCGTCAATTCCTGCTCAGCAAAGGCATCGCCTCCAGCAGGACGACCAGTTACAACCCCCGGGGAAACCGGCAGGTAGAGAGGGAGAACGGAACAGTCTGGAAGACCGTCCTGCTGGCCCTTCGGTCCAGGAATCTCCCAGTCTCCCGCTGGCAAGAAGTCCTCCCAGTGGCCCTTCACTCCATTCGGTCGCTGCTCTGTACTACCACAAACCAGACACCTCACGAACGTCTCCTTGTCTTCCCCAGGAAGTTCTCCTCCGGGACCTCGCTCCCAACCTGGCTAGTGACACCCGGACCCGTCCTGATCCGGAAACATGTGAGAGCGCACAAGTTAGACCCGTTGGTCGAGAGGGTCCACCTGCTGCATGCCAACCCCCAGTACGCCTACGTAGCGTTCCCTGACAGCCGCCAAGACACGGTCTCCCTTCGGGACCTGGCGCCCGCCGGAGCCCCACGCGCACCCGCACCATTGCCCCCACCCTCCCCGCAGCACCTGACCGGAGGGTCAGTACTGCCGCCGCCCCTACTCAGCGCCGATCAGGCACCGACGCCCCCTACAGGCGCCCCTCCCCCCCGCCCACTTTTCGCCCCAACAGCGCCGCCTAGGGGTGACAAAGCTGCCAGGGAGGAAGACACCACGTTCCCGGAGCCACAACCGCCGGGGCCTACACCAGGATCATCGCCGAAGCCCAGACGCTCCAGAAGGACGACCAGGCCACCGGATCGTCTGATTGCTGCAACATAAATCAATAAAAACTTTCTCTGTTACCTGCGACATCACGGTACCTGCAATACCTGGTCCTACCATGCAAAAGGTGACAGTAACACTGGCCATCACCCCGTTGGGTCCTTTTTTTTAACAGGGGGTGAATGTGGTAATACTAGGTATTGCAGTACCTGAGAGGTGGATGCCCATTGGCTAGACCTAGGAGTCTACCATTGGCTAACGCACATAGCTCCACCCTGAGAGGCAGGGTATAAGAACCAATGCCATCCCAGCAGCCTTCACTGTCTGTATTGAAGCTGCTGGGTACAGTTCTAGCTGATTATAGCCGATTAGTATGACTCTCCTTGTCTCCCGAGTAATTGATTGTGCATCAGCTGGTTTTCCCTTAATTGTTTGCAAATTCCTCCATGGCCTCATCCCTCCCTATCTCTGGAACCACCTCCTGCTCTACAGGCCTTAACGATCTCTGCATTCCTCCCATTCTGGTTTATTGCAAATCCCCGATTTTAATTGCTTCAATTTTCGTAGACGCACTTTCAGTTGCCTTTACCTTAAGCTCTAGATATATCTCCCAAAACTTTCCTTCTCTCTACCTTTAAGATCCTCCTTCAAACTCAACTCTCCGACCAGTTTTGATCATCTATCCTGATACCTCTTTCTGTGGTTCCGTTTCAAAAATGTTTTGCATTGATCTTAAATGCATTGGGACATTTAACTATGTTAAAAGGATTACATAACTGTACGCTGTTGTTGTTGAATAGATGCTTACCGACTTGCCAATTCCAATTAATGTTTGCAATTGCATCACGTTCCAGAATGCTTCTACAAGAAGAAAATGAAAAGTCTGAATTTTAAGATCAATAACAAGAACATTCTGAACACTTTTTTCACAAGACAATCTTTTGTTTCATTCCCTTTCCCGTGCCATATTCTTCTTAATGTTCTACATCTTCCCTATTGATTTTATTCCATATATAGCAGCATGTAATTATAATTTTAAAGTGATTTATGAGCATGCTATCATTATATATTGTCAAAACTTAAGTACATAAACCTATCTTCCTGAATCGTGCTATCAAAACTAAACATTGCTGCTATTGTATGAGTAGCAATACCATATAACTCCATGACTGAGATCACTCATCTTAGGTACCCACATCATTCAGAATAATTCTCACTAATATTATTAAACATCCAAACCGTAGTCAGCAGAATGAACCAAACCACATCAATTACCACCTAAATTATATTTGTTATAGAATGTAAATATGTAAAACAGTAGTCAAATCAAGAGATTTGCTGTTGTGCCTTATGCTCTTATAAAATTCATCTCGCTCGCTATTGTTCAATTAATGCCTGATATTTCACTGGCAGCGATCTATCACGATATATGAACTAAAATGCATATTGAAATATTGTAATAAGAATTATATATTTGCATTTTTTATGCTGAACTGTCACAATGACAGAAATATTAGAGTGACATTCACAATCACCCAGAGTGAAATTCTTTGCTAACCCATTCAAAGATATGGAGCTGTACTCCATGTGTAAATTACATTTTAAGTCACTTCTTATGAGTGGGACTTGACCGAGATTATTACTTAACCTGATTAAATTGAAATAAATCTATGTGGGTTCTGACTAGACACAGTAGCCGGTTTGTCTGATGATGATTCATACCTGTTGCACATTACCATAGTTCTCCTGAAGAAACAGGTTTTCTCTTCATAATAAATGGTAAACAAAGGTTGAACACCACTGAATAACATAATACCCAGTTTATTGTAATCCCGAGGAAGACATCCTGCAGCCAAATCAAAATACATTTTTGATTAATGTATTTTTTCTTCCCATTGTGTCTGTTGCTGGACGGCACAGTGGTTAGCTGGGCAGCATGGTGGCACAGTGGCCAGCACTGCTGCCTCCCAGTGCCAGGGATCTGGGCTACATTCCAACCTCAGGTGACTGTGTGAAGTTTGCACATTCCCGTCGTGTCTGCATGAGGTTTCCTCCAGGTTCTCCAGTTTCCTCCCACAGTCCAAAGATGTGCAGATTAGGTGGATTAGTCATGGTAAGTTCCCCTTAGGGTGGGGTTGCAGAAATAAGGCAGGGGATTGGGCCCAGGTAGAGTGGTCTTTTGAAGGGTCGGTGCAGACTCGATGGGCTGAATGGCCTCCTTCTACACTATAAGGATTCTATGATTCGATGAATATGTGCAAACATTTCGCATGAATCTATCATGGGAGCTGTTTTCAAAGTTCAATATGGAAATTATTGGCCTGAATTTTCACACAGACTCTCCACCTGAGCACAAATAGTTCTGGAGACAAGGATGCAGAAATCCCACCCCTGAACCTGGTCCCCACCATTTCTGCAGCGGGGGTGGGGGGAATGCGGGCTGCGGGGGACAGAAACAGGTTGTACTTTACACATCCATGTTTCACAGAGGCGACTGCACATATTGAAGTGCAGCTGCCTTTAGGCTGATCAAATTTTGGCTAGTGGTATTTCTAAAACACAGCCTGTCCACTTTAGACTTGGTAGGAGATAGTCTAAAGTTAGCAGAGTTTGAAGGTGAGAAGGGTGCTCTTTGGGAGAGGTAAGGTGCAATTTGGAACAGTTAAAAGTAGATGTGAATCTGTGCAAAAAGTGGATAAACTCTGGAACTGTCAACTGGCAATAAATACTGGCCTAGCCAGCGATACCCACATCCCATAAATAAAGAAAGAAAAGGTTCACTGAAACTGTGAAAGGGAACTGTCTAAGGGAATGTTAAACTGTCAAGAAATTTAAGTCTCTTGCCCTTAAGGTGGCACGGTGGCACAATGGTTAGCACTGCTGCCTCACAGTGCCAGGGACCTGGGTTCGATTCTGACCTCAGCTGACTGTCTGTGTGGAGTTTGCACATTCTCCCAGTGTCTGCGTGGGTTTCCTCTGGGTTCTCCGGTTTCCTCCTACAGTCCAAAGATATGCAGGTTAGGTTGATTGGCCATACTAAATTGCCCCTAGGTGGGGTTCTGGGGAGAGTGGGAGGGGATTGGGCCTCAGTTGGGTGCTCTTTCAGAGGATACCTGCATAGCAGACTCGATGGGCCAAGTGGCCTCCTTCTGTACTGTCGGAATTCTATGATCCTTTAAAAAAATGTTAAATTCTGTCCTCAGTTTTAAAAAACCAGTGCTTGCTATTTCACACTGTCTGCTGACATAGGCCTGAGGGTTAGAGCTGCATGATTGATTTCACAACCTGTCAGTTCACAGTTTGATCGACAATGTTTATAAAGCCTTGAAAGTGGGCATATGAATGCAATTGTTTGTTGTTACAAGGGACTGGGGATTTTAAAGAAGTTAAATGTAGTGAATTGTTTGATTTTATCAATGATAGTTTTTAAAATAGTGAATTCATCAATAGAAATTTGAGGACTTAATTTAATCTGAGCACGGGTCCTGAATTCTGTCCACGGCGAATACTGAGAGAGTTGTAATGGGTGCCTTAAGAGCACAGGGTGGTGAGTGGTGGGGGGGGGGGGGTCTTGATGTTGCACTAAGTTGGCACAGAGGCGATGCAGTGGAAGGTGGAGGGACATAGGTTTACATGGAGGTTATGAAGGGCCAAGGGATGACTGGGGGCATGAGATGGCATGGGTTTGCATGGACGGGGCATGGGGAATATGTGGGGGGGGGGAGTGGAAGTGTGAGGGGTGAGTGCTGGAGAACTGTTTTTTTGTTTCATTCTTTTTTTCATAGCGGGGACAAAGTCCACAGCACCAAGGCGGGCCTTTCCGTCCAGCCCACCTTGTCACCCGGCAGCCTCTGTACTCCCTCTACGCTGTTTCCAGGGTCCACTGACATAATTCCCATTTCACCACATCACCACAACCCCTCCCCAATTTAGATACAAATCAGAAAGAAACAATTTAGAAAAACATTGCCACTCCTTACAGTTGTATACCGCTAAAGAAAGTTGCAAATAAGCCGAGCATTCCCAGGAACTCCTCTCTGCTAAAGTTTTTCACAAAGAATTCTTCACACACATTCGAAACTCCATAAAGTACAGCACCCCCCAGGACAAAAAGGTCTCCCAGCAACTTGTTGTTACCTGTTTAAAAAAAAAAGACACCAAATCCACTTAAGAAAAATTCAAACCATCAATAAAGTTACCTTTTATAATAATTCAGAACTATATTTTGAGAATACACAGCAACTTTCATATTTGAGCAAATAGAAATATTTGAAGCATGTTGATAAATATATAATACAAATGTCCATAGAAAGTAATTGATTCAGGATCAATCAAGCAGCACTTTTAAAAATGAGATGATTTGCAACCTGGTAAGAAGTGATATTGAGATATTCATTACACTATCAGAGAGATCAAAGGAGGAAACTAATGTTCCCAAAAGAATAAAAAGGAAGTTTATGATCATATAATGATATGCTAACTCTAGATGGACTACATTTGATTTGCTAAATGGTAATTTTATGCTCTGGATTTCTTATATTGCAAGCATATGAAAAGGATCATGTCCTCTGTCCTTTTCCCAGCATGGTGTGACAAGTTACTCCAAAGGCCAACAATTCATTTTCCTAACGTCTAAACTAGTTCTACGCTCACATATCTTATCCCTATGTCCCTTAATACTACCTACCCTATTCAACTAGAATTGTCTGCCATCTTGAACCATGTCTAATTCTTTCAATGAAGAATTGCAGTCAAAACTCGACATTTTTCGAAAGCAGTAAGCCCCAACTCTCTTAAACTAGGTATCTATTTATCCAGTGGCCCACCTCTTAACATTTTTCTTAAACTGGTAATCAGCACTGACTAACATCTTATGAAATTCCCCTACACAAGAAACAGATTACCATTATCCCAAAAAATAATGCCTATAGACTCAGACGTAGCTACTTGAGAATATCTGATGAGAACTGCCTTAACAGACTGAGGTCCATTACCAAGAAGGCAGTGACAAAGTTGTGCCATCCATTACAAGCTGAACTGCAGACAAATTGACAGGAACAGCAATGCAAGGGTACTGAAGGTCAACACCATCATGGTTTTATCTGCTTCTGGATCCTTCTAGTCTACCACAAGGGACATCAGTAACAATTGTCACTTTCATCGGGCATAAATGTATAAAGAAATGCACTGATGCTTTTCTTGTTCGCTGTTACAAACACATGTTATCACATTCCCAAACAAGCACCAGCGGAACACCTTGGCAGTGCACTTCACTCCCAAGGTAAGATACCCCAAGGACCAGTTAATCATTGATGGAATCTTCCCAGCCTGGCTTATTTGAACAAGAGATCACCATTGCTCCCTGCAGTCATGGTTAATAACACTCACAAGAACTAAATACAGAACTAAGCTCAGCTACAATAAGGCCTTTATGTCTATCGCATGATATTTGAACCAAATATTGGTTACTTAGAGCAGGGCCTGGATAGATTGTGATCACCTGGAGTCAGACCTGCAGGGGGTGGGGGACGGACCTGGGGAGGGATGAGAGGCTCAGCCCCTCAAGGGGGGGGGAGAGAGATAAGGAGGGGGTGGGTCAGACTGAGTTGGGTGGGGTCGGACCAGTGGTGATGGGGTGTGCGGGTCGGGCCAGTCCCGGAGGTTGGGGGGGGCAGGTCGAGTCAGGCCGGGGGTGGCGGGGGGGGGGGGTGATCTGGGCGGGGGGGGGGGGGGTGTTGCCAGGTTGGAGGGGTAGGGCATGGTTGCAGGTTGGGCCAGGAGGCTGGGTCTGGGTATTTAAATAGTTACTCTGGAGTTAGAAGATTTTTTTCCCCATCCAACTCTTTCAGAGTAACGATCAGGTTAAAACTGGCAGAACCATTCGGAGTTACCAATTTAAATCACTTCTATTGGATAGTTCCCAGTCTAGCGCAATTGTCCAGAGGAAGTTAGATCCTCTGGACAATTGCTGGGTAAATCCTTATGTGGGAACTTCTGAGAGGCATTCCCAGTGCATCATAGGGGTAATCCCTAAATGCAACTTTGGGGAACCCTGAAGTTATGGGCCTATGTGTGTCTCCACAAACACATCCGAGTGCTTTTTCTAGGTGATGCCCCAGTTAGGGTGCTACATGAGTACTCACTGAAGAGGGTACTCATTGAAACATATCTAATTGTGACAGGATTGGACAGACTCGATGCAGGGATATTGTTTCATTAGCTGGGGGAGTCTAGAACATGGGTCCACAGACTGAGGATAGAGGTAGACCATTTAGGACTGAGATTAGGAGACATTTCTTCACTCAGAGGGTGGTGAACCTGTGGAATTCTCTACCACATAAGGCTGTGGAGGCCAAGTAACATTGTATTTAAGAAAAAAATAGATTTCTGGGCACGAATGGCATCAAAGGATATGGGGAGAGAGCAAGAGTGTGGCATTGAAATAGAGGATCAGCCATGATCACATTGAAGGTGGAGCTGGCTTGATGGGCCAAATGGCCTACTTCCACTTCTGTTTTCTGTGTGAGGTTCCAGCTATTTTGGATTAAGGTTGCTCTGTATCTCCTTGTGCTGGTTTTGAGAGAGTACTTAAAATGGTTACTGAATGTCTGCTGCTGTGGTAGCCCTCAGGTCCTGTCCATTTTCTGGCACATGTGCTATCAGTTGAGGTTGGGGCGCAATGGTCTGAGTGTGGTGCTACATGACCTCTTGACAGCAATGAAGCCCTTGCTGACCTACATTGGTCCCTGGTTAAGCAATTTTTAAATTCTCACCTTGTTTACAAGTTGTCTCCATGATCCTGCCCTTCCTTTTCTCTGCATCTCCCCCATGCCAATGCCGTGAAGAAATCGTTAAAGTGAATTGGGTGTAGTCATTGGAAAATTGATTATAAGACGAGGCATGCTATTTTGTTCTTGTGCAAGACCTTGGGCAGGTTTCACTCAGAATACCAAGTCCAAGCAGGGGGGGTTGGCGTTGCCAAACTTGCTTCATTATTATTGGGCGGCAAATGTGGACAAGGTGCGGCGGTGGTGGGAAGGAGAAGGGGTAGAGTGAGTTAGGATGGAGGAGGAATCTTGTCAGGGGTCTAGTTTGAGGGCTATGGTGACGGCAGCATTGCCAATGGCTCCAAGTAGGTATTCGGGGAGCCCAGTGGTGCAGTCCACAGTGAAGATATGGAATCAGCTGAGGGGGCATTTTAGGGTGGAAGGGATGTCAGTGCTATCGCCGCTGTGCGAGAATCATGGGTTTGAGCCGGGGAGGATGGATAGTGTATACAGGAGGTGGATGGAAGTGGGGCTGGTCAAGGTGAGGGATTTGTATTTGGAGGAAGGGTTCGCCAGTCTGGAGGAGCTAAGGGAGAGAGTAGAGCTGCCGAGGGGTAGTGAGTTCAGGTATCTACAGGTTAGGGACTTTGCACGAAAGGTCTGCAAGGGGGTCCCTAGATAGCCGGGATACACCCTGCTGGAGCGACTGTTGCTTCCGGATGTGGAAAGGGAGGGAAGAATTGGGGATATATATAAGTGGCTGGGGGAGCAGGGAGGCGAGCGGGTGGTGAAGATCAAGGAGAAATGGGAAGCGGAGTTGGGAATGGAGATCAATTGGGTAGTATGGAGTGAGGCACTGCGCAGGGTAAACGGGATCTCCTCTTGTGCAAGGATGAGCCTGATACACTTCAGGGTGGTGCACAGGGTGCATATGACTCGGGTGAGAATGAGTGGCTTCTTTCAGTGGATAGCAGATGAGTGTGAGAGGTGTGGGCGGGGGCCAGCGAATCATGCGCACATGTTTTGGGGTTGTGAAAAAGTGGGAAGATTCTGGGCGGGAGTGTTCGCGGTCTTAGCCAGGATAGTGGAGGAGGGAGTGGACCTGGACCCTTTGGTGGCGATATTTGGGGTTTCAGAGAAGCCGGAGCTCATGGTGAGGAGGAAGGCCGATGTCATGGCCTTCGCCTCTCTGATTGCACGGCGACAAATTTTGCTGGAGTGGCGGTCGGCATTGCCACCAGGGGTAGCAGCATGGTTGGGTGACCTGTACGACTTCCTGTGGCCAGAGAAGATAACGTATGAGTTAAGGGGCTCAGCAGGGGAGTTCGAGAAAAGGTGGGGGATGTTTGTGACCGTTTTTGAGGAGCTGTTCGTCGCAGGGGGAGGGGGGAAAAAGGAGGAAAACCTGTACCATCTGTATAGTTGATTGTTGGGAAGAATGTTTCCCGGGGTGTTTATTTGCTGTAACCTACTTTGATACAAGTTTGAATAAAATGCGCTTAAAATAAAAAGAATACCAAGTCCAGATTTTTTTTAAAAATAAATTTAGAATACATGGAGTTTAATCCGGACAAATGTGAGGTAATGCATTTTGGAAGGTCTAATGCAGGTAGGGAATATACAGTGAATGGTAGAACCCTCAAGAGTATTGAAAGTCAAAGAGATCTAGGAGTACAGGTCCACAGTTCATTGAAAGGGGCAACACAGGTGGAGAAGGTAGTCAAGAGGGCATACGGCATGCTTGCCTTCATTGGCCAGGGCATTGAGTATAAGAATTGGCAAGTCATGTTGCAGCTGTATAGAACCTTAGTTAGGCCACACTTGGAGTATAGTGTTCAATTCTGGTCGCCACACTACCAGAAGGATGTGAAGGCTTTAGAGAGGGTGCAGAAGAGATTTACCAGAATGTTGCCTGGTATGGAGGGCATTAGCTATGAGGAGCGGTTGAATAAACTCGGTTTGTTCTCACTGGAACGAAGGAGGTTGCGGGGAGACCTGATAGAGGTCTACAAAATTATGAGGGACATAGACAGAGTGGATAGTCAGAGGCTTTTCCCCAGGGTAGAGGGGACAATTACTAGGGGGCATAGGTTTAAGGTGAGAGGGGCAAGGTTTAGAGTAGATGTACGAGGCAAGCTTTTTACGCAGAGGGTAGTGGGTGCCTGGAACTCGCTACCGGAGGAGGTGGTGGAAGCAGGGACGATAGTGACATTTAAGGGGCATCTTGACAAATACATGAATAGGATGGGAATAGAGGGATACGGACCCAGGAAGTGTAGAAGATTGTAGTTTAGTCGGGCAGCATGGTCGGCACGGGCTTGGAGGGCCGAAGGGCCTGTTCCTGTGCTGTACATTTCTTTGTTCTTTGTTCTTTGTTTATACCCAATTCAGTTTTTCCAATTACAGGGTGATTTAGCGTGGCCAATCCATGCACATCTTTGGATTGTGGGGGCGAACCCCACGCAAACACGGGGAGAATGTGCAAACTCCACACGGACAGTGATCCAGAGCCAGGATCAAACCTGGAACCTCGGCGCCGTGAAGAATACCAAGTCCAGATTTGATCTGAAAGTTGAGGCTTTGGAAAAAGTTCAATGGCATTAAACTAACTCCCAGGATAAATCAGTTAGTATAATTGGGATTCAATAATTTAGAGAAGCATCAACTTAAAGGTAACCTGATCGACTTTTGTTAAGTGAGAAAGTGTAAAGATTGTGGCGTGGATTTTTAAGATGGCCAAGGCTCCTTTGACAGCACCTTCCAAACCTGTGATCTTTACCACCGAGAAGACAAGGGAAGCAGGAGCATAGAACACCACCAAATCCAAGTGCCCTTCCAAGTCACACACCTTCCTGACTTAGAACTATATCATTGTTTCTTCACTGTCATAGAATCAAAATTCTGGAATGCGCTATGGCCTTTGATAAGGTGCCACATCAAAGGTCATTGCACAAAATAACAACTCACGGTGCAGGGGTAACATATTAGCATAGATTGGTTAACTATCAGAAAGCAGAGGGACAAATGAGTCTTTTGTGGTTGGCAAGCTGTTACTAGTGAAGTGCCACAGGGATCAGTGCTTGGGCCTAAACTATTTACAATCTATATCAATATTATTCAGTATCCTGGCAACCTACTACATCTTTCGAAAAGTTCTTCCTTCGTAAGCGCATGTGCAAAGTATTTATTTGATACCTCCGATGTGCCTTCTGTCTGCACCAATTATTCTCTATGTTAATGTGTTGAATCTCTCTTTCCTCACTTTATGCTTTGCCTACTTTCTAAAGCTCATACAATATTCTGTACACTGTTCAAAAACATTTCATACAATTCCGGATGCAGTCAAGCTTCTTGCAACAATTCGTCTTACCTAATCCTTGGTGTTTTGCTGACAGAACATCTGCACCAACCATAATCCCAACACCCAACAAACACATTGAAACAGCCACAAAGTGGATGATTCTGTATCTTGAGTGTAAGATAAACCATGATAGGAACATCACCACAGGAATGACAACGCAATCTAGGAGCTGAAAGTGCATAACAAACACATGTTAACAATTCATTTATATTTACCGACATAAAGAATGAACTGGAAGTTCAGCTCTGTGGTGTCATGGTTTGGGCACAATGGATGCTGTTTTGTGTCCAAAATGGCGCCCATGCCTCAGGAAAACTAAGGCTAAGCAGCATAAAACAAAAGAAAGATTAGTACGCACCTTAATCATCCTCTTCTTCAAGATTTCAGACTTCACTTACAACTTTTTGTGAGGGCCACGAAGAATCCAGCACGAGTTTTAAGGATACAAAGTAATAACATTTATTTACAATAACATATATATATAACTAGCAGTAACTTCCCTTGCTGCATACCCCTTCCTGCTGGTTCCTGAACTGGCCAGCTTTATTTATACTAGGAGTTTACTAATGGTTTCTCCGCCTCCCTCATTGGGGAAGCTCATACTCCCACAGGATTGTGGGATTGTCATTCGTCCCCAGCCAATGGTACGTAGGCAGGTTATAACATCCCTCCTCCCCAAAGTCCAAGGAATCCACCGAAGACCCTGGCGAAGGAGGGTGTCGGACTCGTTTGGCCGCAGGCCGGACACCATTTGCACATGGCGCTGGATCAGGCGGCGTATAACGAGACGGAGACCGGCGCTTCCGTGATGAACGGCGCAACGGTTGTACATCCACGGCCCGTGGACCCGAGGATTCCCCCTCTGATGCATCCTGTGTCTCCATCTTGGAGTCAGAGTCTGCTGCCTCCGTCATGTCAGGGTCTCTATCTCCATTCGGTTCCGTAATGACCTGCGCAGGCTTCGAGTGAGGCACCAGTGGAAGATTGTGAGGACTACCTTCCCTTGTCTCTGGTCTCTGCGGCTGCAGAAATGAGCTCCGGGGGCGAGGAATCCTTTGAGGGGATAGTCTTCTGGACCGAACGTGGTCTACATGTTTGCGCTGGAGACGACCCTGGGCTTGCACCTGGTAAGATATAGGGCCCATTTGGCGAAAGATTACACCAGGAACCCATTGGGCACCACCAGCAAAATTCCGAACGAACACTGGGTCACCGGGCGCAAACTGCCGAATCGGCCGATGCCGAGAAAATCCCTGTCCCTGCCGTTCTTGTGTGCGGCGTACTTTTGCGCCAATGTCCGGGAAAACCATACTAAGGCGGGTGCGAAGTCTCCGGCCCATTAGGAGTTCTGCGGGAGCTACCCCAGTCACTGCATGGGGGGTGGTCCTATATGTAAACAAAAAGCGAGCCAGTCTCGTGTCCATTGATCCGGAAGACTGCTTCTTTAGGCCTCTTTTGAGTGTCTGCACTGCGCGCTCTGCCAACCCATTTGAAGCCGGGTGGTAAGGAGCAGTGCGGATATGGCGGATGCCGTTCACCTTCGTGACCTCACAAACTCCTCACTCGTGAATGGAGTGCCGTTATCCATGACCAGCACCTCGGGGAGGCCATGCGTACTAAACGATAAACGCATCTTTTCAAATGTTGCGCAGGACGTTGTCCCCTGCATCTTATGCACCTCTAGCCATTTAGACTGGGCGTCAATTAGTAGAAGGAACATGGATCCTTGAAAAGGGCCTGCGAAATCTGCATGCAAGCATGCCCAAGGCCGCCCTGGCCATTCCCAGTGATGTAGGGGCGCGGCCGGCGGAAGCTTCTGATGCTCCTGGCAAATGGAGCAGTTTTGGGCCACCTTCTCAATGTCGGTGTCGAGGCCTGGCCACCAGAAATAACTCCGGGCCAACATTTCATTTTGGTCACACCTGGATGCCCATTGTGCAAATCTGTTAGTATCAGCTCCTGGCCTTTTTCCGGGACAATCACACGCGTCCCCCACAAGAGGATGCCGTCTTCCATGCTGAATTCTGACAGCTTGGAGGAAAATGCCCGCAACTCGCCTGGGAGCTGTCTATGCTGCCCACCATACAGGACTACGTGCCGAACCTTTGACAGGACTGGCTCCGTCTGGGTCCACTCACGGATCTGTGATGCCGTGACAGGCAAGGTGTCCATAAAATTTAGGGTTGCAACCACCTCACCGGTCGTGGGGGTCGACATGGGGCCGGTCGATAAAGGCAATCGGCTCAGTGCGTCGGCATTTGCTGTCTGCGTACCTGGTTTGTGCACCAGAGAATACTCGTATGCAGCAAGCAACAAAGCCCAGCGCTGGATCTGTGCAGAAGCAATGGGCGGTATTGGCTTATCCTCTCTGAAAAGTCCCAGCAGAGGCTTATGATCAGCCACGATAGTGAAATGGCGGCCATACACGTACTGGTGGAAGCGTTTCACCGCAAAAACCACTGCCAGGCCCACCTTCTCGATCTGCGCATACTTTTTCTCCGCTGCAGTCAATGTGCGGGAGGCGAAAGCTATTGGTCGCTCGGCCCCGTTCTCCATCTTGTGGGACAGGACGGCCCCAATTCCATACGGGGATGCATCACATGTGACGAGCAAAGGCTTTCCAGGATCATAGTGGGTTAGTTACCCAGACAACGACAATTGTTGCTTTACCCGCCGGAAAGCGGTTTCTTGCGGCTGACCCCAAACCCAGGTATGATTTTTCTTTAGCAGAAGGTGCAAAGGGGCCAGCAAAGTTGCCAGATTGGGGAGAAACTTCCCGTAATAGTTTACGAGACCGAGAAAAGAACGAAGATGCGAAGTGTCAGTCGGGGCGGGGGCATGTTGAATTGCACGCACCTTCTCTGCGACCGGGTGCAAACCTTCGCGGTCCCCCCGATAACCTAGGTAGACTACTTCCTTTGCCTGAAATACGCACTTTGTGCGACGTAAACTGACTCCAGCCTCCGAAAGGCGTCCAAGGACAGCCTCCAGATTTTCCAAATGTTCCTGCTCCGACGTCCCTGGAATCAAAACGTCATCTAAGTAGACAGCCACACGTGGTAAACCTCTCAAAATGCCCTCCATAACACATTGAAAAATTGCGCAGGCAGAGGATACTCCAAAGGGCAACCGTGTATATTCATACAGGCCCCGGTGTGTATTAATCGTTACATATGGTCGGGAGGCAGGGTCCAGCACCAACTGCAGGTAAGCGTGACTCATATCTAATTTTGTGAACGAGAGTCCACCTGCAAGTTTCGCGTAGAGATCCTCTATGCGAGGCATTGGATATCGGTCGAGTCGGGAAACCGTATTCACTGTAAGTTTATAGTCGCCACACAAGCGAACTGTGGCATCTGGCTTCATTACAGGTACAATTGGTGCTGCCCAGTCAGCAAAACGGACGGGCCTGATAATACCCAAACTCTCCAAACGAGTGAGCTCCCCTTCTACCTTCTCGAGCACGGCGTAAGGCACTGGGCGCGCCCGGAAATAGCGCGGCGTGGCTCCTGGTTTGACTTGGATACGGGCTACGGCCCCTTTTATTTTCCCCAAACCAGGCTGGAATACATCTGGGTATCGTCCTAGCACCTCGGTCAACCCTTCAGAAACTGTTTGGAGGATGTGCTGCCAATGCAACCGCAAATGGCGCAACCAGTCCCGACCCAACAGGCTGGGCCCATGGCCGCGCACCACGATAAGTGGGAAACGCCCCTCCTGGCGTCCATAAACAACAAGGGTCATTGTAGTTCCTGCAATGTCCAGTGGTTCCCCCGTGTAGGTGGCCAACCTGGCCTGTGAGTCGGTTAATGTAAGGGTCTGTATACCCTGCTTGATGCGGTCGAATGTCCTCTGGGCGATCACGGAGAACGCTGCGCCAGTATCCAACTCCATCTCAAGCGGGTGGCCATTGACCCGTACTGTCACCTTAATGGGGGCCACATGGGGAGCTGCCACACAATGCAGCTGCAGGCAGTCGTCCTACGTCTCCACGTCCTCAGGAGTAGTCGCCGCAGGTTCATCCACATGGAAGGTACGGCCCCTGGGCTGGTCCCAGTTACGGCCCCTGGGCTGGTCCCAGTTTCGGTCAGAACGACGGCGCCTCTGGCGCCCCAAGACCGCTGTCCGTGACGGGGTCGGCGCCTACAAGTCTGACACGGACATGGCTCCTCATCCATTGGTTCTGGAGAAGGCTCCCTTCGGGCAGGAATGTCCGATGGCCACTGGCGTCGGTCCGGACGTTGCCTCGCCCAAGGTACCGCAGGAGTGCGGGGGGACGTTTTCGGACGGAAGGGGTTGCACCCCAAGGCATGCACTTCCATTCCTTGTAGCTCCTGCACTCCTCGTTCTGCGCTCTCTCGGGACAATACTATTTGAATGGCCTGTTGAAAAGTCAACGTTGGCTCAGCTAACAACTTTCTCTGGGTGGCCGCATTGTTAATACCGCAAACCAAACGGTCACGTAACATTTCTGACAAGGTCTCACCATAGTCACAGTACTCCGCACAGTAGAAAATCGGCAAGGGATTCTCCAGGGGTGCTCTCAGCGGTATTAAACCGGTAACGCTGGACTATCGTGGACGGGGTTGGGTTAAAATGTTGCCCCACTATATTCACAAGTTCATCAAACGTTTTGGTGTCCGGCGCAGCTGGGTACGTAAGGCTCCTAATCACCCCAAACGTATGCGGGCCGCAGGCGGTGAGCGATATGACCACCTGGCGCTCGTTTTCGGTGATATTGTTTGCCCGGAAATAGTAACGCATCCGTTGGGTGTACTGGTTCCAGCTTTCCAGCGCAGCATCAAAAACATCCAAACGTCCGTACAGAGGCATGGTATAATAGAAAACAACTTCCAACCTGTATCCAACAAAAATCCAGGGAGGTGGCTTCAGCAGTGTAGACAGCTATTCACTTTAACCCTCGTCGGCAGTTTTGTGAGGCCCACGAAGAATCCAGCACGAGTTTTAAGGATACAAAGTAATAACATTTATTTACAATAACATATATATATATATATATATATAACAGTAGCAGTAACTTCCCTTGCTGCACACTCCTTCCTGCTGGTTCCTGAACTGGCAGGCTTTATTTATACTAGGAGTTTACTAATGGTTTCTCCGCCCCCCTCATTGGGGAAGCTCAGACTCCCACAGGATTGTGGGATTGTCATTAGTCCCCAGCCAATGGTACGTAGGCAGGTTATAACACAACTCTATCTTCCAAGTCCCCCCCCCCACCCAATCTTCCTTTGACCCCCTACTTCCAGCATCCTCCAAAAACACTCTCAGCACCACAACGATACAGAAGACCCAATGACATCCTTTGCTGATCCCAACAGTCCCACACCTGATTGCACTGCGAGGCCCACTGAAATACTACAGAACCCCAGGACATTTTGTCTTGACCCCGTAGCATCATCTCCCCCCCCCCCTCCCCAATTGCACTCAAGTCCCAGTCATTCCTCTTTCTGACCTCTGCGATCTTACCCAATCACTTAACTGAATATTGACCTGAACTGTTGCCGGCTCCCACCTTTGACATTGTAATAAATTCCGAAGCCCAAAGTCCCAGGCTCCTCGCACATCCTGCAAGTTGCATGTTTAGCAGTTTACCATCCAGTTTACTTGTTGGAAGTGCTGGCTAACATAAGCCATTTTTATGTTGCAATTCATACTGGTATTTTTGATTTTCCATTGGTATAAGAACATGAGAGTATGGGCAGGGAGGGGGCGGGACAAGCTCAGGACAATTATCGCCATTCCTGCCATTTGACTGTTTTAGAAAAAGGGGACCATAGTTTACAAAGTTGGCTCCCGATGTGCAATATAGCTACCTAAATGAGATCAGACCTGACCAGTTATTTACAGGCATGCCTTGAAAATAATAACAACTTGTAGTTAGACAGCATTAATGCATTAAAATCTCCCAAGGTGTTTAAAAACGTGCATTATAAGACAAAATATGACACCAAGCCAATAAGGAGATAGTAGGTAAGATGACCAAAGGCTTTCTCAAAGAGGTAGGTGTTAAGAAGCGTCTTAAAAAAGGAAAGCAAGGTAGAGGTGCATGGAAAGAATTCCAGTGCCTAGGGTGGAGACAGCTGATGGCACAGCTACTAATGGTGGAATTATTAAAATCAGGGATACTCAAAAGGTCAGAGTTAAATTAACGCAAATATCTCGGAGTTTTGTGGGACTGATGGAAGGTATAGAGATAGGGAGGGGTAAGACTGTGCAGGGATTTGGAAAAAAGGATGAGAATTTTAAAATGAAGACACTGCTTGACTAGGAGCCTGTGTGGGTCAGTGAGCACAGGGGTGAGAAGTGAATGGGACTTAATGCGAGGTAAGACACAGGCCGCAGAGCTTTGGATGACCTCAAGTTCACAGAGGGTGGAATGTGGGCGATCAGCCATAAACGCATTGGAATAGTCAAGTCTCGAGGTAACAAAGGCATGAATGCGGATTTCAGCACAAGATGAGCTGAGACAGGGGCTGTCGAACTATGTTATCGAGGTGAAATCATCTTAAAAATGGTGCAAATATATGATGGGAAGCTCATCTGGAAGTCAAATTTTATACCAAGGTTACAAAGAAACAGGTTTACGCCCAGACTGTTGCCATGGAGAGAGATGGATCTGGAAGCTAGGAATAGGTCTTTGGGCTGGGATGCAAAAAACAATAAATTCAGGGTGCTGCTACCTCATGGCATCGAGGACCCAGGTTCGATCCCGGGCCCAGGTCACTGTCCATGTGGAGTTTGCACATTCTCCCCGTGTTTGCGTGGGTCTCACCCCCACAACCCAAAGATGTGCAGGGTAGGTAGGTTGGCCATGCTAAATTGCCCCTTAATTGGATTTTTTTTTTTAAAACAATGACTTCAGTCTTCCCCATATTTAGTTGGAGGAGATTTCTGCTCATCCTGTACTGAATATTGGATAAGCAGTCTGGTACCTCAACACAAGTGCAAGAGTCAAAAGAGGTGATGGTGAAGTGGGGCTGGATGTCGTGAGCCAATCAGCTTCCATGTTAAAACTAATGCTGCGCTTTCTGATGATGTCACTGAGGGGCAGAATGTATATGAGAAATGGAAGGGCCACCAGAGGTAGCAGTACAGGAGCAGGAAGGGAAGCCATTTGTAGCGCACAAACACTCCATGAGACGAATAGAGTGAAGTCGATGAGGCTTTATTAAGCGTGTCTGTTCCCCCGCAGCTCGATAGTAAACTGGCCTGCGGGGGAAGACTCCGGCTTCTTATACACCGTCTTCAGGGCGGAGCTTGAGGTCAACGGCCAACCAGGACCCGGGATCTGTCAGCCAATGACATTAGGGCTTCCAGTCCCACATGACCCCCAATACATACTACCACACCATTGAAAGTGATACTCTGGCTATGATTAGATGGATAAGAATGAGAGCAATGCCGCGCAGCTGAATGACAGTGGAGAGGTGTTGGAGGAGAATGGTGTGGTTAACCATGTCAAAGGCTGCAGACAGGTGAGAAAGTTGAAGAGGGCTAGTTTACCTTTGTCACAATCACATAAGATGTCATTTGTGGGGGCAGCACGGTGACACAGTGGTTAGCACTGCTGTCTCACGGCACTGAGGTCCCAGGTTCGATCCCGGCTCTGGGTCACTGTCCGTGTGGAGTTTGCACATTCTCCCCGTGTTTGCGTGGGTTTCGCCCCACAACTCAAAAGATGAGCAGGGTAGGTGGATTGGCCACACTAAATTGCCCCTTAATTGGAAAACGTGACTTGGGTACTCTAAATTTATTTTTTAAAAGATGTCATTTGTGACTTTGATAAAAGCTAGTTGGATTCTATGGCGCAGTGGAAACCCAATCGGAGGGATTCAAACATGGAGCTTTGGTCAAGGTGGATACATTGGAGGTGACTACACATTCAAGGACTTTGGAGAGACAAGGGAGGTTGGAGATGGCATGGTAGTTTACAAGGACATAGATCAAGGCTTAATCTTTTGAGGAAAGGAACGATGATGGAGGAAGGAGAGAGGGACAACACCTGAAAAAAGAGAACTGTTAACAATATCAGCTAACATGAGGAACAGGAGATGGGTATCATGGACAAGATGAGCTCAGAGACGACATGAGGGGAGAAACTAGAGCAAGATGTGAGGATTGGAGAACCTGCTGGGAAGTCTTTCCGAGTGGAAGATGTCAGGGGATTTGAAGCCTTTTCTAGAGTTGAGGGCTTTCTAGGAAGGCTTTGACACTTCAAAATGCAGCAGTATTAAAGGCAGAGGGCTGAGGGAGCAGATGTTCGGAAAGGGAAAGCGTTCCTGCATTGATTCTTCACTGAACTGGCTGGACTGTTCATCAGCTGTCAGACAGAGCAGTTCAGGGTGAGGAGGCCACATCAGATTTTAGAAAGTCTGCCCAGGATGATGCTGTTGAACAGAGGGCTGCCTGAGATCACCATGCCTAGGGTGATGTTCAGGTTGCCCAGAGCTGGAAGGGGCAGTCCAGACACAGGACACGGATGGTCTGGCATCAAGCTCTCACCCACAGCCCAATCTCCAGGACCCTTGGTGAACCCCTGTCTGCAGCCTGGCAGCAACATTAGCAATGGGATGACCCCCTTGACCGCGCCCCCCTCAGGGCCCATCATGCTAGGCTATGGTGTCACTGCCAGGGTGTCAGTGCTATGGTGACAGGGGGCAATGCCAGGGGCTGGGGACTGAAGGATGGTGGCTGAAGGGGAGGCATGAAGGGGGGGAGGGCTGTGGGAGTCAAGTCGGAGGATCAGGCCACCCTCATGCCTGCGTGGTGTGGGGGGGAGTATTACCCGTTATCTCTGTAATGGGGGGGGGGAGGGGCTGTCAGTGCTCCCTTTCTCAGCGGGGAGGTTGACATTTGCGTGGTGGGGGTAGGGGGCCTGCCATTGGATTTTGGGATCAAGCATCCGTTTCGAATGGCAGCCTGAGGCAGAGAGTGATGGGAATCTGATGCACTTGCTGCTTTGCATAGATTTGCATGCCTAAGGACTGTGACTCGTACCTGGGTGCTGTTGTTAGCACCAGCGGGGACCAGTCGGGTTCTCCGCTGGCGGCAGATCTTAGACTCCGGAAGGGAGAATACAGGCCTGTGGGCATGAATTAACCACCTCGTTGAGCCCTAGGCGGATCTGGATGCGCCAGATAAATAGTGGGAAAGGCAAAAATCGTGATTCGTGCCAGGCACGAGCCAGTTTGTAATTTACTTGGCCTCAAAATGGCGAGCATATCATTAATCCTCATTTGCATTCATTTCAATCTCATTCGCAAGATTGAAGTTAATTGCAGCGGCCTCCCAGGAATTAATAATAATAACAAACTTTATTGTCACAATTAGGCTTACATTAACACTGCAATGAAGTTACTCTGAAAAGCCCCTAGTCGCCACACTCCGGCTCTTGTTCGGGTACACAGAGGCAGGATTCAGAATGTCCAAATAACCTAACAGCATGGCTTTCGGGACTTGTGGGCGGAAACCGGAGCACCCGGAGGAAACCCATGCAGACACAGGGAGAACGTGCAGACTCCGCACAGACAGTGACCCAAGCCGGGAATCGAACCTGGGACCCTGGAGCTGTGAAGCAACAGTGCTAACCACTGTGCCACCCTGCAGCAAGAAATCACATGTTTAGTACCCTTTTTGAAAACATGAAGCTGATGCAATGGCAACTGAGGGGAAGTGAGGAAGTGTAAAGATTCTGTGATGATTAGTCTTTGTGAGTAGCCAATTCCATTTTCCACCATAAAGCTCAAGGGCACCGGAGCTGCTGTCCCAGTGTCTGGGGGGGATTGGGGGTGGGGGTGGGGGGGGGGGGGGGGGGGTGCGGGTTGGAGGGGGGTGTAACGGACACTTAGGTGGGCCGGGGAGGTGAGAGGCTTTGCATCTGTGAGACCTTCAGGCTGTCTTTAAATATTGTGGAGACCCATAACAGGGGCAACCAGAGCAGCAGCCTTTCTGTCCGACTACACACTTCCAGGTCAGAGCCCTGCTCTTGGTTCTATGCTGAAAGTCACTTAACCCCCTTTGACTGTGAGCAGCCTCTAGCTTCACAGCTTAAGGCTGTTGCAAATGAGGAATTGGCCATGTTAGTTGTGAGAGCACTTCACACACCCGAAGGTACCTGAGTCATGGAAAACCGGGCTCAGGGGGACATATGAGTCCAGAAGGCAATCCGGTTTGAAGCATAAAGATGCTCTGGGATCTGGTGCGAGACATTGATCTTAATGGACCACCTGATGATGCCGTTGAAGGAATGCTTTTGAAGATTGCTGATGCTCTTGTTGCTAGAGTGGTGAATGCTGCAGGTAACTGGCACATCGCCACAGGTTAAACACGCTGGAAGTCAGGGATGTTCAACTTCACCTTGAATGCCAGTGGGATATGTGGTTGCCAGGGTTTGGTTCTGGTGAGATTGGGCTTGTGCGATGGTCTGCACAGCTGCGGCTTCTGGATGGAGAATGGCACTGATACGTGAAACAAGGAACACATTGATGGACACACAATTTCTATGACAAAGTGCTGGACATGATAACTCATTCTCAGGCTGTTGAGGAATCTACGAAGGTTGATACCGTGTGTTTGCTTTTGTTTGTGAAAACGAGTTGCTATAGCTTTGTACTGGTACCAATATGTAACGGTGGTGTTTCCTTGTTGTTTAATGGTTAGTGTGATATGTGGAATGTTACGTAGGCTCGCAGACTGGTACTCTGAGAGATGGCGGGACATGTAAGACTGGGAGGCTTGTGGGATTTGGGGGTCCCAGAATGGAAGCCCTAACTGATTGTCAGTTTGTCACATTCCCCAATTCCTTACAGATACCAAAATGGATGGTGGTGTTGATCCCGCAGTGGCTACCATCACGTTGCTGGTGGAAGTCCAGGCGGCCAGACTCCGGAGAAGGCAGCAGCATCGACGTAGGCTGGACAGGGCACCCCATGTGCAGGGGACGGCCACACACCCTGAAGATCCATCCACCCATCAGGTCAAGGAGGAACCCAGAGGTGGACGCCAGCGATGAGATGACAGACATCATGTGCTGCAGGAGACTCTGTCTCAAGAAAGAGACAGTGCGACACCTGTGCCATGTCCTCACGGACTTGGCACCCGGTGGAGGAAGAGGACACCCACCCCCAGTGGCCTTTAAGGTGACCGTAGTACTGATCATTTATGCAACCGGCTCATTCCGGGGAGCTGCGCAGCATTTCAAAAGCTACATCCCACAGGTGCATCCGGGAGGTCACAGGTGCCCTGTATGTCCGAGCATCCAATTACATCACCTTTGAGTTGGACCAGGCTCACCAAGATGCCCTGGTTGCAGGACTCTCGCCATCGCCAGGATGCCCCAGGAACAGGGGGCAATTGATGGCATGCATGTTGACTTGCGTGCACCGGGGCATCAGGAAGGGGCTCCACTGCCTGATCGTTCAGATTTTGTGCAACCACTACCTCCGTATCATGCACGTGTGTGCCCGCTGCCCAGAGAGTGTGCATGACAACAAATCCTGGGTACGCGGAAATCCCCGGCGTCTTCGAGGACCACCACAGAATGACGCGTTGGCTCTTGGGGTACAAGGTGTACCCACTGAGGTCATGTGTGGTCAGGCCGGTGTGGAGGCCTGAGACCGAGGCGGGACCCGATATATACTGAGGATAATGGTGCCACCCGTGCTGTCATTGAACGGTGCATTGAACTGCTCAAAATGAATTCCGATGCCTGGACTGCTCTGGTGTGCCCTGCAGTACAACCCCCAGAGGGTCGCCTGCTTGTGGTGTTCTGCTGTGCCCTCCACAACCTGGCACAGCAGCAGGGTAACATGCTAGAGGAGGAGGAGGGCCTTGCAGCCTCATCTGAGGATGAGGTGGACCAGAAGGAGCTGGATGTCGAGCCATGCCACCCTGTTCTGCCCACCATCCTGGAGATGCGCTGGTCATCAGAGAGGGGGGAATTCGGAAGAATTGGAGACCACCGTCATCTCCTTGGTGGCAGGCCACGGGTTTGCCTCCAGTGCTTCCTCCTCCCTGACGGCGCCCATAAGGCCCTGGAGATCGCTATGGAATGGAGGGGCAGCTGGAATGAGCTCCAGAAGCCTCGGAGCTATCTGGCACTGCCAGTCCCCGCGGCTCCCCATTGCCTGCGCCATGGTGTCGACATCCTCGGTGATGGCCCTCAGTGACCTGGCCATGCTCTGGAATGCCTCAGCAATGTCCACCTGCATCTGGGACATGTGCCTCAGCGACTGGGATGTGATGTCGAACCCCTCAGCCATGGTCACAGATTGAGCCATGCCTTGGGCACCGTCACTCAAGATGCCGACGTCGTGCTCCAGGCTTTCCACTGCAATCGCCACTCTAGCAGTGTTGGCCTAGGTGCCATGCATTGTTGGCATCATCTCCTGCTCCCATAACCTTTGGGACGCCACTAATCAGCTATGTACTCGCTGGAATGTCGCTGACATCCCTTCCTGAATCTCACGACTGTGTCCTGTCATCTGCGTCAGCTCTGGAAGAACCTTGTGGTGCTCATCAAATTGTGCCCCAGAAACCTCTCCATTAATTTCGCCCACTGAGGTGCATCTCTGCACTGGTGGAGGGTGGGGGTGATAGCTGTGATGCCTCAATAGTGTTCTCTTCAGAGCCTTCCTTCGAGCTGTTCTCTTTGGTGGCAGGGCAGGAAATGACTCCGGATGGCCCAGCCTCATCAGGTGGCGATCCTACGAGACAGTGGACATGTGGTCAGTGAGAAGGAAGGATCATTTTGTTTGACCTGAAGAACTCGCTTGAGATGGGTCATCTACGTGAAGGGACAGTGGATCCTCACCTCTGTGGTGCAGGCGAACCTCGCTGTTAGTGACTGCTCTCTCCTCAGGCAACCTCGCAATCTCCAGGACCCGTTCCTCATAGGAAGTGAGGATTCGCATCTCGGACATATCCGCACATGTCCTCCCCCCACCCCCCCACCCCTCCAACCCCCCTCCCCCTCAACCCCGCCTTGACCCTTTCCCACTTATTTCGGGCTATCTTCTCCTGTGGCGACAACGAGAGAGCATTTTGCATCATATGCTTCATGGGTCAGGGGGGTTTATAGCAGGTGGCATGTGTGGGCACTGCACATGGACATAAGACCATAAGACATAGGAGCGGAAGTAAGGCCATTCGGCCCATCGAGTCCGCTCCACCATTCAATCATGGCTGATTTCAACTCCATTTACCCGCTCTCTCTCCATAGCCCTTAATTCCTCGAGAAATCAAGAATTTATCAACTTATGAAGGGGTTTTGCTGGTGGGTGGCAGGGGGTTCTGATTAACTAGCACAAAGATCAGATGCGGGGAGGGTGCGAGGTGTCAATCATTTGGGGACAGGGGGGTTTGGGAATTTGAGGGCTGGCAAGCGGAACCGATGCCAGGAGAGAGATGGTAACATACCCTTTCAGCTCAGTGGAGGTCATTGGTCTTCTTCTGACATTGGACACTGTCCTCCTTGACATGCTGCCCGAACTGACACTGTCTCCCAGGCAGCATTACTGACCCTGCTGCTGGTCCTCCGACCCTGCTGCTAGTCCTCCGACCCCCTTGGGGGAACAAAATGCCCCATCTCCCATCGACGTCGTCAAAAAGCCTGGCCACGTTGGCATCCCCAAAGCGAGGAGCAGGTCTGCGCACTGCCATGCTTGTGTGTTGACTGGGAGTGAGTGGTGAGGGAGCGTTTCAAAGCAGCTCCCCTCATTAGCGGCGAGAAGCTGAGGCACGGGTCTGGCAAATCAGATGGCGAGACAAACAATAATGGCGATAATCCCATGGGGTCTCAAGTTTGGCACTAAGTGCTGTTAAATTGCACCAAAAATGCTACTTAGAAATGTTTCAGTTAAATCACACCCTATTGGCGGGATTTACCAAACACCCCGCCGTGTGTTTTTCAGCAGGGGCGGCCCGCCAGCAGGATCTCTTGGTCCCGCCGTTGGCAACAGAATTTCCCGTTGACAGCACCACCGCTGCTGGGCCGTCGCCAGGGTGGGTTCAGAATTTCCCGCCAGCAGGAACTACCAGTAAATCCCGCCCAAGGTGTTTAATAATCTTTATTGTCACAAGTAGGCTTACATTAACACTGCAATAAAGTTACTGTGAAAAGCCCCTCGTCGCCACATTCTGGCGCCTGTTCGGGTACACTGAGGGAGAATTCAGAATGTCCAATTCACCTAACAGCACGACTTTCGGGACTTGTGGGAGGAAACCGGAGCACCCGGAGGAAAGCCACGCAGACACGGGGAGAACGTGCAGACTCCGCACAGACAGCGACCCAAGCTGGGAATAGAACCTGCGCTGTGAAGCAACAGTGCTAACCACTATGTTACCGTGCCACCCATGTTTGTGTGCCGCAAACAGTGAGTAATATAACTTTTTGCTTGACTCCTGGCATGATGTCATTGGCAGCAAAAAAGTATTGAAGCCTTTCCACATAATTGCCCCAACTTTCAAACTCCGGGTGAAATGTGGCATAGCTATTCGACTGTGCAGGGCACCAACAAGCCACTCTTCTCCCCACCATTCCAAAATTGATAGGCTGGATTCTCCGGTCCCCCAGCCCGTGTTTCACGGCCATGCACGGGAAAAGTGAATTGCAACAGCCGGAGAATTCCAGCCGATGACTTTCATATTTAGAAAGATACAAAGAAAATAGAAGCAGGAGAAGGCCATTCAGCCTTTCGAGCCTGCTCACCCATTCATTACGATCATGGCTGATCATCAATTCAATACCCTGATCCCACCTTCCCCTCATATCCCTTGATCCCTTTAGCCCCAAGAGCTATATGTAATTCCTTCTTGAAATCACACAACGCTTTACCCTCAACTACTGACCGTGGTAGTGAATTCCACAGGTTCACCAATCTCTGGGTGAAGAAATTTCTCCTCACCTCAGTCCTAAAAGATTTACCCCTTATCCTCAAACTATGACCCCTAGTTCTGGACTCCCCCACCATCGGGAACATTCTTTCTGAGTCTACCCTGTCTAATGCTGTTCGAATTTTGTAAGTTTCTATGAGATCTCCTCTCACTCTTCTAAACTCCAATGAATATAATCCTAACCAATTTAGTCTTTCCTCATATGGCAGTACCACTATCCCAGGAACCAGCCTGGAAACCTTTGCTGCACTCCCTCCATAGCAAGAACATCCTTCCTCAGATAAGGACACTAAAACTGCATACAGTACTCTAGATGTGGCCTCACCCTATACAATTGCAGTGAAACATCGCTATTCCTATACTCAAATAATCTCGCTATGAAGGCCAACATACCATTTGCCTTCTTTATTACCTGCTGTACTTGCACGCTTACTTTCAGTGACTGATGAACAAGGACACCAAGGTCTCATTGAGTATCCACCTCTCTCAATTTACACCCATTCAAATAATAATCTGCCTCCCTATTTTCTCTACCGAAGTGGGTAAGCTCACATTTATCCACATTATACTACATCAGCCACGCATATGCCCACTCACTCAGGCTGTCCAAATAATATTGAATCATCTTTGCATCCCCCTCACCCAACTTTGTATCATCTGCACATTTGGAGATAAATTTAGTTTCCTCATCCAAATAATTAATATATAATGTGAACAGTTGGGGTCCTAGAACAGATCCTTGCGATACCCCACTAGTGTTACAACACCCTGGGCTAGTGTGCAGTTGATTCCAGCCCAACAGACTAACAGAATGACCAACAGAAGTGAATTAACCAATAATTCCTATAAAGTTTCTGAGATCTTTGGTCCTTGACAGCTCCAATGACTTACAGGCACCAGATTTGTAAGTGAAACAGAGCAACTATTTTCTTACAACAAGGATAGAGATAAGATTTGCAATAATTATTGTAGAACAACAGCCAACTAATCTACTACTCCCCCCTTTTACAGTCCCACTCTCTGCCCAAACACACACATGACAGGCACACACAGAGAAGGGGGGGGTGGGGTGGGGGGGGGTAAAAATAAGAGGAATTAAAATATGAAATGAAAGATGAGTGTCCTTGCTTCGGATGTTGAAGAAGTTGCAGCAGCAGGCTGTCATCCAAGGACGTGGAGTGATTGAAACCACCGGTTGAATTGCTGATGAGGATCTTCTGGCAATAACATTCAGTCAGAACTCCCAGGCTGTAGGATTCCCTCTGGGGAATCACTTTAACTTTTATCAACCTGGGCCTTCACTCCAAAAGAACAGCCTCATGCCTGCGTAATTCTGATTTGTTTTCAACTCCACCAGAATGACCAACAGCCTTTCTGGGATAAGAACAGTGGGCAGGATTCTCCAATAATGGGGCTATCTCCCCACGCCAGTGTAAAAACTGAAGAAAGTCCAGAGTGATTCTCCTATCTGCAGGAGGCAAGCAGGGCCCCGGAGTTCTTCTTGCAGTTCTGGTTGCGGATACGGGGACCCGCACTTCCGGTCAGGAGTCCGCGCATGTGCACGGCGGCGGCCTGCAGCGGCCGTCCCATGGGACATGGCGGACTCAGCCCGCGGAGCGGCACCAGAAATGTATGCCCCCCCCCGAGATCGCGCACGCCCACAGGTCCGTGATGCCCGATCGCCCCCCCCCCTGGCCGTCCATGAGGCCCCCCCCACCCTGGTGATAAACCCCCTGCCCCCCCACCAGGGCGGCCGCAGACTGAGTCCGCAGCCGCCACCGGCCATTCCCGACGGCCGATAGATGGTTAGAACCACACCGTCGGGAACTCGGCCACTTTTCCTCAGGGAATTGCGGCGGGGGGCTTCTGTCAATAGCCCCCTACCTGTGCCGTGTGGTTCGTGCCCACATGGCGTCAGACATAATTTCGAGTTCAGCGTGGAGGCTCGGAGAATCCAGCCCCGTGTTCCCCACATGAGACTTTCAAAAGGGTTTTTAAACAACTGACCTGCCTTCAGCTGCTGATGGATTGGCTTTTCCTGCTTTTGAAACTGGCTATGCAGAGAAGGTCTGTACTTTTGATCTTTAGACAGAAGTCATCACGTGAAAGAGAGAAATCAGAACTGTGACCCTCACTTCTGATCAAAATGAAACTAAAAACAAGATGAGAACCCTCTTTGCTCTGCAAAACATTCCAGAATGGTCAGCACCAATCAGCATCGAGTATCAGCTAGGCCCACCAATTTTAAAACAGTTTATTGGTCACCAGCTATGTCCATCAAGATGTGTCATCACTGATATCAAACAGCAAGTTCTACTGGAGTTTGTTTTTTTCTTTTTTTAAAAAAAATATATTTTATTCAAGTTTTTTCGGTCAAACAAGAACAGTACAGGATTTTCCCCTTTTTACAACTTTAAAACAATATAAATAATAATGACCGTTTTTTTTAACAAATAAATAATATATTAACTAAACGGCAACTGCCAACAACAAAATAATAACTCTCCAAAACAATGAAGTCCCACACGCCAGGATAAATAGCTAATATACAAACAACTATAGGAAACCCCTGAGGGCCCACGTGGACCCTCCCCTCCCATCCTCCCCCCCCCCCTCCCCCCCGGGTTGCTGCTGCTACCTTCCCCATTTCCCTTATCGTTCTGCGAGGTAGTCAAGGAACGGTTGCCACCGCCTGGTGAACCCTTGAGCCGAACCTCTTTGTGCGTACTTTATCCGCTCCAATTTTATAAACCCTGCCATGTCGTTTATCCAGGCCTCCATGACCGGGGGCTTAGCTTCCTTCCACATAAGCAATATCCTTCGCCGGGCTACTAGGGACGCAAAGGCCAAAACATCAGCCTCTCTCGCCTCCTGCACTCCCGGCTCTTCTGCAACCCCGAATATAGCCAACCCCCAGCCTGGCTCGACCCGGACCCCCACCACCTTCGAAAGCACATTTGCCACCCCCACCCAGAACCCCTGTAGTGCCGGGCATGACCAAAACATGTGGGTGTGGTTCGCTGGGTTTCCCGCGCATCTCCCGCACCTGTCCTCCACTCCAAAAAATCTACTTAACCTTTCTCCAGTCATATGCGCCCTATGTAGAACCTTGAATTGTATCAGGCTGAGCCTGGCGCATGAGGACGAAGAATTTACCCTACTTAAGGCATCTGCTCACAGCCCCTCCTCGATCTCTTCCCCCCAGCTCCTCTTCCCATTTTCCCTTCAGCTCATCCACCATGATCTCCCCCTCGTCTCTCATTTCCCTGTATACATCTGACACCCTACCATCCCCCACCCATGCCCCCGAAATCACCCTGTCCTGAATCTCTTGCGCCGGGAGCTGCGGAAATTCCCTCACCTGTTGCCTCGCAAAAGCCCTCAGTTGCATATACCGAAATGCATTCCCCGGTGGCAACCCATATTTTTCCGTCAGTGCTCCCAGACTCGCAAACGTCCCGTCTAGGAACAAATCCCTCAATTGCACAATCCCTGCTCTCTGCCAGACTTTAAATCCCCCATCTATCTTCCCCGGGACAAACCTATGGTTGTTCCTTATCGGGGACCTCCTCGAGGCACCCGTCACTCCCTTATGCCGTCTCCACTGCCCCCAAATTTTCAGTGTTGCCACCACCACTGGACTTGTGGTGTACTTTTTCGGGGAGAACGGTAAAGGCGCCGTCGCTAATGCTTGCAGGCAGGTTCCCTTACAGGACGCCATCTCTAGTCTTTTCCACATCGCTCCCTCCCCTTCCCCCATCCACTTGCATACCATTGATATATTGGCTGCCCAATAATAGTCACTTAAGCTCGGCAGTGGCAGTCCCCCCCTATCCCTGCTACGCTGCAGAAACCCCCTCTTCACTCTTGGGGTCTTCCCAGCCCACACAAAGCTCATAACGCTCTTATCCACTTTTTTGAAAAAAGCCTTGGTAATCATCACAGGGAGGCACTGGAACACAAAAAGAAATCGTGGAAGGACCACCATTTTGACCGCCTGCACCCTGCCCACCAGTGACAGGGGCAACATGTCCCATCTCCTAAAATCCTCTTCCATCTGCTCCACCAATCTTCCTAAATTAAGCTTATGCAAGGTTCCCCAGTTCCTGGCTATCTGGATCCCTAGGTACCGAAAATCCCTTGTTACTCTCCTCAGCGACAAATCATCTATTCCCCTGCTCTGTTCCCCAGGGTGCATCACAAACAGCTCACTCTTCCCCATATTCAGTTTATATCCCGAAAATTCCCCAAACTCCCTGAGTGTCTGCATTATCTCGGGCATCCCCTCCACTGGGTCCGCGACATACAACAACAAATCATCCGCGTATAATGACACCCGGTGCTCTTCTCCTCCCCTAAGTACTCCCCTCCACTCCCTAGAGCCCCTCAGCGCTATGGCCAGTGGCTCAATTGCCAACGCAAACAGTATCGGGGACAGGGGACACCCCTGTCTTGTCCCTCTATATAGATGGAAGTAGTCAGATCTCTGCCTGTTTGTGATCACACTTGCCACCGGGACCCTATATAAAAGCTGAACCCACCCAATAAGCCCCTCTCCAAATCCAAATCTCCTCAACACTTCCCACAGGTAATCCCACTCCACTCTATCAAATGCTTTCTCAGCGTCCATCGCCACCACTATCTCCGCCTCTCCCTCCGGCGGGGACATCATCATCACACCTAGCAGCCTCCGTATATTAGTGTTCAACTGTCTCCCCTTAACAAACCCAGTTTGATCCTCGTGAACCACCCCGGAACATAATCCTCGATCCTCGTCGCCATCACCTTGGCCAAGAGCTTGGCATCTACATTCAGAAGGGAGATAGGCCTGTAAGACCCGCACTGCAGCGGGTCTTTGTCCCTCTTCAGGAACAACGATATCGTCGCCTCCGACATCGTCGGGGGCAACGTCCCCCCCCTTCCCTGGCCTCGTTAAAGGTTCTCGTCAGAAGCGGGGCTAGTAGGTCCATGTACTTCCTATAAAATTCCACCAGGAACCCATCTGGTCACGGGACCTTCCCTGCCTGCATGCTCCCAATCCCTTTTACCACCTCCTCCACCTCAATCTGTGCTCCCAATCCTGTCCTCTCCTGCTCCTCCACCTTCGGGAATTCCAGCTGATCCAGGAAGTGCATCATTCCCTCCTTCCCTTCCGGGGGTTGAGCCTTATACAGCCTCTCATAAAATGCCTTAAACACCCCGTTCACCCTCTCTGCTTCCCGTTCCATCTCACCCTCCTCGTCCCTCACCCCACCTATCTCCCTCGCCGCCCCTCTCTTCCTCAATTGTTGGGCCAGTAACCGGCTCGCCTTCTCTCCGTACTCATACTGTACTCCCTGTGCCTTCCTCCATTGTGCCTCTGCCCTGCCCGTGGTCAGCAAGTCAAATTCCGTATGCAACCTTCGTCTTTCCCTGTACAGTCCCTCATCCGGAGCCTCTGCGTACTGCCTATCCACCCTCAAAATTTCTCTCAACAATCACTCCCTCTCTTTACTCTCTTGTTTCCCCTTATGGGCCTTTATGGAAATCAGTTCCCCTCTGACCACAGCCTTCAGTGCCTCCCAGACCACTCCCACCTGAACCTCTCCATCATCGTTAATCTCCAGGTACCTTTCGATACATCTCCTCATCCTTACACACACCCCCTCATCCGCCAACAGTCCCATATCTAATCTCCAGAGTGGGTGCCGTTCCTTTTCCTCTCCTACTACCAGATCTACCCAGTGTGGGGCATGGTCCGAGATGGCTATGGCCGAATACTCCGTCCCGTCACCTTCGGGATCAGCGCCCTTCCCAGGACAAAGAAGTCTATCCGAGAATACACCTTGTGGACATGAGAGAAGAAGGAAAACTCCCTACTCCTGGGCCTAGTGAATCCCCAGGGGTCTACTCCTCCCATCTGCTCCATGAAGTCCTTAAGCACCTTGGCCGCTGCCGGCCTCCTCCCGGTCCTAGACCTGGACCGGTCCAGCCCTGGATCCTGCACTGTGTTGAAATCTCCCCCCATTACCAACTTTCCCGCCTCCTGGTCCGGGATACGCCCCAGCATACGCTTCATGAAGTTTGCATCATCCCAGTTCGGGGCATATACGTTCACCAGAACCACCGCTTCCCCTTGTAATCTGCGACTCACCATCACGTATCTACCCCCACTGTCCGCTACTATGGTCCTCGCCTCAAACACTACCCGTTTCCCCACTAATATAGCCACCCCTCTATTTTTCGCATCCAAGCCCGAATTAAATACCTGTCCCACCCATCCTTTATGTAATCTGACCTGATCCGCCAGTTTCAGATGCGTCTCCTGTAGCATGACCACATCTGCCTTTAATTTCTTTAGGTGCGCGAGTACCCTTGCCCTCTTAATCGGCCCATTCAGCCCTCTCACATTCCACGTGATCAACCGGGTCGGGGGGCTCTTTACCCCACCCCCATGTCAACTAGCCATCCCCTTTTTTAGACCAGCTCCTCACCCGGTTCCCACGCTCCTGTTTGTCCCCCCGACGGTGTCCTCCCGTCCCGACCACCCCGCCCCATAACAGCTCCCCCTTTCCCTTAGCAGCAGCAACCCAGTTAACCCCCCCCTCCGCTAGATCCCTTTCTAGCGTAATTGCTCCCCTCATGTTGCTCCCAGAAGTCAGCAAACTCTGGCTGACCTCGGCTTCCCCCGTTTATCCTTGGCCCCCCATTATGTAAGGCCCCCTCCTTCCTGCGCTCCCTTTCCCGCCGCAATTACCATAGCGCGGGAGCAAAGCCCGCGTTTCCCACTCGGCCCCGCCCCTAATGGCGCAGCTCCCTCTCTCCTTCCCCACCGGCGGCCACAGTTCACCATACCCACCCCCCCCCCCCCCCCCCAACGAGGTGAATAGAGAAAATTTCCCCCCCCCTTCCCCCTTCCCCGTCCCATACAATCCCCCCACTACTTTATTACAGAAACTCTTTCTCTCTCCAGTCTAGTCCAACTTCTCCTCTACAATAAATGTCCACGCCTCTTCTGCCGTCTCGAAGTAGTGATGTTTCCCTTGGTGTGTAACCCACAGTCTCGCTGGCTGCAGCATTCCAAATTTAACTTTCTTTCTATGTCGCACCGCCTTGGCCCAATTGAAACTCGCCCTCCTTCTCGCCACCTCCGCACTCCAATCCTGGTACACGCGGATCACCGCATTCTCCCACCTGCAGCTTCGTGTCTTTTTTGCCCATCTCAGGACCATCTCCCTGTCCTTATAGCGGTGAAACCTCACCACCATGGCTCGAGGTATTTCTCCTGCCTTTGGTCTTCGCGCAAGGACTCAATATGCTCCCTCCACTTCCAAGGGGCCCGTCGGGGCCTCCGGTCCCATTAACGAGTGAAGCAATGTGCTCACATATGCCCCGACGTCCGCCCCCTCTGCACCTTCGGGAAGACCCAAAACTCTTAAGTTCTTCCTCCTCGAGTTATTCTCCTGGGCTTCCAGCCTCTCTACACACCTTTTATGCAGTGCCTCGTGCGTCTCTGTCTTCACCACCAGGCCCTGTATTTCATCCTCATTCTCGGCAGCCTTTGCCTTCACATCACGAAGCTCCAACTCCTGGGTCTTCTGTGCCTCCTTTAGCCCTTCAATTGCCTGTAGCATCGGGGCCAACACCTCCTTCTTCAGCTCCTCCACACAGCGCCACAGGAACTCTTGCTGTTCCGGGCCCCACACCGAACGGCCTCCTTCCGCCGCCATCTTGCTTCGTGCTTCCCTTCCTTGCCGCTGCTCCTGAGGATCCTCTGCAATCCAGCCACTAGTCTCTCCTTTCTCCATATATATCCGGGGGGATTCCCTTCTATTTCACCGCACAATGGTTTTAGCCGTCAAAAATTGCCGTTGAGGCTCCTAATACGAGCCCAAAAGTCCGTTCCAACGGGAGGTGCCGAAACGTGCGACTCAGCTGGTCATCGCCACACCCGGAAGTTGTTTTTTTCTTTTAATGAAAGGTGAAGTTCATCTTAAAGGCAATGGTTCCATTAATTGTCCAGGTACAAAAATTTAAATAGCAGATAACAGAAATTAAAAAGAAAAAACAAGGGACATACAGGAGTTAACAGGAGGATCCTTACACTAGTCACTGCCTGTCAATTGGAAAAATTCCATTTATTCCAACTCTTTGCTTCCTGTTGGTTAACCAGCTTTCTATCCATCTCAAGACACTATCGGCAATCCCATGCGCTTTAACGTTTCATAGTAATCTGCTATGTGAGACCTTGTCGAAAGCCTTCTGAAAATCGAAATAAACCACTTCCACCGGTTCTCGTTGGTCAACTCTACTGGAATTCCAGTAGATTTGTCAAGCATGATTTCCCTTTTGTAAATCTATACTGACTTTGTCTGATTATACCACTGCTTTCCCACTGTGACTTCTATGATAATCTAAAAAAAATGTTGTGTTATGAAATCCTTGATAATGGACTTTAGCAACTTCCCTACTACCGAAGTCAGGCTCATTGATCTCTGGTTCCCTGTTTTCTTTATTCCTCCCTTTTTAAATAACAGGCTTATATTAGCTATCCTCTAATCTGTAGGAGCCATTCTAGAGTCTAAATAATTTTGGAAAATTACCACCAATGGATTTCTTGGACCATTGCCTTCAGTACTCTGGGATAGGTACCTTTGAGGTCTGACTTTTCAACTTGTTTCCTAGCTCCCTGTATAAGGCTTTTAGGGCCTTATCCCTTTTTGTACCTATGTTGCTTGTCCCAATGTGGACCATGACAACTGGCTGTTCATCCTCCCCCTTCAGAATGTCCTGCAACCACTCTGAGACATCCTTGACCCTAGCACCAGGGAGGCGCATGCCATCCTGGATATTATATTACTATTTCTGAGGATAAAAGCAGAGCTATTTCTCTAGCTTCAGAAGCGGTATTCATGTGCTTCCAGAAAGATATGGAATTGCTGTATAAAAAGTTTCCAATTAGATTTAAGATTACTGTTAGTTTTGAGTAGACGTGGAGCTTGAACTTGGTCCATCGAGCCAATTGTTCTTCGAGGGATTCGAATGCTGCAAAGCCTTCCAAAGTCGAATATCCGGTACGAATATTCTCTTTTTTTCCTTCTAGTTCTATCTAATCTATCTAGTAAGCTTTCTTGAAGTCATGTCCTGGTACCATATTATATTACTATTTCCGATAGGAATGTTGCATTGCTTTGTGCAATATAAGTTACTCACTTGCTTCTTCCACAATAATCTTTAACTCAATGTTAATTAAAACTTGTAGTCTTCCAATTAGAGCAAATACTTTAGTGAGTAACGTTGATAAATTAACTGTGAGTTTGTTCTCGCTAAAATGCTTAAACTAGATGTTACATGAACATGATTAAATAAGAAATACTAATGATTAGCTACACCTGTGCTGAGCTGTCTTTGTCTGCTGGTGGTCACGAGCAACTGTCCTTGTGAAGAGTTGGATCTTGGCTTCCAACTGTCTATTTATACCTGTCTCTAGTGCTGCCCTCTAGTGATTACTTGATTGTTACATCTATACATTAACCCCTTGTATATATACAGATATGCAGATCACTACACTGGAGTCTCTTTTACGGCCACACAAACGTCTATCTATTCCCTCACAATTGAATCCCCTGTAACTATTGTAGTTCTACATCTTTTGCTCCTCCCCTATGCAGCAGAGCCAACCGTGGTGCTACAGATTTGGCTGCTGCTGTTATCCCTGAGACGCCATTCCCCTTAACAGTATCCACAATGATACATTTGTTTTCCAGGTGAATACCCTGTCTAGTCCTCTTGCTCTGTCTCTTGGTCAACCATTCCCTTCCTGCCTGTGGAGTCTGAGCATGTGGAGTGACCACCTCCCAATATGTGCTATCCACGATACTCTCTGCCTCACAGATGTTCAACAGTGTCTCCAGACGCTGCTCCAACTCCAAAACTTAGGCTTCCAGGAACTGCAGCTGGAGACACTTCCTGCACACATGCTGGTCCTGGAAATGGAAGCATTTCTGGTCTCCCACATGGAGGAAGAAGAGCTGATCATGGCTTGGAGCTCTCCTCCATGTCTTAGCTCTTTATGTTAAATTAATACTTTTAATATCAAACAATGTCAACTAAGTCCCTTCTTTCCCACACTTTGTTATTATCAAATGTATTTCTTACCAACAATGAATCACAGAATGATGACTTAACAATTATAACCAACAATAGTAGTGAGTATTTACTCTACTGTACTCACCCAAATAGCTGTTTACATTTCCTTAGGAGATGTAAACGTGCACTCCGCTCTTTCTTACAATCTTTTAACCATCTGACACTGCTCTGCTCTTAGGTTCACTTTCCTCACGTGCTCCCTTTTGAACTCCTGGCTCCTCTCACGTTCTTTGTGAACACCCGCCTCTTTTCGCGTTCTATTGAAACCCCTGGCTCTTCTCGCACTCTTTGTGAACTCCTGGCTCCTTTCATGCACTATTTAAACCCCCAGCTCCTCTCACATTCTTTGTGAACTACCGGCTCTTCTCACGCTCTTTGTACTCCCGGTACTGTCACACCGTTTGTGAACTCCCGGTCCTTTCGCGCTCTGTATGAAGTTCCAGTCCTCTCATGCGCCTTGTTCTTCCTTTCAACTGGACTGATATATTCTTGTCGCCAATGTGCAAGGTAATGCAATGAGGCAGTGTTAAATCACAACAGTGATTTATTTAACAAAGGAACAACTGTATGCTGCAGATCAACACAACTCCAACACAGGACTAGTTTCCTCAACTCTCAGGCTTATTCTGATGAGAACCCGCTACACTGGTCCAGGCCCTGACACCAGATAGGTTAAGGTTCGTAGACACCGTCCCCATTGGCTCCAGGTGGGTCATATAGCCTTATAAGGATCGCCTCTTAAAGAGGCCACACTGCCACAAGGATCTTCACATGGGAGCCGAGAGCATGGCTGAGGTGCTAAATGAATACTTGTATTTCTTTTTCCAAGACAGGAGATGCTGCTGAACTCATAATAAAGCATGAGATAGCTGAGCCGCTGGATGGGCTAAAATTGGTAAAGAGGAGTTATTGGAAAAACTAGCATTACCTAAAATTGATTAGTCACCAGGGCAAGGTGGGATGCAACCAAAAAGAGACACCTCAAAGGACCTCAAAACTGGCTGACAAAATGGATGACTATTTCAAAATTGAACACTGCCGTTATTGCATCTTTGGACCGAGAGTTCAGACATTTCAGGCGACGTTTCAGCTGCAACCGCTCCAGGCACCACTTCTCATCTCCATTGGAAAGATGCTTAGAATAGAAAATTAAATGTCCACAGCCAGGACTAATGGAAGGAGTCATATTCCAGAGACTTTGACACCATCTCCTCATTAAAAGGTGTTGAGGTCTCCTCACCATCATGACCCTTGTCTCCTCAGGGAAAGAGGAGAGAGGGTAGGAAAACATGGATTGCTTATGTGGTGGGCAATATGTTGTACAAAGGCTTTCGCACAGTTAAGTGAATACACAGACAAGGAAGTCATGAAAGGCATGACTTTACTATAATTAAAGCAAGCCAGCTCGAGCATGGATTTCCAAAAAGCCATCGATAAAGTGCCACACAATAGGCTTGTCAGCAAAGTTGAAATTTGTGGAATAAAAGGGACATTGGCAGCATTGCTGAGTGACAGGAAGTATTGGTGAACAGTTGTTTTTCAGACTGGAGGAAGGTACACAATGGATCAGTGCTAGGACCACCGCTCTTCTTGGTATAAATTAATCATCTTGACGTGGGTGTGAGGCAAAACTTGATGACACAAAACCTGGAACTGTGAACTGCGAGGAGGCTCATGATGGACTTCAAGAGGACATAATCAGGCTAATTGAATGGGGAGACAAGTGAAGGTAAATTTAATTTAATACAGAGATGTATTAAAGGATACATTTTGGTAGCAAGAAAGAGGCTAGGCAATGAAAAATAATGCACCCAATTTGAAAGGGATCGCAGGAACAGAGACTCCAGGGTTTTGGGGGGCGCAGGTGAAGGAGACACATCCTGAGTGAGTGAGACACATCCAGAGTGGGAATTGGAACTTGGTAATTTGGTGCAGTGAGGTAATTCGGTGCAGAGTGGGAGAAGGTGCTTTTTCCCTACTGTTTCGTTCTCTTTCTTCTGGCCTGTAACTGTTCATCTGCAGGGAGATAACCAGAGAGCATCCTGGGAAGGTAAGTGATTCTTATTTCCTTTTCAAATTGTGTGTGGGGGAAAACTGTAAGTGACCTCACAGTAAAGCTGTGACCTGATTGGCTGGTTGAGAATCTGTTAAATTTGAAAAAAAAATATTGCAAAAAAAATCTAATTCACTAACTAGATAGTGGAATAACTAAACCTGAGGGCAGTGAACGGTATTTAGCATTTAATTTTACAGTAAAAATCATCTAGCGTCAGGGCCATATAGTTAATTGTAACTCAATCTAACAATAATTGAAGTGTTTATTTTAAATTAATTAATTAATGCTTGAATATCACTCAGCGGGGTGCAGTGCTCCAACTGTGAGATGTGGCAGATCTGTGATGCTTCCAGCGTTCTGGTCGACTACATCTGCAGCAAGTGTAACCAATGGCAGCTCCTCACAGACCGCATGGTTTGATTGGAGCAGCAATTGGATGCACTTAGGAGCATGCAGGTGGAGGAAAGCATCACAGATAGGAGTTATAGAGATGTGGTCACACCCAAAGTGCAGGCAGAGAGATGGGTGACCACCAGAAGGGGCAGGCAGT
This sequence comes from Scyliorhinus torazame, assembly GCF_047496885.1. NCBI lineage: Eukaryota > Metazoa > Chordata > Chondrichthyes > Carcharhiniformes > Scyliorhinidae > Scyliorhinus > Scyliorhinus torazame. The sequence goes on from NC_092721.1 coordinate 134,231,508, forward strand.
CAGTGCAGGAATCCTCTGTGGTTGTCCCCCTATCGAACAGGTACACCACTTTGGATACTGTTGCAGGGAATAGCCTATCAGGGGAAAACAGCAGCAGCCAGAGCAGTGGCACCATGGCTGGCTCTGATGTTCAGCAGGGAGGGTCAAAGCGCAGAAGAGCAATAGTCACAGGGGACTCTATAGTCAGGGGCACAGATAGGCGCTTCTGTGGACGTGAAAGAGACTCCAGGATGGTATGTTGCCTCCCTGGTGCCAAGGTCCAGGATGCCTCAGAACAGGTAGTTGGCATCCTGAGGGGGAGGGCAAACAGGCAGAGGTCGTTGTACATATTGGTACTAACGACATAGGCATGAAGGGGCATGAGATCCTGTAGCAGGAGTTCAGGGAGCTAGGCAGAAAGTTAAAAGATAGGACCTCCAGGGTTGTAATCTCGGGATTACTCCCTGTGCCACGTGCTAGTGAGGCTAGAAATAGGAAGATAAAGCAGCTAAACACGTGGCGAAACAGCTGGTGTAGGAGGGAGTGTTTCCATTATCTGGACCATTGGGAGCTCTTCCGGGGCAGGTGTGACCTGTATAAGAAGGATGGATTGCATCTAACCTGGAGAGGCATAAGTATCTTGTTTAAACCCTCCGCGAGGTTTGCTAGTGTCACACGGGAGGGTTTAAACTAGTATGGCAGGGGGGTGGGTACCGGAGCAATAGGTCAGAAGGTGAAAACATTGAGGGAGAACTAGGGAATAGGGCCAGTATGGCTCTGAGGAAGAGCAGACAGGGAGATGTTGCGGAAAACAGCGGGACTGATGGCCTGAAGTGCATATGTTTTAATGCAAGAAGTATAACGGGTAAGGCAGATGAACATAGAGTTTGGATTAGTACTTGGAACTAAGATGTTGTTGCCATTACAGAGACCTGGTTGAGGGAAGGACAGGATTGGCAGCTAAACGTTCCAGGATTTAGATGTTTCAGGCGGGATAGAGGGGGATGTAAAAGGGGTGGCGGAGTTGCGCTACTGGTTAGGGAGAATATCACAGCTGTACTACGGGAGGACACCTCAGAGGGCAGGGAGGCTATATGGGTAGAGATCAGGAATAAGAAGGGTGCAGTCACAATGTTGGGGGTTTACTACAGGCCACCCAACAGCCAGCAGGAGATAGAGGAGCAGATAGGTAGACAGATTTTGGAAAGGAGTAAAAGCAACAGGGTTGTTGTGATGTGAGACTTCAACTTCCCCAGTAGTGACTGGGACTCACTTAGTGCTAGGGGCTTGGACGGGGCAGAGTTTGTAAGGAGCAACCAGGAGGGCTTCTTAAAACAATATGTAGACAGTCCAACTAGGGAAGGGGCTGTACTGGACCTGGTATTGGGGAATGAGCCCGGCCAGGTGGTAGAAGTTTTAGTAGGGGAGCATTTCGGGAACAGTGACAACAATTCAGTAAGTTTTAAAGTGCTGGTGGACAAGGATAAGAGTGGTCCTAGGGTGAATGTGCTAAATTGGGGGAAGGTTAATTATAACAATATTAGGTGGGAATTGAAGAACCTAGGTTGGGGGCGGATGTTTGAGGGTAAATCAACATCTGACATGTGGGAGGCTTTCAAATGTCAGTTGAAAGGAATTCAGGACCGGCATGTCCCTGTGCGGAAGAAGGATAAATACGGCAAATTTCGGGAACCTTGGATAACGAGAGGCCTCGTCAAAAAGAAAAAAGAGGTATTTGTCAGGGCTAGAAGGCTGGGAACAGACAAAGCCTGTGTGGAATATAAGGAAAGTAGGAAGGAACTTAAGCAAGGAGTCAGGAGGGCTAAAAGGGGTCACGAAAAGTCATTGGCAAATAGGGTTACGGAAAATGCCAAGGCTTTTTACACGTACATAAAATGCAAGAGGTTAGCCAGGGAAATGATTGACCCACTGAAGGACAGGCAAGGGAATCTATGTGTGGAGCCAGAGGAAATGGCCAAGGTACTAAATGAATACTTTGCATCAGTATTCACCAAAGAGAAGGAATTGGTGGATTTTGAGTCTGGAGAAGGGTGTGTAGATAGCCTGGGTCACATTGATATCCAAAAAGACGAGGTGTTGGGCGTCTTGAAAAATATTAAGGTAGATAAGTCACCAGGGCCTGATGGGATCTACCCCAGAATACTGAAGGAGGCTAGAGAGGACATTGCTGAGGTCTTGACAGAAATCTTTGGATCCTCACTGTCTTCAGGGGATGTCCGGAGGACTGGAGAATAGCCAATGTTGTTCCTTTGTTTAAGGAGGGTAGAAAGGGTAATCCAAGGAACTACAGGCCATTGAGCCTTACGTCAGTGGTAGGGAAATTGCTGGAGAGAATTCTTCGAGACAGGATCTACTCCCATTTGGAAGCAAATGGACGTATTAGCGAGAGGCAGCACGGTTTTGTGAAGGGGAGGTCGTGTCTCACTAACTTGATAGAGTTTTTTGAAGAGGTCACAAAGATGATTGATGCAGGTAGGGCAGTGGATGTTGTCTATATGGACTTCAGTAAGGCCTTTGACAAGGTCCCTCATGGCAGACTGGTACAAAAGGTGAAGTCACACGGGATCAGGGTGAGCTGGCAATATGGATACAGAACTGGCTAGGTCAGAGAAGGCAGAGAGTAGCAATGGAAGGGTGCTTTTCTGATTGGAGGGCTGTGACTAGTGGTGTTCCGCAGGGATCAGTGCTGGGACCTTTGCTGTTCGTAGTATATATAAATGATTTGGAGGAAAATGTAACTGGTCAATTAGTAAGTTTGCAGACGGCACAAAGGTTGGTGGAATTGTGGATAGTGATGAGGACTTTCAAAGGATACAGCAGGATTTAGATGTTTGGAGACTTGGGCGGAGAGATGGCAGATGGAGTTTAATCTGGACAAATGTGAGGTAATGCATTTTGGAAGGTCTAATGCAGGTAGGGAATATACAGTGAATGGTAGAACCCTCAAGAGTATTGACAGTCAAAGAGATCTAGGTATACAGTTCCACAGGTCACTGAAAGGGGCAACACAGATGGAGAAGGTAGTCAAGAAGGCATACGGCATGCTTGCCTTCATTGGCCGGGGCATTGAGTATAAGAATTGGCAAGTCATGTTGCAGCTGTATCGAACCTTAGTTAGGCCACACTTGGAGTACAGTGTTCAATTCTGGTTGCCACACTATCAGAAGGATGTGGAGGCTTTAGGGAGGGTGCAGAAGAGATTTACCAGGATGTTGCCTGGTATGGAGGGCATTAGCTATGAGGAGCGGTTGAATAAACTCGGTTTGTTCTCACTGGAACGACGGAGGTGGAGGGGCGACCTGATAGAGGTCTACACAATTATGAGGGGCATAGACAGAGTGGATAGTCAGAGGCTTTTTCCCAGGGTAGAGGGGTCAATTACTAGGGGTCATAGGTTTAAGGTGTGAGGGGCAAGGTATAGAGGAGATGTACGAGGCAAGTTTTTTACACAGAGGGTAGTGGGTGCCTGGAACTCGCTGCCAGAGGAGGTGGTGGAAGCAGGGACGATAGTGACATTTAAGGGGCATCTTGACAAATACATGAATAGGATGGGAATAGAGGGATACGGACCCAGGAAGTGTAGAAGATTTTAGTTTAGATGGGCAGCATGGTCGGCACAAGCTTGGAGGGCCGAAGGGCCTGTTCCTGTGCTGTACTTTTCTTTGTTCTTCTTCTTTGTTCTTTGTGGTAAATGGGCACAAATTGTTGAAGGTGGCAGGACAGCTTGAGAAAGCAGTGAAAAAGTTATATGCATCCTGAGTTTTACAAATAGAAGCATAGAGTAAATTATGATGAACCTTTATAAAACACTGGTTCACCCTCAACTGGGGTATTGTGTCCAACCAATTCTGAGTCCTACATTTTAAGGAGGATGTGAAGACTTTAAAAAGAATGCAGAAAACTTTGCAAGAATGGTTCCAGGACATGGGTATGTTGGGGAAGTTGGGACTGTTCTCTTTAAAGAAGAGAGTATTCCAAGGAGGTTCAGGTGTTCAGAATCATGAACGGTCTAAACAGAGTCGATTGGGAGAAACATTCCCTATCGGCAGACGGATCAGGAACCAGAGGACACCGCATAAGGTGAACGGCTAAGAAACAACAGCTACAGGAGGAAAAGCTAGAATGCACTGCCTGAGAGTGTGGTGGAGGAAGATTCAATCATGGCTTTCAAAAGGGAATTGGATAAGCTCCTGAAGAGAAAAGAACTTTGCAGGGCTGCAGGGGAAAGGATGTGGAGTATGACTAGTTCATTTGCTTTTGCAGAGAGTTTGCATAGACACAACAGGCCCGACAGCCTCCTTCTATGCTATAACCATTCTGTAGGGTGGAATGTTCTCATAATCTGTCAGTATCAGCCTCCGACTGAAACCCAGTGTGTACCTCTCCAAACACACAGCTGAGTCTCCAGGCCAGGTTTCCAGCCACTCTGAGCAATGAAAATCTGGAGGGCATAGTTTACACCATCACTCTGGCTGGGCTGGCCATGATAGAACCCGCAATGCCACAGGGATTGGGGAGCCATCTTTAAAGGGCACCCCGATCTGCACTGAAAATAAACTCCAACCCCAAGGACACGGAGCACCTCTCTCCCCAACGAGCATCAGGGCAACCCACCCCCACCATGGAGCTATCGGAGGCTCTCTCGGCCCCTCCCCACAACTGCACAAGTATCGGGAGCTATCATCCCCCCTCCTCCGCCGACCCACCACGACAATATCTCTCAGGAAAGTTCCTAACCTCTTCACAAGCAAGATCCTCCCACCTTCACAGACATCATCACAGACATCAGCAATTTGTCCCCCCCCCCCCCCTCCCCCCCCCCTCCCCCCCCCCCCCCCCCCCACAGTGGACTGTGGAGCGTACGCAAGTACGATGCTGAGCTCACTGATGGGTGCTGAGGCCCCTACGGGCCCCATGGAGGTGGAGTGGGTAAATCGGATTCCGTCGAGAAGACCAAAAGCGGGAGAACCACCGAGGGCGATAATCGTGCGATTTTACCGCCTTAAGGACAGAGAAGAGGTCCTGAGATGGGCTAAAAAGGTGCGGAGTAGCAGATGGGAGAATGCTGTGGTACGGATATACCAGGATTGGAGTGCGGAGGTGGCGAGAAGGAGGGCGAGCTTCAACCGAGCCAAAGAGGTGTTGCATAAAAGGAAGGTGAAGTTTGGGATGCTGCAGCCGGCAAGACTATGGGTCACGTATCAGGAGAGACACTATTATTTCGAGACGGCGGAGGAAGCATGGTCCTTCATGAAAGAAGAGAAATTGGATCGGAACTGAGGGACTGATGCTGCAGGAAATGTTATTGTTATTGATTTTGTTAATGTTATGGGTGGAGTTAATTGAGAAGCAAACTGGGAAGGGGGGAGACATTGGGGAAATGTGGGCGCCGGTGAGAAAGGGGGAAAGGCGGGACATAGTCGGAGAATGGGGAAGGGGAGGGGGAGGGGAAAGGGAGCTGCGCCATAAGAGGCGGGTCAGGTAAAGGGATGTTCCGCCAGAAAGAATAAGGCGGGAAGACAGGCGCAAGGCGGATGGGAGTTCCCCCACACGGGGGGGGGGGGGGGTCGAGAAGTGAGCAGGAGTAGCCGGGGTCTGTTGAAGTCAGCTGACTTACGGAAGTGATATGGGGGGAGCAATCATGCTAGGTAGGGATCTAGCGGGGGAGGGGGGGGGGGGACAACTGGGTTGCTGCTGCAGAAATCCAAAAGGAAATGGCTAAAGAGTGGGTGGGCGGGGATGGTGTGCGACGCTGGAGGAGCGAGCGGGAGCGCGGAGGCGGGATATGGGACTGGCCTAGAGAAGGTAATGGCTAGTCGACACGGGAGGGGGGCAGGTAGCCCCCTAGTGAGGCTGATCACGTGGAACGTGAGAGGCCTGAACGGACCGATAAAAAGGGCCCAAGTGCTCGCGCATTTGAAAGGACTAAGGGCAGACGTGGTTATGCTCCAAGAGACGCACCTAAAGGTGGCGGACCAAGTTAGGCGAAGCAAAGGATGGGTGGGACAGGTGTTCCACTCAGGACTGGACGCAAAGAACAGAGGGGTGGCCATTTTGGTGGGGAAACGGGTAGCATTTGAAGCAAAGAACATCGTAGCAGATAGCGGAGGTAGATATGTAATGGTGAGTGGTAGGCTGGAGGGAATGGAGGTCGTGTTGGTTAATGTGTATGCCCCAAATTGGGACGATGCGGGATTTATGAGACGGATGCTGGGGCGTATACCAGACCTGGAGGTAGGAAACTTGATTTTAGGAGGGGACTTTAATACGGTGCTGGACCCGGGGCTAGATAGATCCAGCTCAAGGACCGGAAGAAGGCAGGCAGCGGCCAAGGTACTTAAGGGGTTTATGGTCAAATGGGGGGAGTGGATCCATGGGGATTTCTTAGACCTAGGGCTAGGGAGTTTTCCTTCTTCTCCCATGTCCATAAAGTGTACTCCCGGATAGATTTTTTTGTTTTGGGAAGGTCGTTGATCTCTAGGGTGGAAGAAGCGGAGTACTCAGCCATAGCGGTTTCGGATCATGCCCCACATTGGGTGGACCTGGAATTAGGAGAGGACAGGGAGCAGAGAACACTCTGGCGATTAGATGTGGGACTGATGGCGGATGAGGGAGTGTGTGCAAGAGTGCGGGGGTGTATTGAGAGATACCTGGAGGTCAATGACGACGGCGAGGTCCCTGTGGGAGTGGTTTGGGAAGCACTAAAAGCGGTGGTCAGAGGAGAGCTGATCTCTATTGGGGCCCACAAAAGGAAAACAGAGGCCAAGGAAATTACTGGGGGAGATTTTAAGGGTGGACAGGGAATTTGCAGAGACCCCGGAGGAGGAATTGTACAGGGAGAGGAGACGACTCCAGACGGAATTTGACCTTCTGACCACCAGAAAGGCGGAGGTACTGTGGAGGAAGGCACAGGGGAGGAGGTATGAATATGGGGAAAAGGCTAGTCGCCTGTTGGCTCATCAATTGCGAAAGAGGGCAGCAGCGAGGGAGATAGGAGGAATTAGAGGCGAAAGGGGAGACACGGTGCGAAGGGCAGGAAAGATAAATGAGGTGTTCAAGACCTTCTATGAAGAACTGTACAGGTCTCAACCCCCAGAGGGAGAGGAGGGGATGCGGCAGTTCCTGGACCAATTGAGGTTCCCGAAAGTGGAGGAGCAGGAGGTGGTAGGCCTGGGGGAACCGATTGGGGTGGACGAGGTTATTAAGGGACTGGGAAGCATGCAAGCAGGGAAGGCCCCGGGGCCAGACGGGTTCCCGGTGGAATATTACAGAAAATATGTGGACTTGTTGGCCCCGTTGATGGCGAGGACGTTCAATGAGGCCAGGGAAGGGGGGACTCTACCCCCGACGGTGTCGGAGGCGACGATATCGCTAATTTTGAAGAGGGACAAAGATCCGTTGCAGTGCGGGTCCTATAGACCTATTTCACTATTGAACGTGGACGCCAAATTGCTGGCAAAGGTACTGGCATCGAGGATAGTGGACTGTGTCCCGGGGGTGGTGCACGAAGACCAGACAGGGTTCGTAAAAGGGAGACAACTGAATGTTAACGTGTGTAGCGCACAAAGACTCACGAGAGATGAATAGAGATGAAGTCGATGAGGCTTTATTAAGCATGACTTGTTCCCCGCAGTTCAGCAACAGACTGGCCTGCGGGGGAGAACTCCTGGTTCTTATACTCCGCCTTCAGGGCGGAGCTAGAGATCAACAGCCAACCAGGACCCGGGATCTGTCAACCAATGGCATCACAGCTTCACAGTCCCACATGACCCCTAATGCATACTACCACATTCACCCCTTGTTAAAAATGAACCCGGCGGGGTGGTGCTTCGCATGGTGGTAGGGGTTTACAAGGCTGGTCCTGGGAGGAAAAAAACTTTTGCATGTCATCACAGTGCCCTACACTGGGCTATGTACAGGGTTTTTTGTTTTGAACTATTTACAGTATTCGTAAGAGGGAAAAAGGAAAAAAATTCTCGTTAAAGTGTTACACCGATGCCACGAGTCGGTCGGGCGGTCTGGTCGTCCTTGTCGATCGCCTCAGCCCCGGTGGTGGTGGTGCTTGTTCCAGTGTTGTCGTCTCCGGGAGCTTTACGGTTTCTGCTTCAGCTTCACTTCTGGTCGGACCTGGGAGGAGGACCGATCCTCCCGGGAAGGGGGCGGTCGCGGGGTGCGCCGGTGGCAGGGAGGGGGTGATTGGTGTCGAGGGGGTGTGCGTGTTGCCGGCGGGCGCCAGATCCCGCAGGGAGACCGTGTCCTGTCGGCCGTCGGGGTACTCCACGTAGGCGTACTGCGGGTTCGCGTGGAGGAGGTGAACCCTCTCGACCAACGGGTCCGACTTGTGCGCCCGCACATGTTTCCGGAGCAAGATGGGTCCTGGGGCCGCCAGCCAGGTCGGCAGCGACGTTCCAGAGGAGGACTTCCTGGGGAAGACAAGGAGGCGCTCATGAGGCGTTTGGTTAGTGGTGGTACACAGCAGCGACCGGATGGAGTGGAGAGCGTCCGGGAGGACCTCCTGCCACCGTGAAACTGGGAGATCCCTGGACCATAGGGCCAGTAGGACGGTCTTCCAGACCGTGCCGTTCTCCCTCTCTACTTGCCCGTTCCTCCGGGGGTTGTAGCTGGTCGTCCTGCTCGAGGCTATACCCTTGCTGAGCAGGAACTGGCGCAGCTCGTCACTCATGAAGGAGGACCCCCTGTCGCTATGGACGTATGCGGGGCAACCGAACAGTGTGAATATGTTGTTAAGGGCTTTAATGACTGTGGCTGCTGTCATGTCAGGGCAGGGAATGGCGAAGGGGAAACGGGAGTACTCGTCCACCACGTTCAGGAAGTATGTGTTGCGGTCGGTGGAGGGGAGGGGCCCTTTGAACTCCAGACTGAGGCGTTCAAAGGGCCGGGAGGCCTTAATCAGGTGCGCACTATCCGGCCTGAAAAAATGCGGTTTGCACTCTGCGCAGATGTGGCAGTTCCTTGTGACTGTACGGACCTCCTCCACGGAGTAGGGGAGGTTGCGGGACTTTATAAAATGGTAGAACCGAGTGACCCCCGGGTGGCAGAGGTCCTCGTGGAGGGTTTGGAGACGGTTAATTTGTGCGTTGGCTCATGTGCCGCGGGATAGGGCATCGGACGGCTCGTTCAGCTTTCCGGGACGGTACAAGATCTCATAGTTGAAGGTGGAGTGCTCGATCCTCCACCTTAAGATCTTGTCATTTTTCATTTTGCCCCGCTGTGCATTATCGAACATGAAGGCTACTGACCGCTGGTCAGTGAGGAGAGTGAATCTCCTGCCGGCCAGGTAATGCCTCCAATGTCGCACAGCTTCCACTATGGCTTGGGCTTCCTTTTCCACTGAGGAGTGGCGGATTTCTGAGGCGTGGAGGGTTCGGGAGAAAAAGGCCACGGGTCTGCCCGCTTGGTTAAGCGTGGCCGCTAGAGCTACATCGGAGGCGTCGCTCTCGACCTGGAAGGGGAGGGACTCGTCGATGGCGCGCATCGTGGCCTTTGCGATATCCGCTTTGATGCGGCTGAAGGCCTGGCAAGCCTCTGTCGACAGGGGGAAGGTCGTGGTCTGTATTAGGGGGCGGGCCTTGTCTGCATACTGGGGGACCCACTGGGCGTAATATGAAAAGAACCCCAGGCAGCGTTTTAAGGCTTTGGAGCAGTGAGGGAGGGGAAATTCCATGAGGGGGCGCATACGTTCGGGGTCGGGGCCTATTATCCCATTGCGCACTACATATCCCAAGATGACTAGCCGGTTTGTGCTAAAACGCACTTGTCCTCGTTGTATGTGAGGTTCAAGGCTTTAGCGGTCTGGAGGAATTTTTGGAGGTTGGCGTCGTGGTCCTGCTGATCGTGGCCGCAGATGGTTACGTTGTCGAGATACGGGAACGTGGCCTGCAACCCGTGTTGATCAACCATTCGGTCCATCTCTCGTTGGAAGACCGAGACCCCGTTTGTGACGCCAAATGGGACCCTTAGGAAGTGGTATAATCGCCCGTCTGCCTCGAAGGCTGTGTACTTGCGGTCACTTGGGCGGATGGGGAGCTGATGGTAGGCGGACTTGAGGTCCACGGTGGAGAAGACCTTATATTGGGCAATCCGATTGACCATGTCGGATATGCGGGGGAGAGGGTACGCGTCTAGTTGTGTGTACCTGTTGATGGTCTGGCTATAGTCTATGACCATCCTTTGCTTCTCCCCTGTCTTTACTACTACCACCTGTGCTCTCCAGGGACTATTGCTGGCCTGGATTATGCCTTCCTTCAGTAGCCGCTGGACTTCGGACCGAATGAATGTCCGGTCCTGGGCGCTGTACCGTCTGCTCCTAGTGGCGACAGGTCTGCAATCCGGGGTGAGGTTTGCAAACAAGGATGGGGGCTCAACCTTGAGGGTTGCGAGGCCGCAGATAGTGAGTGGGGGTATTGGGCCGCCGAATTGGAAAGTTAGGCTCTGCAGATTGCACTGGAAGTCTAATCCCAGTAATGTGGGCGCGCAGAGTTGGGGAAGGACGTAGAGCCTGTAGTTTTTAAACTCCCTCCCTTGCACCGTTGGGGTCACTATGCAGAAGCCTTTGATCTGTACGGAGTGAGATCCTGCAGCTAGGGAAATCTTTTGCGCACTGGGACGGGTGGTCAAAAAACAGCGTCTTACCGTGTCGGGGTGGATGAAGCTTTCTGTGCTCCCGGAGTCGACCAGGCATGGTGTCTCGTGCCCGTTGATCAGCACCGTTGTTGTCGTCATCTGGAGCATCCGGGGCCGTGCTTGGTCCAGCGTCATTGAGGCCAGACGTGGTCGTAGTGCTTCAGCGTCTTCCTCGAACCCCGTGGAGCCGTCGATGCTGGGGTCCATTGTTGCCGTCCAAGATGGCGGCGGGGGTGAACAAAATGGCCACCCCCAGGCATCGCACATGGCTGGGGGGTCCCAAGATGGCGGCGGGGGTGGACAAAATGGCCGCCCCCATGCGTCGCACAGGGCTGGGGGGTCCCAAGATGGCGGCGCCCCTCCTCCCCTCGTGGTGGCCGGGACCCAAAATGGCTGCACCTGCGGGTCGCACATGGGGCGCTGGGGGGGGTTGGGGAGCGCTTGAAACGCGCAGGACTCCTTCTTCTCCGGGGACAGCGGCGACCCCCCGGGACCGGCACACAGCCGCGAAATGGCCCTTTTTTCCGCAGCTCTTGCAAATCGCTGCGCGGGCCGGGCAGCGCTGCCGGGGGTGTTTCGACTGGCCGCAGAAATAGCAGCGGGCCCCTCCCGGGACGACTTGGCGTCTGAACCGCGCAAGCCTGTGGGGGGGGGGGGGTTTGTCGCGACGGGGGTCCACGGAGCCCAAGGGGCTGCCGCACGGTCGGGGCCGTAGGCACGGGCGTTTCACGCGGCCACATCTAGGGAGGCTGCAAGGGCCCGTGCCTCTGAGCGTCCTAGCGACTCTTTTTCTAAAAGTCTTTGGCGGATTTGAGGAGAGTTCATACCTGCCACAAAAGCATCGCGAATTAACATGTCCGTGTGTTCAATCGCGTTTACCGGCGGGCAGCTGCAGGCCCGTCCCAAAATTAGCAGCGCGGCGTAGAATTCGTCTAGCGATTCTCCGGGACTTTGCCATCTCATTGCGAGTTGGTAGCGTGCGTAGATCTGGTTCACTGGGCAAACAGAGATGCTCTTTAGTGCTGCGAACGCCGTCTGGAAATCCTCTGCGTCTTCTTTGAGAGGGTAAATTTCCGGGCTTACCCTCGAGTGCAGGACCTGTAGTTTCTGGTCTTCTGTGACCCGGCCGGGGGCCGTTCTGAGGTAGGCTTCGAAACAAGTCTGCCAGTGTTTAAAAACTGCTGCTGAGTTCACTGCGTGGGGGCTGATCCTCAGGCATTCCGGGACGATCCTGAGCTCCATAGTCCTTTAAGCACGCTTAATAAATTGTAGCGCACAAAGACTCACGAGAGACGAATAGAGATGACGTCGATGAGGCTTTATTAAGCGTGACTTGTTCCCCGCAGTTCAGCAACAGACTGGCCTGCGGGGGAGAACTCCTGGTTCTTATACTCCGCCTTCAGGGCGGAGATAGAGATCAACAGCCAACCAGGACCCGGGATCTGTCAACCAATGACATCACGGCTTCACAGTCCCACATGACCCCTAATGCATACTACCACAACGTGCGACGACTATTAGGGGTGATAATGATGCCCCCAGTGGAGGGGGAGGCAGAGATAGTGGCGGCAATGGACGCAGAGAAGGCATTTGATAGGGTGGAGTGGGAGTATTTATGGGAAGTGTTAAGGAGGTTTGGGTTTGGAAACGGGTTTATTAGCTGGGTTAGACTTCTTTATGGGGCTCCAACGGCAAGCGTAGTTACAGGTCGACATAGATCGGAGTATTTCCGACTATATAGGGGAACAAGACAGGGATGCCCGCTGTCTCCATTGTTGTTCGCGTTGGCAATTGAACCTCTGGCCATGGCGTTGAGAGACTCCAGGAAATGGAGAGAGGTGATTAGAGGGGGAGAAGAACACCGAGTCTCGTTATACGTGGATGACCTATTGTTATACGTGTCGGACCCAGCGGGGGGGATGATAGAGGTTACGCGAATTTTGAGGTGGTTCGGGGAATTCTCGGGGTATAGGCTAAACATGGGGAAGAGTGAATTATTTGTGATACATCCAGGGGACCAGAGTAGAGAGATAGAAGGCTTGCCGCTAAGGAAAGTGGAAAGAAACTTCCGATACCTGGGGATTCAGATCGCTAGGAGCTGGGGAACCTTGCACAGACTTAATCTGACACGGCTGGTAGAACAAATGGAGGAGGGCTTCAAGAGGTGGGACATGCAGCCTCTGTCACTGGCGGGCAGGGTGCAAGCAATTAAGATGATGGTCCTCCCGAGGTTCTTATTTGTATTTCAATGTCTCCCTATATTAACCACCAAGACCTTTTTCAATAAAATAGACAGGAGCATCACGAGCTTCGTGTGGGCAGGGAAAGTTCCGAGAGTAAGGAGGGGGTTCCTTCAGCGTAGTAGGGACAGAGGAGGATTGGCACTACCGAACTTGGGCGATTACTATTGGGCCGCCAATGTGGCAATGATACGTAGATGGATGATAGAGGGTGAGGGAGCGGCGTGGAAAAGACTGGAGAGAAAGTCCTGTAAAGGGACGAGTTTAGAGGCGCTGGTGACGGCGCCGCTACCGTTCTCACCTAAAAAGTTTACCACGAACCCGGTGGTGGCGGCAACACTGAATATCTGGGGACAGTGGAGGCGACAGAGATGGGTGCGGGGAGCCCTGGTGGGGTCCCCTATCAGGAACAACCATAGGTTCGCCCCAGGAAGAATGGATGGAGGATTTCAGAGCTGGTACCAGTTGGGAATTAGGAGGGTGGGAGATATATTTATAGATGGGACTTTTGCGAGCTTGGGAGCATTGGAGGAAAAGTATAAGTTGCCCCGGGGAAATTTCTTGAGATATATGCAGGTGAGGGCGTTTACTAGACAACAGGTGAGGGAATTTCCGTTGCTCCCGACACAGGGGATACAGGACAGGGTGCTTTCAGGGGTGTGGGTCGGAGAGGGCAAGGTGTCAGAGATTTATCGAGAGATGAGGGAAGAGGGGGAAGAGTCGGTGGGCGAACTAAAAGGAAAGTGGGAAGAAGAATTAGGGGAGGAGATAGAGGAGGGTATGTGGGCTGATGCCCTAAGCAGGGTAAATTCCTCTTCCTCATGCGCCAGGCTTAGCCTGATTCAATTTAAGGTGCTACATAGAGCACACATAACGGGAGCAAGATTGAGCAGGTTCTTTGGAGTGGAGGACAAATGTGGGAGGTGTGGCGGGAGCCCGGCAAACCACGCACATATGTTTTGGGCATGCCCGGCACTGGGAGGGTATTGGAAGGGAGTGACGGGAGTGATTTCGAAGTTGGTGAAGGCCCGGGTCAAACCAGGCTGGGGGCTAGCTCTATTTGGAGTTGCGGATGAGCTGGGAGTGCAGGAGGCGAAAGAGGCCGACGTTGTGGCCTTTGCGTCCCTAGTAGCCCGGCGCAGGATCCTACTCATGTGGAAGGAGGCGAAACCCCCCGGACTGGAGGCCTGGGTAAATGATATGGCGGGGTTCATTAAACTGGAGCAGATGAAGTTTGCCCTGAGAGGATCGGCTCAAGGGTTCACCAAGCGGTGGCAGCCATTTCTCGACTACCTAGGGGAACGTTAGAGGGAAGACAGATGACCAGCAGCAGCAACCCAGCGGGGGGGGGGGGGGGGTTAGTTTAGTTTAGGTCAATAGATAATGGGGTTTTGTTACTTGTGTATTGTTAAAAATTTCTGTACTGTTACTGTTGCGTTTGTTTTGTAAGAGGAAAAATTGTTGTTTGGGAAAAAACATTTCAATAAAATATATATTTTTTAAAAATAAAATAAACGTGTTAAAGCTATCTCCAAGTCTGAACCTTCCTTTGTCAGAGTGCACATCAAGGAAGCAGCTTATGCTATATCAAGAGCATAACAAAACATGGTTCCAGGAGTGAACTGTTTCAATCCATATAGTTAAAACTCAGCAAACAGTGACTAGCAGCAACAGCAGCCAGGCAAGATAATGTTCGAGATTCCGGTCCCACAGCAGCTCAGGTACCAAGGCAATCTCAGTGGAAACTGCCGTTGGTTCAGACAGAGATTCGAGATCTACCTGGTAGCGTCCAACCTAGATGGCGTGGCGGATGCAGAGAAAATAAAGCTTCTACTTACCATCGCGGGTCCAGAAGCAGCTGGAATCTTCCAGACCTACAAATACACAAAGGGGCAAAACAAGAACGATTTCCAGGCAGTCCGGGACAAATTCCAAGAATTCTGCAAGGAACATACAAGAAGAAAGGGTAAAAGAGGGGCCAAAACTCACCGCGAGGTAGGCTTGCAGCAACGAACGGCAGTTTAGAATTGCAGCCATCTTGGAAAAGGTGCTGCACATGCGCAGTTGCGCGAAGAGCGCACAGAAAGGGAAGGTCCGTTTACGCATGCGCAATCGCTTCCTACGCACTACGTCACACGCTTCATGATGTCCGAGGCCCTGGACCACGCCCACTTAAAGGGGAAATGTCCCAAAACCAGATTTTTTCACCTGGAACGACTGCACAATGCCTGAAATTCGACCAGTAGCTGAAAGTAACCTCCGCAGAACCCTGCAACAAGCAATAAGCACCACCCAAAGAGATGATACAGTCCTTGAAGACTATGACTCAGACTTTGAATTCTTCTTTGGACATCGTGAGCCCAATGCCAGCTCTGACACAAAATGTGATGATATGGTTTTGGAAGACAACGACTCAGATAAAGCTTTCACCTTGGGAGGCTATCCCAGTACTAAATCCGAACCGCAACTAGACGTGTTGCACATTGACGACCCCGACGACAATTTCTTCGGATTCGGGAATCTTCAGCTCAGCATATACGACATCCCGACTCGTGAGTGCAGGATGATGCTGCGGCCTGACACCAAGAGACAGAGAGCGGTACAAGCCCACAGAGAGCGGCCTGCTGCCACACAGAGTGGGCCACACACCGTGAAGGGTCCCCGACTCCACACAGAGAGTGGTCCATGCACCACAAAGGGTCCCAGCCTCCACACAAAACGTGATGAAAGACTCCACAGCGAGCTCGTGGACAGACTCCACGATAGAAGCAATGCAAGACGCCACAACGCAGTCCTTGCATGAACAAGAAGTGACTCGAGTGTCACAAGCCTCCACTGGGAGCTCGTGGATAGACTCCACGATAGAAGCAACGCAAGACTCCAGAGCGCAGTACTTGCATGAACAAGAAGTGGTGACAGTTTCCACAGAGAGACCAATGCACAATTCCACACAGGGAAACTGGCAAGACTCCACAGAGGGAGTGACACAAGCCTCCACAGCGAGCTCGTGGACAGCCTCCATGATAGAAGCAATGCAAGACTCCAGAGCACAGTCCTTGCATGAACAAGACCATGAGCGACTAGCAGCCTCCTCTGAGCAACCAGCAGCAGACAATGTAAGTCTGCCACACTCAAGTGAACAACAGAAAGACTATGACAGTCTGCCACGCTCAAGTGTACAGCAAGCAGACTATGACAGTCTACCACGCTCCAGTGTACAGCAAGCAGACTATGACAGTCTACCACGCTCCAGTGTACAAGAAGAAGACTCTAACAGTCTACCACGCTTCAGTGTACAAGAAGAAGACTCTAACAGGTTCAGACTTGGAGATAGCTTTAACACGTTTATTACTGTTACTAACAATTCTCCTACTTGGATTCGACTCTACTGTTAATCCTTCTATAGCTACTCAGACTGACGAACCAGTCTGCTACAATCCACGTGGTGGGTGTGATGTTCAATCAACCCTGTGTCTGTACTCACTGAGTGTCTCCACTGGAAAGAGACTGAGCATGTGTAATGTGTCCTTTTATATGGGTTGGTGTAATCCCCTCCTGTGGTAGTATATCACCACATAGTGAGGGTGGAACATGTGGCGGAGAGGCCCATGAATAATATTAAAATGTAGTCAACTTTATTTTTACCAAAGTTGGCATTCTCATTACATCACCGGCGAGGGGCAGGGAAAATCGAGAAACAACATCTCGTTAGCAGGAATTTCATTTCCTGATTCTCACAGGATTTTGCGCCCACATTTCCGTTTACACTTGGGGTGGACAAGGGCGCAGAATCTCCCCAGTGATTCTAATTATTGGTTTAATTTATAAATGCACCACACAATAGGCTATTGTGCCATGCAAGGGGAGACAAGCCTCATGGTCAACCCCTGCTCAGTATTGAGTTTGCTGATGCCAGCCAGCCAGGGAAACAGTGGTTAATATGCTAATGCATCAGCATTGCGTAGGTAAAAAGGGAAAAATACACAAGGAACCCCACCCCTGATTTTTGTCTCATAATCCTTGAGGGCACTGTGTGAGGACAGGGTCAGTCTGCCTACTGGCTAGAGTCACACAAAAATGGTTGTCTACTTTGATGGGGAATCAATTGAACTCAGCTTTCGGGCAGAAAAGAGGAAGTTGGGGGATTAATTATTTACTGAACTCTTCCCACTTGTGCATAGGGAAATACAGGATACAACAACTGTCGTAATCAGGTTCATAAGGTTGAACACATACCTGAACACTTGTTAATGTTGTATACTGGTAAGCTTTGACTACCAGATAATTAGCTTCAACATCAATTAATCCCAGCAGAAGATACTTCCACCATTTTGTCTTCAGTATTTGTAGTAAATTGTCGTTGCCTGATTAAAAGTAAAATTAAATTAGCACTTCAGCAGTTTTGGTGCTGCAATTATTTTAAAACTGTATTGTTCATTCTGCTGATTCTGAACATTTCAAACAGATTCTTCTTCTTGTTCACTACGTACCCCGCCTGAACATCAATATTCCCGTGTAAACCAGGAACAATAGAACGTAGTTGATAAAACCCTGAAGCACTGGGGTGTTCACAGCAAATTCATCCGCCAAATATTGACTGCTGATTGCAGTCCCACATAATAACATGGATAATCCTTGACCAAGAAGTAATATCCTTAGAAGATTCCTAAAATTGATCAAGAATTCTAGTTAGTTCACAAATATTGCCATCGTGGAGATAGCCTGAAAAGTGAGCATTAAAGAGCAAGACCTAACAATGAAACCCAACAAGTACAAGCCACCAATTTGAAATAAAAAAATTAAATAAACATAATGGTCACAAAAATGGTTCCTCTGTTTAAAGTTTAGAAATGTCTCCAAATTGACTCCTATCAAGGAAGTGTTAAGAACATGGTTGATGGTAAATTTTGTGTTATTCCAAATCCCAGAATGGAAACTTTGAACAACTGCCCTCACTTCATTTTGCAATTTGCTATCATGTGAGGAAAGGTTTGAAGTCCAGAGAATGATTTCCCAAATGTTTTGTGATGATTTTAAATAAAATAAATGTTTATTAAGCAATAAAACAAACAGAAATAAATTAAGAGGTGCCCTTTATTAGGGCAATGGCTGTACACATAATCTCTAGCTGTACCCAGTTCCAAACATTTACTTCACTCCCTTCAGAGCTCATTCTCCCCAAGTGTTCCACAACATCTAAGAAAATTTAAAAACTAGAACAAAAATCCAATAACGGTTACCATACCAGGCAGTTATATCTCTTTGAGGTTTGCCTCTGAGGTAAAACAAGCAACTGGCTTCTCAAGACAATGGGACAGATTCTCCATTGCCTGATAGCAGGTTTCCTGATCCGGCGGAGAATGGAGCTTCGGCTGAAAAATGGGATCGGCACTGTGCGTCAATCCCATTCCGATGCTCCATCACCCCTCCCCCCCTTGATAGTGGGGGGAGCCACATGCCCACGCTAGTGGGAGAATGCAAATCGATGATTTGCACACATTTGCATCTGATTAGCTGTTGCTATGATTGACAATTCCTTACCTTACCAAAAGCAGCTAAGTGTTTTCTGCTGTGAAAAACAGGAAGTTAAAGCACTTAACTGCTTTTGATGTGGTGAGGGTCAATCAAAGAAATAATGTTTATAAACATTGTTGTTAGCATCAAAGCAGGGTACTTGAGATTCATTCAAGTGTGAAACGAAAGATAGATCAACATCCGCCAAGCACCTGTCTCTGGAGTAATAAAACTGTCAATCACTGGCCAATGCAATGTATTGTTGTGTGAAATTGAATGGAAGATTTGCATTTCAAAGGCTGTCAAGGGATTTGAAGCTCTTTGAAGTACACTTGGCTTTCGAGAAAGCCTCTGATACTTGTAACAGCTGATGCTTTAAACACTTTTGTCTGAGGCAGCAGATGTTAGGGAAGGGTAAGTGAAAATGAAATGGTGTTTCACTGTACTGCCTAGACTGCTCCAGCTTTCTGGCAGGGGTGATTGCTGAGGTCTCTGATGGGGGTCTTCATTGGGGGTCTCTGTTGGAGGGTCTCTGTTGGGGATCTCTGTTGGGGGTTTGTTGGGGTCTCTGACGGGGGAGCTGATGGGGGTCACTGTTTAGGGTTCTCTGATGGTCTCTGCTGGAAGGTCTTTGATGGGGGTCTCTGATGGGGAGTCTCCGATGGAGGTCTCTAATGGGGGTCTCTGATGGGGGAAAGATGAGGGTTTCTGTTTTGAAGTCTCTAATCGGGTTCTCCGATGGGGACACTGTTGGGGGTGTCTCATGGAGGTTCTGGTGAGGAGCTAAGGGGGTCCGATGGGGGGTCTGAGGAGTGGCCTAGGGTGTTGGTGGGGAAGTTCGGGTCACCCTCATGCATGCGTGCTATGTGGGGGTGACCCATTATTCTCCTGGTGGCAGGGGGGAGGATGCCTTTACTTGTCAGTGGGGGGGGCGGGATTTGCATTGTTGGGGAGGGAGGCCTGCTGCTGGACCCCGATATCGGGCTGCCCGCACAAAATGGCAGCCTGATATCGGGATTCCAACGGAATCCAGCGAGCTCTTCTCAATGCGTAAATTAGCATGGTAAAGGAGAGGGCATCTCACATGGGCGCTACTCCTCGCACCAGCAGAGACCAGTAGCGCATCTCTGCTGGCAGGAGCACTTAGTCTCCAGCCCAGCTTTCTTCACAGACACAGCTGGTTGGGAGTTAACAGCTATTCCATCTGTGGCTGAGGTTGGAAGCAACTATTCTTGCATAGGTTTAATCATCTTCTGACATACAGTTGTTCCCTTTTGATCTTCCCTGATCTGAACTAACCTTTTCAGAAGTCAAATTTGGTTGCCTTCATTTCATAAGTCTACCTTTTAGAATGTAAATGCAAAGCTCACACCCTGTCTCCTCCTTTGCACCTCGAACACATTATTTAAACCCTTTACGTTTTGTTCCCCTGATACCACCTTGCCTTAGGTTAATCTCTGTTTGCAATATTGCTAAGCTCATCAACATATCAAAAGCACTAGTTTCAATAGCATAACCAAACTGTCCCTGTCTTAAGCAGCTTACATTTTCCAATAGTTAAAAAAAAATATTTAACCATCAGAGAACAATCCAATTTATTTGATTTCCCGGATATTTTCATATCATTACTACATCACTACTTTCCTGATAGAAGGTTCTTTCACTTTTAAAAAGAAACAGCAGCAAATGTAGGAGCTTCTTGATTTTGTACTTTTTGATAAATAATTCAGCTATGAATATCAGGTGCTTGGACACAGTATGATATTTGACAGATAATCTCATAACTTTGATATAAATAGAAAACTACTTATTTAATTAGTAGGATTGGGCAATTCAAAAAGTACACAGAGCAGAAAATAGAAATGTGTGAGATGGAGGCCTGGACAAAGTGACAACCTTATTTACAACAGTAAAGGGAAAATGTAAGTTACATCACAAAGAAGATTTGTAAACTGCAAAGAAGAAAAGTGGTAGAAAAGAGTCAAACCAGGAGAGACTGGAGGAATTTGAATTTAAAATATTCACGTATAAAGGAAGGTGACGCGACCATCAATTCACACGAGACGGAGAGTTGAAGTGAACAGTGGTTTTAATCAGCTAGAACTGTGCCTGCCTGCAACTGCTCTGTACTGAGTGCCGCCTGCAGGCTGCAGCTCTATATACCTCCCCTGAGGGGGTGGAGCCACAGGCGGAGCCCACAAGGGTATCAACATAATACAATACAATGTAATGCAATTACAATGGTGAATGGTCGCAGTAATACATTCACCACAGAAGGTTACTATGCTGTGCTAATCATAGGGATGTGTAAAATGAAGACAAGATCCATTCATGGACCAATTTCCTGACCCCCTACCTCGTTCCAGCCAAACCAAATGCACCCCCTACCCTCTGCTGATTATTGGCAATTTTGTTCATTGTGATTTTGATTTAAAAAACCACCATGAAGAGACAATATAAAATAAAAGGAACAAAGAGGTGCAGGAGGAGAAGGATGTGGGTGCAGGTGTGCATAAGTCATTGAAAGTGGCTGGACAGGTTTAAGGAGTGGTTAATAAAGCATACAGTATACAGGTGCAGCTCATGGTGGGGTACAGCACCGAGTAGGGGAACGGGTTGGCTCCTGTGGGACATTGAGCTGTGCCTTTCACAAGCTGAGGGATGGGGCCAGAGGTGAGGGAGAATTTACATCCAGGACAAAGACAGAACTTGTGAATGACAGTGTGGCAGAAGCCTAGGGCCCCTGAGAGTGGCTCAAGAGCCAGGGAGGAGAATTGGGATCTAGTCAGACTGACCAGCAGTACCTTTGTAACTGAGAAGTCTCACAAGGAGAGGGAGACAGGGCTGCAGCCAGGAGCTGAGCCACAGGATAAGCCTGAACATACCTGGCGAATGCTGTGCTGAAGAGCTGAGGTCCCTGTCATGTTAAGCACACTGAGATAACATGGGCTGCA
This sequence comes from Scyliorhinus torazame, assembly GCF_047496885.1. Lineage (NCBI taxonomy): Eukaryota > Metazoa > Chordata > Chondrichthyes > Carcharhiniformes > Scyliorhinidae > Scyliorhinus > Scyliorhinus torazame. The sequence goes on from NC_092721.1 coordinate 134,252,860, forward strand.
ACTGGATGCAGCTATAACTGAAAGATACTCCAGACCTTGAAGTTAGTTCAATCTAATTTATTGAAGCGGTCACACAGTTAGCACAGTTCTCTGTGAGTTCGACTCCCCGCTAACCTAAGTCTGATTACTCTGTCTGACTGAACCAGACTAGCTCTTAGCCACGTGCTGTAGTTGTTATGTGATAGATACACCGGACTCACTCTGTAGATGTCCCCAGTGGAAAGAGGTGGAGTGTGAGTGTCTCATACCTTTTATAGTGGGAAACCACCCCCAAGTGTTCTGCCTGCTGATTGGTTATGTCCTGTTCTCTGTTCATTAGCTGTCTGTCTGTATCTCATTATGTGCATGTCTGCATATCACGACATGTCCCCTTTTGAAACGTTTTTCTGTAGCATATGTGAAAGTATTTATATGTGTATGGCGAAAAATTAACTTATTTCCATAAAATGGCAGATGGGAACATATGTACATGTGAAAACAGGTGTCTAGTGTGCAAAAACAGAACATAGCAAACAAAACAAATGTTCATAAGTCCAGTCTCTGGGGCTTGCGTCAGATCCTTGTCGACCGCCGGAGAGGTGGTGGTAGGGACGATGGCGCCTTGATGGGCGGGATTGCAGCCAGACTGGTGGCCTCGTGGTTCGAGATGTCAGGAGGTGGCACAATAACAGATGGAAACAACGAAGAATGTGGTTGCGGGCGGGCAACTATGCGCAGTGCCCGTCTGTTTTGCCGCACAACAGAGCCATCAGCCATACGCACAACATACGATCGAGGAGCAGCCTGTCGAAGAACAACCGCTGGAGCTGACCAGCCTCCATCAGGTAGCTTGATCCGAACAGCATCCGCCGGGGATAGCACAGGCAAATCAGTGGCATGAGCATCATAGCCCTGCTTTTGCCGGTCCCTGAGTTTCTGCACCTTCAATCGTAAGGGGAGTAGACAGGCATTTCTGTGGTCGAAAACGAGACTCCCAAATGGTATGTTACCTCCCGTGTGCACGGGTCAGGGATGTCTCAGATCGGCTGCAGGACATACTGAAAGGGGAGGGTGAACAGCCAGTTGTCGTGGTGCATAAAGGCACCAACGATATAGGTAAAAAACGGGATGAGGTCCTGCAATCAGAATTTAGGGAGTTAGGAGATAAGTTAAAAAGTAGGACCTCAAAGGTAGTAATCTCAGGATTGCTACCAGTGCCACGAGACAGTCAGAGTAGAAATTCAAGAATAGTCAGAATGAATACGTGGCTTGAGAGATGGTGCAGGAGGGAGGGGGTTCAGATTTTTGGGACATTGGAACCGGTTCTGGGGTCGGTGGGACCATTAAAAATTGCATGGTCTACACTTGGACAGGACTGAAACCAATGTCCTAGGGGGTGTTTCTGCTAACACTGTTGGGGAGGTTTTAAACTAATGTGGCAGGGGTATGGGAACAAGATTAGGAAGTTAGAGGTCAGTAAAGAGGCAGCAACTAAAGCCAGTAAGGTACTAGATAATAAACTCAATGTGACTAAGGGGAAGAGTCGACAGGGAAGAGATGATGAACGCAAAGGGACAGGTGGTCTGAGCTGCATTTGTTTCAATGCGAGAAGTGTAGCAGGTAAGGCAGATGAACTTAGGGCTTGGATTAGTACCTGGGGATATGATGTTATTGGTATTACTAAGACTTGGTTGAGGGAAGGGCAAGACAGGCAACTAAATATCCCAGGGTATAGATGTTTCAGGAGGGATAGAGAGGGAGGTAAAAGGGGTGGAGGAGTTGGATTACTGGTCAGAGATTATACCACAGCTGTGATTAAAGAGGGCACGATGGAGGATTTGACACTGAGGCAATATGGGTAGAGCTAAGAAATAGGAAGGACGCAGTAACATTGTTGGGACTTTACTACAGGCCTCCCAAATGCGAGCATGAAGTAGAGGTACAAATATGTAGACAGATTATAGAAAAATGTAGGAGCAATAGGGTAGTAGTGATGGGAGATTTTAACTTCCCCAACATTGAATGGGACTCATGTACTGTTGAAGGCGTAGATGGAGCAGAATTTGTAAGGAGCTTCCAGGAGAGTTTTTTAGAGCAGTATGTAAATAGTCCAACTCGGGAAGGGCCATACAGGACCTGGTATTGGGGAATGATCCCGGCCAGGTGGTTGAAGTTTCAGTCGGTGATTACTTTGGGAATAGCGATCACAATTCCGTAAGTTTTAGAATACTCATGGACAAAGGAAGAGTGCTAAATTGGGGAAAGGCCAAGTATAACAAAATTCAGCAGGAGCTAAGGAATGTGGATTGGGAGCAGCTGTTTAAGGGTAAATCCACATTTGAAATGTGAGAGTGTTTTAAGGAAAGGTTAATTAGAGTGCAGGACAGACATGTCCCTGTGAAAATAAGGGATAGAAGTGGCAAGATTAGGGAACAATGGGTGACGGGTGGAATTGTGAGACTAGCTAAGATGAAAAAGGAAGCATACATAAGATCTAGGCAACTTAAAACTGATGAAGCTTTGGAGGAATATCGGGAAAGTAGGACAAATCTCAAACGCGCAATAAAGAGGGCTAAAAGGGGTCATGAAATATCTTTGGCTAACATGGTTAAGGAAAATCCCAAAGCCTTTTATTCGTATATAAGGAGCAAGAGGGTAACTCGAGAAAGGATTGGCCCACTCAAAGACAAAAGAGGGAATTTATGCGTGGAGTCAGAGGAAATGGGTGAGATTCTTAATGAGTACTTTGCATCGGTATTCACCAAGGAGAGGGACATGACGGATGTTGAGGCTAGGGATGGATGTTTAAATACTCTAGGTCAAGTCGGCATAAGGAAGGGGGAAGTTTTGGGTATTCTAAAAGGCATTAAGGTGGACAAGTCCCCAGGTCCGGATGGGATCTATCCCAGGTTACTGAGGGAAGCGAGGGACAAAATAGCTGGGGCCTTAACAGATATCTTTGCAGCATCCTTGAGCATGGGTGAGGTCCCGGAGGACTGGAGAATTGCTAATGTTGTCCCCTTGTTTAAGAAGGGTAGCAGGGATAATCCAGAGAATTATAGACCTGTGAGCTTGACGTCAGTGGTAGGCAAACTGTTGAAAAAGATTCTGAGGGATAGGATCTATTCACATTTGGAAGAAAATAGACTTATCAGTGATAGGCAGCATGGTTTTATGCAGGGAAGGTCATGTCTTACAAACCTAATAGAATTCTTTGAGGAAGTGACAAAGTTAATTGATGAGGGAAGGGCTGTAGATGTCATATACATGGACTTCAGTAAGGCATTTGATAAAGTTTCCCATGGCAGGTTGATGGAAAAAGTGAAGTCGTATGGGGTGCAGGGTGTACTAGCTAGATGGATAAAGAACTGGCTGGGCAACAGGAGACAGAGAGTAGTGGTGGCAGGAAGTGTCTCAAAATGGAGAAAGGTGACTAGTGGTGTTCCACAGGGATCCGTGTTCGGACCACTGTTGTTTGTGATATACAAAAATGATCTGGACGAAGGTATAGGTGGTCTGATTAGCAAGTTTGCAGATGATACTAAGATTGGTGGAGTTGCAGATAGCGAGGCGGACTGTCAGAGAATACAGAAAAATATAGATAGATTGGAGAGTTGGGCAGAGAAATGGCAGGTGGAGTTCAATCCAGCAAATGCGAGGTGATGCATTTTGGAAGATCTAATTCAAGAGCGGACTGTACAGTCAATGGAAGAGTCCTGGGGAAAATTGATGTACAGAGAGATCTGGGGTTCAGGTCCATTGTACCCTGAAGGTGGCAACGCAGGTCGACAGAGTGGTCAAGAAGGCATACAGCATGCTTGCCTTCATCGGACGGGATATTGAGTACAAGAGTCGGCAGGTCATGTTACAGTTGTATAGGACTTTGGTTAGGCCACTTTTGGAATATTGCGTGCAGTTCTGGTCGCCACATTACCAGAAGGATGTGGATGCTTTAGAGAGGGTGCAGAGGAGGTTCACCAGGATGTTGCCTGGTATGGAGGGTGCTAGCTATGAAGAAAGGTTGAGTAAATTAGGATTGTTTTCGTTGGAAAGACGGAGTTGAGGGGGGACCTGATTGAGGTCTACAAAATTATGAGAGGTATGGACAGGGTGGATAGCAACAAGATTTTTCCAAGAGTGGGGGTGTCAATTACAAGGGGTCACGATTTCAAGGTGAGAGGGGGAAAGTTTAAGGGAGATGTGCGTGGAAAATCTTTTACGCAGAGGGTGGTGGGTGCCTAGAACGCTCTGCCAGCGGAGGTGGTACAGGCGGGCACGATAGCATCATTTAAGGTGCATCTGGACAGATATATGAACGGGCGGGGAACAGAGGGAAGTAGATTGGAACATAGAACATACAGTGCAGAAGGAGGCATTCGGCCCATCGTGTCTGCACCGACCCACTAAGCCCTCACTTCCACCCCATCCCCATAACCCAATAACCCCCCCTAACCCCTTTTGGTCACTAAGGGCAATTTATCATGGCCAAACCGCCTAACCTGCACGACTTTGGACTAGATCCTTGGAAAATAGGAGACAGGTTTAGATAACGGATCTGGATCGGCACAGGCTGGGAGGGCCGAAGAGCCTGCTCCTGTGCTGTAATATTCTTTGTTCTTTGTTCTTTGTTCTGCAGCACCGGGAGGTGATCCAGATCAGGCAAGTGTATGGCTGGAAGAGTCGTCCGCAGGTCCCTTTTCATCAGGAGTTGAGCTGGTGACATGCTGGTAGACAGAGGGGTTGCCCTGTACGCAAGCAGCGCAAGGTTGACGTCAGAAGCAGAATCCGCGGCATTGCAGATGAGCTGCTTCACTATGTGCACCCCTTTCTCAACCTTGCCGCTGGATAGCACAATTGCTTCACAGCTCCAGGGTCCCAGGTTCGATTCCAGCTTGGGTCACTGTCTGTGCAGAGTCTGCACATCCTCCCCGTGTGTGCGTGGGTTTCCTCCGGGTGCTCCGGTTTCCTCCCACAGTCCAAAGATGTGCAGGTTAGGTGGATTGGCCATGATAAATTGCCCTTAGTGTCCAAAATGGCCCTTAGTGTTGGTTGGGGTTACTGGGTTATGGGGATAGGGTGGCGGTGTTGGCCTTGGGTAGGGTGCTCTTTCCAAGAGCCGGTGCAGACTCGATGGGCCGAATGGCCTCCTTCTGCACTGTAAATTCTATGATTCTATGACTGCGGGCAATGTGGGCTGGAAGTGACGTGATGAAACTGATATAGTTGGGCAAATCTTGACCACTCTTGGCTGCTGAAGCAAGGACCGTTGTCACTCATGACAGTAAGTGGAATAACCATGCCTGGAGAACGTCTCCTTACAGGCCTTGATGATGGTCTTGGATGTGAGGTCCGAGAGCTTCACGACTTCTGGGTAGTTGGAAAAATAATCAATGATTAGCACATAATCATGACCATTGGCGTGAAAGAGGTCGATGCCCACCTTGGACCACGGGGAGGTCACCATTTTGTGCTGCTGAAGCGTCTCCTTGCTCTGTGTTGGCTGGAAGCGTTGACAGATCGGACAGTTGAGGACCATATTGGAGATGTCCCGACTAATCCCAGGCCAGTAGACAGCTTGCCTGGCTCTGCGCTTGCACTTCTCGACACCCAGATATCCCTCGTGGATTTGCCGGAGCACCAAGCTCTGGAGATTGAGTGGAATTACAATGCGGTCCAGCTTGAGGAGGATACCATCAACCACTGTCAGGTTGTCCTTCACATTGAAGAATTGGGGGCACTGCCCTTTTTGCCAGCCATTGCCGAGGTGGCGCATGACACGCTGCAGAAGAGGGTCTTTGGCTGTCTCGGCACGAATGCGGTTCACCTTTTCATCCGACGTCGGGAGGTTGCTGGCCCACAGCTGCACCTGTGATTCGATCTGTTGGATGAATGCCGGCGGGTCAGCAGGCAAGGTTCTGGAGCGGGACAAGACATCCGCAATAATGAGCTCTTTGCCAAGCGTGTACACGAGCTCAAAGTCGTACCTTCTGAGTCTGAGGAGGATGCGCTGCAGCCGGGGCGTCATGTTGTTCAGGTCCTTGTGGATAATGTGGACCAGAGGCCTGTGGTCCGTCTCGATGGTGAACATCGGCAGGCCGTAGACATAATCGTGGAACTTGAGAATTCCAGTGAGAAGGCCCAGGTATTCTTTTTCAATTTGGGCGTACCGCTGCTCGGTGGGTGTCATCGCCCGTGATGCGTAGGCAACCGATGCCCAGGATGAGGTGTCATCGCGCTGGAGCAACACCGTGCCGATGCCGTCCTGGCTCGCATCTGTCGAGATTTCCGTTTCCCTGTCAGGGTCAAGAAATGCCAATACAGGTGCAGTGGTGAGCTTGGCTTTCAGCTCCAACCACTCTGCTTGACGAGCTGCCTGCCACTCAAAGGCAGTGGACTTTTTTACCAGGTGTCTGGGGGCCGCGGTGTGTGAGGTCAGGTTTGGAATAAACTTGCCCAAAAAGTTTACCATGCCTAGGAAGTGCAGCACCGCCTTCTTGTCTTCAGGGGTCTTCATGGCTTCGATGGCCTTGACCTTGTCTGTGTCCGGGCACACACCCTGCTGAGATATCTGGTCACCCAAGAACTTCACTATCGACATGCCAAAGCAGCACTTGGCCCTGTTCAGCTTGAGGCCATTGGCATGGACACGGCGGAATACTTGCTGGAAACGAGAGATGTGCTCTTCGGGGGTTGTGGGCCATATGATAACGTCGTCCACATACACACAAACCCCTTCAATGCCCTCCATCATCTGCTCCATGATTCTATGGAAGATATCCGAGGCCGAGACAATGCCGAATGGCATATGATTATAGCAGTACCTGCCAAACGGTGTGTTGAAGGTGCAGAGCCGTCTGCTGGACTCATCCAGCTGTATTTGCCAGAACCCGTGTGACGCATCTAGCTTTGTGAAAAACCGGGCTTGTGCCATCTCACTTGTTAGTTGCTCCCGCTTCAGGATGGGGTAATGTTCCCACACGATATTCTGGTTGAGATCCTTAGGTTTAATGCAGATGCGCAGCTCCCCCGAAGGCTTCTTTACACATACCATCGATCTGACCCAGCCAGTCGGTTCTGTAACTTTGGAGATGATGCCCTGGTCCTGAAGATCCTTCAACTGCGCCTTCAGGCGCTCCTTCAGTGGAGCCGGGACCCGGTGTGGAGCGTGGACCACAGGCGTGGCATTAGGCCGCAGCAGGATCTTGTACCGATATGGCAGAGTGCCCATCCCATCAAACACATCCGGATACTGAGCGAGGTCGTCAATGCTGCCTTGAAGATCCACATTGGGGGAGGTCATTGTGTAGACCCGCTGCACAAGGTTTAGCAGCTTGCATGCATGTGCGCCGAGCAGGGAGGCCCTGTCTGGCTTGACGATTTCAAACCTTAGCCTTGCGTGAATGCTCCTGTTGGAGACGAGCAGATGGCAGGATCCCAGTGCTGTGATGGCATTGCCCTTATAGTCCAGGAGCTGGCAGGCTGCTAGAAGGAGCTTGGGTAGCTCCTTGATGCGGATGAAATCTGCCTGTGAAAGGAGATTGGCAGAAGCACCTGTGTCCAGCTTGAACTGGATAGAGCATTGATTTACTTGCATCACCGCACGCCATTCGTCCGCAGAATCCACAGTGAGGATGGGCAGGCGCCGTGATGATGTCGGTGAGGCAGGTCCACGTGTGGTGATGATGCCCACATGGTGGGGGGACTCCAGGCAATCGTCCTCGAGATCCGTGTAATGCCAGGATCAGAATCCTGTAAACTTTGTTGGACACTCCGAACGTGCTTGCGTTGGAATTGGGAGCGCTGGCCCTTGACTGGTGGTGCAGACCTGCACATGGCTGCATAGTGTCCAGGCTTTCCGCAATTTAAACAGCGCCTGCCTCTTGCAGCGCAGTGTTTCTTTTAGTGGGCGGTGCCACAGTTCGGGCACATCATGACGTCGTTACGCTCCATGTGTCGTCGCACCTGCGCCGTGTGGTGATCGGCCGCTTCGTTATCCCATTCGCATCGCGCATGCGTGGGGCTCCGGGAAGAGCGCGTGAAATGGCTGCTTTCATCAATGCTGAGGCGCTGCATCCGGGCGATGGCCAGCACACGCTCTGCCTCGCGGGAGGCAAGTTTCTCATTTTCAGCCGATTTGCATTGGGAATACCGATTTTTGGCGTGCTCATGCACTGTACATGTTTCAATCGCGACTGACAGGGTCATATGCTTGATTTTTAAAAGCTGCTCTCTCAGAGGATCAGAGTGAACTCCAAAAATGATTTGGTCTCTGATCATGGAGTCAGCAATATCACCAAAGTTGCAGGACAGTGAAGGTAGACGAAGATTAGTTAGGAAGGAGCTGAAAGGGGAGCAAAATGGCTAGATGAGAATCTAGCGGGGGGAGGGGGCAGGGGGGTGGGGGGAACTGGGTTGCTGCTGCATTGGCCAAAAGGGAGCTGGAAGTAGGAGAGGTAGTCGGGACGGGGGTCCGCCGCCTGGGGAACTGGAGGGTGCGGGAGGCGCGGGCACGTGGCTAGCCTAGAAAAGGAGATTGGTAGTCGGCTGGGGGGGGGGGGGGGGGGGGGGGAGTAGGCCCCCGATCCGGATTAGGCTGAGAAAGGGATGGGTAGGGCAGGTCTTTCATTCAGGGCTGGATGTGAAGAACAGAGGGGTTGCAATACTGGTGGGGAAGCGGGTGTCGTTCGAGGCACTGAATATTGTAGTGGATAATGGAGGCCGATATGTGATGGTGAGTGGTAGGCTGCAGGGGGTGCGGGTGGTACTGGTGAACGTATATGCCCCAAATTGGGATGATGCCGGATTTATGAAACGCATGCTGGGTCGGATTCCGGATCTGGAGGTAGGAAACTTGATAATGGGGGGGGGGGACTTCAACACGGTGCTGGACCCAGCACTGGACTGTTCTAGGTCCAGGACGGGTAAGAGGCTGGCTGCAGCCAATGTGCTCAGGGGGTTTATGGACCAGATTGGGGGAGTGGATCCATGGAGGTTTGCCAGGCCGCTGGCCAGGGAATTTTCCTTCTTTTCTCACATCCATAGAGCCTACTCCCGGGTAGATTTTTTCATTTTGAGTAGGGCACTAACACCGAAAGTGGAGGGAACGGAATATTCGGCCATAGCCATCTCGGACCACGCCCCACATTGGGGGGAGCTGGGGTTGGGGGAGGAGAGGGACCAGCGCCCGCTGTGGTGCCTCGATGTGGTACTGTTGGCAGATGAGGGGGTGTGCGGGCGGGTACGGGGGCGTATTGAAAGATATTTGGAGGCCAACGACAACGGGGAGGTGCAGGTGGGGGTAGTCTGGGAGGCGTTGAAGGCGGTGGTCAGGGGAGAGTTAATCTCCATTCGGGCCCACAGGGAGAAGAGAGAGGGGAGGGAGAGGGAGAGGTTGGTGGGGGAGATTTTAAGGGTAGACAGGAGGTATGCAGAGGCCCCCGAGGAGGGGCTACTTAGGGAGCGACGGAACCTACCTTACCGCCGGGAGAGGGTTGACAGCGGCGGGACTTCGGCCCATCGCGGGCCTGAGAATCACCGGGGGTGGGTCCGCTGACCGGCACGGCGCAATTCCCGCCCCTGCCGAATCTCTGGTGCCGGAGAATTCGGGACACGGCGGGGGCAGGATTCACGCCAGCCCCCGGCGATTCTCTGACCCGGCGGGGGGTCGGAGAATCCTGCCCCTTGTCTTTTTCACCTTTGTGCAGTCTCTGTGTTTAAAATGGTGGCCCAATAGAGAGATTTGCAAGGGAATCCCTCGCAATCCCCACCATGCCTACATTTGCATGGCAAGGGTTAGGGCAGGCATTTTCAAACTCAGGGGCGCGACACGCTGGCGTGTCGCGGGCATGTTGGGAGGGTCGCGGAGCCGTCCATCGCGGCGCTCCTGATCGTGCATATCCATGCGCAGCAGCCGGCTTTTGTCCTCGAAAATGTCCACGAACCTTTTTTTTTTAAAAATGCGGCCGCACGGCACATGCACGACCGATCATCGATGCGCTTGCGCAAAACTATATGCATGCGCACCGATGATTGGGCACGCATGCGCAGTGCGGCTGCATTTCTTTTATACGGTCGCAGCCTTTTTTTTCAACAAGTTCGGGGGCCAAAGGGACTCAAAACCATTTCCTCCATTTTTGTCAGCAACAAACAAGGTAAGAGAAAATGGTGGGTCGCGCAGCTCGGCCAGCGTAGGTCTTAAAGGTCGGTTGGCGTGGGTCGTGAAGGTTGGCCAGTTGGTAAAAATGGGTCCCCGGGAAAAAAGTTTGAAAAATACTGGGTTAGGGAATCACCTCTGAATTTGCACTTCCTGCGCAAGTGAAAACTGGTGGCGATTTATTTCATTTGGTGGTGTTTAGTTGTGAGTCCAACCAAGTGGGAAGTATCTTTGGGGAGAATGTTCTGTAAAATTAATTTTGACTCTGTAAATGCAGGGTGCAATTCAGCAGGCAAAAGTTAAAGTCCGCTTTTGGGCGCGTTTGTTGGGGTGCTTCTCAGTGGCTGCAGTGCTGAGATTCACACCGCTATTCCAGAACTTTGCTAGGTGTTTGGGCCTTGGAAAGTTTCCCCCTGCCAATGCCACACTTTAGTCGATTTCCTTCAATGGGCAAAGCCCCCCCCCAGGGTGGCACTGCCAGGGTGCCAGGATGGCAGTGCCAAGGTGCCCGGGGACATGCCAGGTTACTACCTGCCCTGTTCCCAACCACCCGAGGGTCTCAAATGGCCTGTGAGACCCCCTGAGGTGCTGCTACACCTGGTCCATATTTTTGGAGACCAGTACTTAACGGTGCCCTGGCAAGGTCTCACAGACATTTAGTATTGGCTCATTTAAATATGCAGATCTGGATCTCACACAGCTGGGCGAAACGAGTCGGGTGGCTCGCGATTAGCCCAGCGTCCGGTGCGGAGGTTGGTTCACCTGCTGTGCCTGGTTCCGTGCCGGGTGCAACCCGATTACTGAATCGCACCCGTAATATTTTTTTGTGTTCATAAATGTTTTAATTTAATGATTAAAATCCCAAAAGTGTGACTGGAATTTGTGGCTTGTGAATTCAGTAAACTAATCTTCTCATCATCAAAATACAAAAAGGAAAGGGTTGTGATAAGTAGGCTACATTTCCCTTTCTGATTTTGGTTTGTATGGAAATTAACATCTGCCAGATCATAACACCGGTTCTGGGGAGAAGGCGGGAGAATGACACGACACAAATTGCTCATTTAAACAGCCAGTGCAGATACAACAGGCTGAATGGCCTCCTCCTGAACAATTCTATGATTCATTCTATGAATGAATATTTCAAGTATTTGTTTCTTGTCACAAACGTAATTATGATATTTTAGATTTTAAGAACATCTGTTTTAAATGCACATTTCTGTTTTCAAACCTTTACATGTGTTTAAAAGCTTTTTTCAAAATGGAAGTATGGACAGGCAACATGGCAGCTTTCTGTGTGTATTCACATATTCACAGCATGTGGCTCTTTATAATAATAATAATCTTTATTGTCACAATTAGGCTTACATTAACACTGCAATGAAGTTACTGTGAAATAGTGGTAACACCCAAAATAGGGGACATTCACCCTGCATATTACATCACTGCAGAATTTACCAAAGTTCTCGAATGATTTCCACCGACACCTACAATTGGAATCATTAAAGTAAGCTTGTACTTTGAACTTTTACAGTTTACAGATCATCAAACATGATAAATCATTGATAAAAGTCTATTTCAGATTTTCTTCACAGATTTCCTTTGTTTTAGAAGGAAAAGATAAAGACAAAAATGAACAATAACTAGTTTAGCAACTTAATGGAAAATGCTATCATCATTTTATTTGCAGTTAAAAGACTTAAAAGGCTATTTGCATAATGAACTAGTAATATATGAAAAGTTTAATTTAATCAACAACTGTTCCAAATTTAATTTCATAATCAGATTAGAATGTGGTAATCCATTTAGTTGAATTGGGTGCTCAGATGACAAGAAAAGTTCCTCTATTAAAGTCAAAAGAATGACAATGGTAAGTCCAAATCTTGAAGCACTTCTGCTTTATTTGCCATCGACGCCTTTAATGTCTGAAAGGACCTACTCACAAAAATGGTGGGCGAGGATAACTGAACATTGAAAATCAGATTTTGTTTTTCACAATCAGAATACAGTATTAAAAGGTTTTACTTGTTCAATAGAAATTAATGATGGTTTGTCCATTCACAATAAAAATGATCTTTTACCAGGTATATTTTCCAATTATCAGTCATTCTCCCTTATACCAAAAACAGGTAGGCCTCAAACTTTTTTTAGATTTATTCCTGGGATGGCAACACCACATTTGTTGCCCATTGGTTTCCCTGGGACATTGATGGTGATCTTGAATTGATGCCATCCTTGTGGTGATAGTACTCCCACAATAATAGTGTGAGGAATTCAAGGATTTTGACCCAGAGCCGATGAAGAAACGGTGCGTGTGCAAGTCAGAAAACATGCAACTTAAATAGTTATTTATGGAACTTGATGCAACCATACTGTTGCCTTCTCAATATTAGACATCACAAGCTGTTGTTGAGGTTGGTGAGTTGCTGCAGTATATCCTGTAGAAGTATAGATCATGAATAGAGCAGCTACATTGCACCTGTTGTGGAAGGGCTACATGTTGAGAACAGTAGCAATTGTGAAAATCCAGGGGATTTACATTGATGTTCATAGCATGGAAACAGGCCCTTCGGCCCAGCTTGACCATGCCGCCCAGTTTCTATCACTAAGCTAGTCCCACTTTCCTGCATTTGGCCCATATCCCTCTATACCCACCCTGCCCATGTAACTGTCTAACTGTTTTTTAAAGGAAAACATTGTACCCGCCTCTACCACTGCCTTTGACAGCCCGTTCCAGATGCTCACCACCCTCTGTGTGAAAAACCTTCCCCTCTGGTCTCTTTTGTATCTCTCTCCTCTCACCTTAAACCTATGCCCTCTAGTTCTAGACTCCTTTACCTTTGGGAATCATTACTGATTGGAATTGGACTACTTCTGGATGTAACTGTACCCATCCAACCATTGTGAGTGTGCCATCACACTCCTGACTTAACATGGAGTTGTAGATGAGGCTCTGAGGCGTCAACAGCTAAGTCTCTTACAGGAAGTCCTTGCTTCCCATCATTAATTTGTTCCTAGAAATTGTGATGTTGGGCGTGATCTATCAGCCTTGTCACGCCCGATTTAGGATGCCACGAGGCTGGTCTCGCGAGATGTACCAGCCTTGTCACACCTTGCGGGATTTAATGAGATCTCACAAGGCTTTGCGATCTGGATCCAGATTTGCATATTCAAGTGAGTAGTTAATCTCACTTGAATATGTCTACGCCAGATCTACCCAGCACCCGGATCGAATGGTCTTGCCTCAGAGACCCTGAGCGGGAACTGTTTAGCAATGGTTTCCACAATAGTGGACCAGGGGATCTCCCAGGAGATCGGTGTCCACTGGGCGGTCGGGCTCTGGGCATGGCGTTACCCTGGCACCCATGATGCCATCCAGGCACTGTGTCACTGCCAGCCTGGCATGCTGGCAGTGCCACCTGAATGCCACCCTGGCACTTCCAAGGTGCCCATGTAGCCAGGCTGGCAGGGCACTGCCAGGGCTCCAGACTGGTGGTGCCAAGGTGCCCAGGTGGCATCTTAACCATGACAGAGATCAGGCACATGGTTGAGTAGGGAAGTGGGGGGATTTGGAGGCCATGGTGGGGTTTCTAGCGATCGAGGCACCATTTTAAAATGGTGCCCTGATCTCCTGCACTGGCGAGCGGAGCTCGTTGGTGCAGGAAATGGGTCTAAGTGTGGCCTCGGCAGGGCATTCCTTGCCAAGGCCCAGAAATGAAGCAGAGTCCCGCTTAATAGCGGTGTCATTCTTAGTGATGCAAGCGCTGGGAAACACTCCGCTAAACGTGCCCGACACAGGGCTCTGTTTCATTTCCATTAAATCGGACCCATTATGTGAAACAATGTATGCAAAACATAACCTCCAGTAGGCACAATTTTATAAATGGGGGTTACATTCCAGGGGAGAGGCTTTTGGAATATGTATTTCCTTACAAACATGTACATTAATATTATAAAGTTAAAAAAATGTAGAAAACACCAACAATAAATTGATCCCACCATAGGAAAGCTAAAAAAAGGCCAGGATTTTACAGCCTCGCCATGGTGCGTCTCCCGCCAGCAGATGCGATGGTCCATTTAAATTCCCATTTACTTTGACAGGACCTTAATATCCCACCAGGCGGGAGATTAGCAGGAATTTGTGAAGGATTATTTGAAGAGTATTTTGAGGACATTCATCAGACTCTTTGCAGAATCCTTTGAAGGAAACTTTGCATTGGGACTTTGAAAGGATTATGCTTTCTTTTCTCTGTACAGCTCCCTGTAGCAATTGACAGCGTTGTTAATGCTTCTGTTGATGGTTAGTAGAGAGATCTTCGCCATCTTTGATGAAGGAGAGAGCGCAGTTCAATTGTAAACAGAAGCATGAACATAAATAGTAGAGAATGGTTTTGATCCATGGACCTCTGAGTTATGGGCCCAGCAGGCTTCCACTGTGCCACTCTACTAACCATCAACAGAAGTATTAACAATGCTGTCAATTGCTACAGGGAGCTGCACAGAGAAAAGAGAAAAGCATAAGTGCAGCTGCCACTGGGAAATTCTTTCAAAATCCCACTGGAAAGATTCCTTCAAAGGATTCTGCAAAGAGTCCAATGAATATCCTCAAAAACACCCTTCAAATAGTCCTGCAAAAATTCCTGCCAACCTCCAGTAAAATCCACCTGCACCACCAATCATCCACATGTTGTTGTTCACTCTCTTAGCCGATCTAAATCCCCAGGAAGCCTCTTCGCATCCTCCTCACAACTCACATTTTCACTGAATTTTAAGTTATCAGCAAACCTCGAAATATTACATTTGGTGCATTTGTTCTATCCAAATCATTGACATTGATTGTGAAGAGTTGGATGGGGCCCAAGCACTGGTCAAGGAGTCCTATTGGTCTGCAGCACAGAAAAGGCCGTTCAGCCCATCGCATCCAACACTCCACTAGTCACAGCCTGCCAACCTGAGAATGATCCATTTATTCCAACACTCTTTTTTTCTGTCTGTTAACCAATTTTGAATCCATTCCATTATATTATCCCAAATCCCATGTGCTCTAACTTTGCTTACTAACCTCCTGCTTGAAGCCTTATTAAAACCTTCTGAATATTCAAATATGCCACATCCATTGGGTCCCCCTCATGTATTCTGTTCATTATATCCTCAAAAAATGAATAGCTTTGTCAAAAATTAATTAATTTCATAAATCTGTGTTGACTCTCTCTAATCCTACCATTATTTTCAAAGTGCCAAGTTATCACATTCTTTATAATAGATTCTAGCATTTTCCTCACTACTGATGTCAGGTTAATATTTTCTAATTTCAATCTTCCCTCTTGTCCAATATGAAACCCGGGGCAGACAGTCTAACACTCCATTGTATCTATATTTTGGCCCATCCCTAAACAATGAGATGTGTGAATTCCACAACTGACTGTGAGGTAGCCTTACCAGGTCCATATTTAGTTTAAAATTCACTAGATACTTGATATTGTTTGTTTTCCTAGTAGCAAATGTCACATGGTTTGCATGCATGATTTATTACAATTTGTTTGTGTCCAAGGTTAAATGTATTGACTGGAAGTTCATAATATGAAATGCTTATACTGGGCATGACATGAGCTTGACTATGGGAGGCTCTTAAGCCAGTGACAACAGGAGAGGTGATCTCATATAAAGCACACTTAGATAGGGCAGTGAGGGAGGAATGGCAGCATTTAGTAGGATAGATCCTGGAAACAGACCCTCTGCTCGGAGGCTCCTACCCCAAAGCTGTTTGCAACCTGGAAGGGGATCCAGGTGCAGTTTGACTTGGTATCCACTGGAAGGGCAGCTACGACGTGCGAGGGATGCAGTTTATGAAGGCAGGTCATCTGTTTGCGCACCAGCTGAGGCAGCAGGTGGCCTATCAGGAGATAAAGCAGATTAATCAAGAACTCGAAGGGTGGTTTAGTGACAACACCGAGCAAAGTCAATGTGGCTTTTGAGGTGTTCTACAGGGTTCTGTACAGGTCGGAGTCATCGGAGGAGGTGTCAGATGTGACCAAATTTCTTGATAGATTGTCCTTCCCGAGAGTAGTGGAGGAGAGTAGGGAGGAGCTGGAGGCCCCGCTAGACTCACATGAAGTGTTCAGGGGATTAGGTTCATGCAGATGAATAAAGCCCGGGCCCTGATGGGTATTCTGTTGAATTTTACAAAAACTTCTCTGACCAGCTAGTACCAGTAATGGTAGATATGTTCAACGACGCTTTAGCTCGAGGTTATCTGCCTGATACCTTTATGCAGGGTTCCATCTCCCCTATTTTAAAGAAAGATAAGGCCCCACGGATTGTGGTTCTTACAGGCCCATTTTGCTGCTAAATGTTGATGCCAAGGTACTGGCTAAGGTGCTGGCTTTGCGGTTAGAACCATGTGTCCCAGATATAGTGGTAGAAGACCAGATGGGATTTGTGAAGGGTAGGCAGCTGTCCTCTAATATACAGCGGGTCCTGAATGCTGTCCTCTCGCCTTCTTCGTACCCCGAGCCAGAGGTGAGATAGCTATGTATCAGAGAAAGCATTCCATAAAGTGGAGTGGAAGTACCTTATTGAGGTATTTGGGAGGTTTGGGTTTGGCAGATATTTATTTTTGGGTGCAGCTGCTGTACATGAACCCCATGGCTAGCATTCGTACCAATGCAACAAGATCGGGATACTTTCCTCTGAGCAGGATTACAAGACAGGGTGCCCATTGTCGCCACCCCTTTTTGTTCTGGCAATAGAATCTCTGGCAATAGCACTGAGGACTTCTGAGGGATGGAGCTGGATTGTTCGGGGGGGGGAACACTGCTGGTGCCCTACTCCTGTCTGTCACAGATCCCATCTCCTGTATAGATGAGATTATGAGGCTGCTGAATGACTTTAGCTCCTTTTCAGGTTATAAGTTAAACCTAGGAAAGCATGAATATTTTCCCGTTAATCCCCCAAGGAGGGGAGCCAATTTGGGAGTATTACCCTTCTGCTGGGCCAGAGATAGCTTCCAGTGTCTGGGCATCCAAGTGACAAATGATTGATATAGGCTTCAGAAGTCAAACTTTCTAAGTTTGTTAGAAAAGGTGAGACTCGATTTGCAGAGATGGAGTAGCCTTCCGTTGCCCCTGGCGGCCAGAGTTCAAATCATCAAAATGAACATTCTGCCAAGGTTTCTATTTTTGTTCCAATGCCTTTCTATTTTTCTCGCTAAATCCTTCTTCGTTAGAGTGAACAAGTTAGTGAATTCCTTTATGTGGGCGGGTAGGGTGCAGAGAACTCACAGGGGGTAGCCACGTGTTCAACTCGTCTCTCTCTCTATTCCTAGCGAGCCGAGGAATAGGGAGAGAGAGGAGTTGAACACGTGGCTACAGGGATGGTGCAGGAGGGAGGGTTTCAGATTTCTGGATAATTGGGGCTCATTCTGGGGTCGGTGGGGCCTCTACAAATGGGATGGTCTACACCTGGACCAGAGGGGTACCAATATCCTGGGGGGGAAATTTGCTAATGCTCTTCGGGAGGGTTTAAACTAGTTCAGCAGGGGATTGGGAACCTGAATTGTAGCTCCAGTATACAGGAGGTTGAGAGTAGTGAGGTCATGAGTAAGGTTTCAAAGTTGCAGGAGTGTACCAGCAGGCAGGAAGGTGGTTTAAAGTGTGCCTTCTTCAATGCCAGGAGCATCTGGAATAAGGTGGGTGAACTTGCGGCATGGGTTGGTACCTGGGACTTCGATGTTGTAGCCATTTCGGAGACATGGATAGAGCAGGGACAGGAATGGTTGTTGCAGGTGCCGGGGTTAGATATTTCAGTAAGCTCAGGGAAGGTGGTAAAAGAGGGGGAGGGGTGGCACTGTTAGTCAAGGACAGTATTACGGTGCCAGAAAGGACGTTTGATGAGGACTCGTCTACTGAGGTAGTATGGGCTGAGGTTAGAAACAGGAAAGGAGAGGTCACCCTGTTAGGGGTTTTCTATAGGCCTCCGAAAAGTTCCAGAGATGTAGAGGAAAGGATTGCAAAGATGATTCTGGATAGGAGCGAAAGCAACAGGGTAGTTGTTATGGGGGACTTTAACTTTCCAAATATTGACTGGAAACGCTATAGATCGAGTACTTTAGATGGGTCCGTTTTTGTCCAATGTGTGCAGGAGGGTTTCCTGACACAGTATGTAGATAGGCCAACGAGAGGCGAGGCCATATTGGATGTGGTACTGGGTAATGAATCAGGACAGGTGTTAGATTTGGACGTAGGTGAGCACTTTGGTGATAGTGACCACAATTCGATTACGTTTACTTTAGTGATGGAAAGGGATAGGTATATACTGCAGGGCAAGAGTTATATCTGGGGGAAAGGCAGTTATGATGCGATGAGGCAAGACTTAGGATGCATCGGATGAAGAGGAAAACTGCAGGGGATGGGCACAATGGAAATGTGGAGCTTGTTCAAGGAACAGCTACTGGGTGTCCTTGATAAGTATGTACCTGTCAGGTAGGGAGGAAGTGGTCGAGCGAGGGAACTGTGGTTTACTAAAGCAGTCAAAACACTTGTCAAGAGGAAGAAGGAGGTTTATGTAAAGATGAGACATGAAGGTTCAGTTAGGGCACTCGAGAGTTACAAGTTAGCTAGGAAGGACCTAAAGAGAGAACTAAGAAGAGTCAGGAGGGGACATGAGAAGTCTTTGGCAGGTAGGATCAAGGATAACCCTAAAGCTTTCTATAGATGTTAGGAATAAATGAATGACTAGGGTAAGAGTAGGGCCAGTCACGGACAGTAGTGGGAAGTTGTGCGTGGAGTCCGAAAAAATAGGAGAGGTGCTAAATGAATATTTTTTGTCAGTGTTCATACAGGAAAAAGACAATGTTGTCGAGGAGAATACTGAGATTCAGGCTACTAGACTAGAAAGGCTTGAGGTTCATAAGGAGGAGGTGTTAGCAATTCTGGAAAGTGTGAAAATAGATAAGACCCCTGTGCCTGATGGGATTTATCCTAGGATTCTCTGGGAAGCTCGGGAGGCGATTGCTGAGCCTTTGGCTTTGATCTTTAAGTCATCTTTGTCTACAGGAATAGTGCCAGAAGACTGGAGGATAGCAAATGTTGTCCCCTTGTTCAAGAAGGGGAGTAGAGACAACCCCGGTAACGATAGACCAGTGAGCCTTACTTCTGTTGTGGGCAAAGTCTTGGAAAGTCCTGGAAAGGAATAATTTGATTAGAGATAGTCAACATGGTTTTGTGAAGGGTAGGTCGTGCCTCACAAATCTTATTGAGTTCTTTGAGAAGGTGACCAAACAGGTGGATGAGGGTAAAGCAGTTGATGTGGTGTATATGGATTTCAGTAAAGCGGTTGATAAGGTTCCCCATGGTAGGTTACTGCAGAAAATACGGAGGCATGGGATTCAGGGTGATTTAGCAGTTTGGATCAGAAATTGGCTAGCTGGAAGAAGACAAAGGGTGGTGGTTGATGGGAAATGTTCAGACTGGAGTCAAGTTACTAGTGGTGTACCACAAGGATCTGTTTTGGGCCCACTGCTGTTTGTCATTTTTATAAATGACCTGGAGGAGGGCGTAGACGGATGGGTGAGTAAATTTGCAGATTACAGTAAAGTCGGTGGAGTTGTGGACAGTGCGGAAGGATGTTACAAGTTACAGAGGGACATAGATAAGCTGCAGTGCTGGGCTGAGAGGTGGCAAATGGAGTTTAATGCAGAAAAGTGTGAGGTGATTCATTTTGGAAGGAATAACAGGAAGACAGAGTACTGGGCTAATGGTAAGATTCTTGGTAGTGTGGATGAACAGAGAGATCTCGGTGTCCATGTACATAGATCCGTGAAAGTTGCCACCCAGGCTGAGAGGGTTGTTAAGAAGGCGTACGGTGTGTTAGCTTTTATTGGTAGAGGCATTGAGTTTCGTAGCCATGAGGTCATGTTGCAGCTGTACAAAACTCTGGTGCGGCCGCATTTGGAGTATTGCGTGCAATTCTGGTTGCCGCATTATAAGAAGGATGTGGAAGCATTGGAAAGGGTGCAGAGGAGATTTACCAGAATGTTGTCTGGTATGGAGGGAAGATCTTATGAGGGAAGGCTGAGGGACTTGAGGCTGTTTTCGTTAGAGAGAAGGTTAAAAGGTGACTTAATTGAGGCATACAAGATGATCAGAGGATTAGATAGCATGGACAGTGAGAGCCTTTTTCCTCAGATGGTGATGTCTAGCACGAGGGGACATAGCTTTAAATTGAGGGGAGATAGATATAGGACAGATGTCAGAGGTAGGTTCTTTACTCAGAGAGTAGTAAGGGCGTGGAATGCCCTGCCTGCAACAGTAGTGGACTCGCCAACACTAAGGGCATTTAAATGGTCATTGGATAGACATATGGACGATAAGGGAATAGTGTAGATGGGCTTTAGAATGGTTTCACAGGTCGCCGCAACATCGAGGGCCGAAGGGCCTGTACTGCGCTGTAATGTTCTATGTACCTCCAAAGGGGCCGACAATTGGGTGGTCAAACTCAAACTCTATGAGCAGATCATCTCACTGGAATCTTTGTCGCTTGATCGGGTGAAGGCAAAAAGGAGGAGTTGGGATCCATCTTAGGTGAGGATATGTGGAATGAGGCCCTCTGTAGGGTAAATTCCACCTCATCCTGTGCGCGGTTCAGCCTCATCCAAGTCATGGTGGCTCATAGAGCTCATCTGACCAAAATTAGGATGAGCGGGTTCTTTGATGGAGTGGAGGACAGGTGCGAGCGGTGTTCCCGTGGGCCCGCCAACCATACCCACATGTTCTGCTCTTGTCCATAGATGGTAAGCTTTTGGGTCTCCTTCTTTAACACCAAGTCAGCGGTTGTTAACATTGATCTGGAGCCTTGACCATGGGTGGCCATTTTTAAGTCATCAGGGTGCCGGGGTGAGGGCGGATGAGCTCGCCTTTGCCTCACTGATAGTCCGAATGCGGTCTCTGCTGGGATGGAGAGAGTACGCTCCAGCTAGTTCCTCGGCCTGGTTGGCTGACCTTATGGACTTTTTATACCTGAAAAAGGTCAAGTACACCGTCAGAGGATCGGTAAAGGATCCTACCTGAGGTGGCAGCCATTTATCTCTTATTTCAAAGAATTAATTACCATCAGCTGTTAGTGGAGGGGAGGTAGCATTTATGGGTGGTGTTCAGGAGGAAACAGGGGGGATTTGGATATAGCTTTTGTTGTGATTTTTCTATCCCGGATTTCTTGTGTTGTTAACGCTTACCATGTTTGAACAATTTTCGCAATTGTTGTGTTTTAGTTCAGTTCTTGTTTGTTAAATGTGAAACCTTCAATAAAATATTATTATTTTTTAAAATAAAGGGAATGGCTCAGTTAGTAGGGGAAGCCATCACTGACTGCAATAAGCAGTTGGAGAGATTAGTGGAATACTACCTTGAGTTGTACTCTAGGGTGAATAGTGACTGAGGTAGGCCTAGACACCATAGAAAGCCTACCTGGCAAGGCAGAACTGGGTATCGAACCCATAATGGAGAAGCTTAGCAAAGTTATTGATTCGCTTGCCACAGGCAAAGCTCCAGGTACTGATGCTATACGGCCTGAATTCATCAAGCACAGGAAACCGGCTCTCCAGCAGCATCTGCATGAACATCTCTGTTTCTGCTGCTGGGAGGGGGCAGTAACCCAGTATATGCACGATGCAAAGATTGTGACCTTGTACAAGAACAAGGGTGACTGCAGCAACTGCAACAATTATCTAGGCATCTCCTTGCTGACCATTGTGGGAAAGTATTTGCCTCTGTTGTCCTTGTCAGACTGCAGATCCTGGCTGGTCATATCTATCCCAAATTCCAGTATGTTTCAGAACAGGAATATAATTGACGTGATCTTCTTAGTCCAGTAGCTGTGAGCAAAATGCTGTCAACAAAGGAGATCTCTAAGTATTGGCTTCATCAATCCCACCAAAGCAATTGACCATGTGAGCAGCAGTGGTCTATTAAAGCTGCTGGAGAATATTGGCTGTCCACCAAAGCTGCTCAGTGTGGTCTCCTCTTTCCATGACAATATAATGGATAAGATCAGCTGTCACAGAGCAACACTGGAACCCTTTGAGATATGCAGTGGGGTTAAATACTTTTAATGTGCTAGCACCAACACTTTTGGCATATTTCTGTTTGCTGCCGTCAGATGCCTTCAGGTCATCTACAAAGGGTGCCTGCTTACATACCAGAGCTGACAAAGATGTTCAACCTTGCTCGTCTGAAATCCAAGACAAAGGGGCATCAGGCCCTTATCAGAGAGTTGATGTATGCTGATTATGCTGCACCAGCATTTATACTGAGGAACACTTGCAACAGCAAAGAACAGACTCACTCATGCCTGTAACGAGTTGAGATTGACCATCAGCAACAGAAAGACAAATGTCATGATCCAGGATATTGAATACTGCCATCTATCAGCTTTGACAATGTGATTCTGGAGGTTGTGAACGGCTTCACATATCGCAACCCCATAATCATTAGCAATCTGTCACTTGAAATCAACACACACATTGCAAAAACTGTTATATCCAATCTAAGTAAGAGAGAGTGGAATAACAGCAGCCTGACTGAGAACGCCAAATGTTAGTTTACCATATCTGTGTCCTCAGCACATCCTCTACAGTGCTGTGACTTGGACGGCATATTACTAGGCAGAAGAAAAGGCTGAACAGTTTTAACCTTCGCTGTCTCAAGCGTATCCTTAGCATCTCTTAGCAGGACAAAGTCACCAATTCAGAAGTGCAGGAGTGTGCTAATTCTATCAGCATACACTCAGCTGCATTTGTTGGATGGATGACAGCTGTATACCCAAAGAGCTTCTCGACATTGAAGTGGCCACTGGGTCACATATGACAGAGACTGCCATGCCGGTGTGGGATTTGTAAGTCACATCAGGCAGTGCTAAACAACAGAGTTGACCACCATGGCGAAAACACCATCTTATGAGACGGAAAGCTACACAAGTGCAAAAGAGGAATGACTTAAAGGAGGTAGATAACATTCCAGGTTAAACAGTCAAAACATAATTATTTTACTATTTTTCATAAGAGCAAATGCAGTTCACTTTTGTCAGATGCTTTCTTCTGCTTGAAAGACTGATGGCTTCAGTGTTATTGTTCCTCCAACTGATAAATGTGACATTGAACAGTTAATGTTCAACTTTCAAATCACTTACCATGTCAGACATTCCCTTGCATTGGTTTTTTCCATCAAATTGACAAAAAAGTTCTTGGATTCGCTGCGCCTTTGTGGTATTCCCTCACTGTTCTCCATTGCTCAAGGTGAAGTACATAGAAAACCAAAGAGGAGATCCAAAACCAATGGGCACTGAGAAACTGATCTGGCTCATTTATTAACTCCAGCTGATTGCTGAGAAACTGGCTGAATGATTAACCCTCTTAGTGAACAATGAAATAAGATATTGTGTGAGTTCGCCCATTTGACAAAGTTATTGTGAAAGGCCAGTGGGATGACTAATCATGTTTATTAGTAGTGCGGAAAAATAATCAATCATCATTGCAGCAATAGTTTCAATAATAGAGCGTTCGTGCTTCATGATTACAATTTTTTTAAAGAAAAAAAATGATAATTTTAGCTGGGACTCCCTAACTACGTCAGCTAGTAAACATTTTGTTACACTGTACATTAATGTTTCCTTTTAATCGATTGAAATGTTAGAAAATTAAATAGTTGCAGTACCATTTAGTGAATAAGTTAACCTTCATGCAGGTTTTATGACCTGCAGATATTGGGTGCAATTTATTTGTAATATCTTTTGGAGGGTTTGCTGACATAAAAATCACATATGCAGTTTTACTTGCTGCAGATTTTATGGCAGTTTCACAATGTTATGCAGAGGTAAGCTGATTACTTGATTTAATGTTTGCCAGAGAGCACATGAACTCTGTGCAGCTAGAAACCACAGTCCCAAAGAAAAATACAGTATGGATACAATAAACACCAGAACCTAATGTAACATGAGTATCAAGTAATCTGTGAGAGAAGCTTAATGAATTATTTTTTTCCAATGAATGCTAATAGGGCAAAAACCTTGATGAGTGTCGTGTTGGGTGTTCCGATACACAAACGAACCAACACGGTTGTAGATGGTACGACTCTGTTTTATTATTCTGTACAATAATAACTATTAACTTCTGGCTGTGGTTCGTACTTCACCAGTTAACCTGTGGACCCAGCCCTAGCACTATCTTAGTGAGGCACTCAGCACATGGTGTATGTCTGAGTGGTGCGCTGTGGGCTCTGTGCTCTGAGCTATCTCCTGGTAGAATGAGCGGGAACTGTGGTGTTCCCTGTTTTATAGTGCGTGTGCTCTCACTGGTGATTGGCTGTGATGTTATGTGTGTGTTGGTTGGTCCATCTACCTGTCCATCAGTGTGTGTGTGTGATTGCACCATGATATGTTAATATGGATATCATGACATCCCCCTTTTCACAAGGATATGTGCCGACATTGTAATAAATATTGGTGTGTACTGAGTGCATCTGAGTATGTGTGTGCAATATTTACAACATGTACATGAGGCTAAACTATATACAGAGGAAGGTGTCAGGTGCAACAGAGCAACGAGGTTGTACCACAAACAAAACAAGTGCAATCATCAAATATCGAAAGAGAACTCCTGGAACGACAAGAAAGAAACACGTTAACATTATTGCACAACAAATCGGTGAGTCCAATGTGCAAACAGGCTCATAAGTCCAGTTTATTAGGTGGGCGACAAATTTGGGTTCACCGTTAGGGTGGCACACCATTCATCGCCCGGATTAATGCTGTGCACTGGCATCGGCTGGTGGGTCCTACTTGGGGACATCCGGTTCCTGTCTATTACCGCAACGCGGAAGGGTTCCCGGTCGTCGGTGTCACCGGTCTGCACGTCGTCAGGGTATGACTCGGTGTATGTGGTCTGAATGGCCCACACGTCCCTGCGAGGCTGGCGGAATTGCGGAGGGTTGGTAAGTTGAGCTGCTCGACAGCAGGCAGCGTAATGGCCCATCCTGCCACAGCGGAGGCATTGTCGCGTTTTAGCTGGACATTGCCACTTTAAGTGTGCGGATCCACAGTTGCCGCACGTCGTGACGTCATGGCGTTCGTTGCGCCACCGCGAATGCACGGTGCGGTCTTGCATTGAGTGCGCCTGCGCATCACGTCCCTCTGCGTCGACGTCCCCTCTTTTGGCGCGTACAAGCGCAGGAGGCCTCGGAAAGTGCTCAAAATGGCCGCCCTCATTGGGGCCGCGGGCCGGGAGGAACTCGATCGATTGGACCCGCTCGGCCTCGTAGGACCCCCGCCGTGCCGATTCTGCCGCCTGGAATTGGGAGTACCGGCTAGTCGCGTTTTCGTGGAGGACGCAGGTTTCGATGGCGGTGGCTAGGGTGAGGCACTTTATTTTGAGGAGCTACTGGCGTAGAGTGTCCGAGGTGACCCCAAAAACTACCTGATCCCGAATCATGGAGTCGGAGGTGGCCTCATAGCCGCAGGACTGCGCGAGGATACGGAGGTGTGTCAGATAAGATTGAAAAGGCTCATCCTTACCCTGCAGGCGCTGCTGGAAGAGGTACCTCTCGAAGCTCTCAATAACTTCCACATTGAAGTGTTCCACAAATTTTAGAAGGACCGTCTTGTACTTCATCTTGTCCTCGCCTTCCGCGAATGCCAGGGAGTTGTAGATGTGGATGGCGTGTTGCCCCGCCGTGGAGAGGAGGAGGGCGATCTTCCTGGTGTCCGATGCATTCTCCCTGTCTGTGGCTTCTAGGAAGAGCTGGAAGCGCTGTTTAAACAGCTTCCAGTTGACGCCGAGATTTCCAGCGATTTGGAGCGGCTGCGGCGGGCGGGCTGATGGTGTCCATGGCACAGGATGGCGGATCTCTGAAGAGGTGCAGGTAGGTCTCACAGTCGCTGGCGAGTTTCCAGTCTTGGTATCATGTCGTGTTGGGTGTTCCGATACACAAACAAACCAACACGATTGTAGATGGTACGACTCTGTTTTATTATTCTGTACAATAATAACTATTAACTTCTGGCTGTGGTTCGTACTTCACCAGCTAACCTGTGGACCCAGCCCTCGCACTATCTTAATGAGGCACTCAGCACATGGTGTATGTCTGAGTGGCACGCTGTGAGCTCTGTGCTCTGAGCTATCTCCTGGTAGAATGAGCGGGAACTATGGTGTTCCCTGTTTTATAGTGCGTGTGCTCTCACTGGTGATTGGCTGTGATGTTGTGTGTGTGCTGGTTGGTCCATCTACCTGTCCATCAGTGTGTGTGTGATTGCACCATAATATGCTGATGTGGATATCATGACAATGAGCAGAGAGCATTTTGTATATTAGATAAATACGTCTCTCAAGTAATCACTGGCAAAGACTTTAGCAAAGAGCCGAACTGATACAAAATGTATCTGCCAGAACTAAAGATTTGGTCAACAATAAGATGAAGGATTCAAAAACAGACCTAGGGCGGGATTCTATCCAAACCAATTAAAAGAGAGATATTGGATGAATTTTGAAATAGTATAATAATATTAGAAAGTCAATTATTGTTGATTAATTAAGATAGAAATAACGTAATGTGCAAGTAACCATACACAAGAGGGATAGATTTAATACAGGACATTGTATACTACCAGCCAATTCCTAGTAAAACAATGGAATTGCTCATCAAAAGCAAACTTACATGGAAATAAAGCATTGTTGCTTCACAGCGCCAGGGTCTCGGGTTCGAATCCCGCTTGGATCACTGTCTGTGCGGAGTCTGCACGTTCTCCCCGTGTCTGTGTGGGTTTCCTCCGGGTGCTCTGGTTTCCTCCCACAAGTGCTGTTTGGTGAATTGGACATTCTAGATTTTCCCTCTATGTACCTAAACAGGCACCAGTGTGTGGCGACTAGGGGATTTTCACAGTAAGTTCATTGCAGTGTTAATGTAAGCCTACTTGTGACAATAATAAAGATTATTATTAAACACAATTAGTTTTAATGAATGAAGATGCTACCTGACACACCTCCTTGATTTTTTAATGAAAAAGTGACATCTCAAGTGGAAAAAATATCTTAACATTGCTTTTTTTATAAATTTAGAGTATCCTATTATTTTTTTCCAATTAAGGGGAAATTTAGAATGGCCGATCAACCTACCCTACACATCTTTTGGGTTGTGGGGGTTGAGACCGATGGAGACACGGGGAGAATGTGCAAACTCCACACGGACAATGACCCAGGGCCGGGATCGAACCTGGGATGTCGACGCCGTGAGGCATCAGTGCTAACCATTGTGCCACCATGCCGCTCTATCTTATCAATGTTTAAATGTTGTTCAGTCTTTCCTTCTTAAACATCTGTCTGTATTTTCAGATCTAGTCAAATATCGGCTTTGTTTTCCATCATATTAAATACATTGGAGGGAATTTTCTCCCACTGCATTCCTGCTGAAAAGACTGTTTTGAGCATCTTGCTCTTTCAACGTTGATCCAAAGCCTAAAGTTGCCTGAGAAATTGTTCGAAAAATAATGGTGAGTTCCCAATACATGCCATATATTAATGCAGTAAAAAACAGCAGTTTGCAACGGAGAAGAGAAATTACTACAGATTTGTACCATTCTGCCATTAACCTTGTAAAAATAGGGGTCTGCCATCAACCACCACATCAGCGTCAAGACGTTGCTGGAACTGCACCTTAAAAATTAATAAAGCTCACCACAGACATTTAGGTCAAGTATTTCATTGCATAAGAACTCTGTTAATGATGTAATTTTTTTGTCCTGTTGTGCCACTCAACGTTGGAGGCTCAGAAAATAACAGTGAAACCATGAAGTATAACGCCTCCAGATAGTAAATTGTCCCGAGTTATTTCTGAAATTAAAAAATTAATGTCTTTATTATGATTTTTTTCTGTTTTTTCCTCTTTTTAAAAAATCCAATTTACTTCCCCTCTCTATATTTATCTTGCTGCAAGTAATCTGACTCTAATGTAATTAATTTCCTTTTCCATTATTCGGTCTGTTTTGCTCTCCACCCTGAGGTATGATTGGTTAGCACTATTGACCCCATTGTTTACCAAGTTCCAAGGTGACCGCATGCCTCCAGCAATTTGGGGTGCACGTATTTTTCAAGCTGATAGGTTGGAGGGAAAATCCAACTCATGGAATATGCTCCAATGAATTCTGAGCCTTTATTAGAGGAATGTCAACTTCTTTAATTAGATTACGATACTTTTTTTATTTATTAATGAATGTGGGCGTTACTGCCAATACCAGAATTTATTGCCCATCCCTAATTTACCTTGAGAAGTGGTGGTGAATCCCATCTTGAACCCCTGCAATCCATCTGGTGTAGGTACACCCATGGTGCTGTTCAGGAGGGAGTTCCAGAATTTTGGCCCTACGACAGTGAGGGAACAGTGAGAAATTTCCAATCAGGATAATGTGTGACTTCAATGAGAAATTGCAGGTGGTGGTCTTCCCATGCACCTGCCGCTCTAGTTCTTCTGGGAAGTAGAGGCCACAGGTTTGGAAGAGGCTGTCAAAGGAGTCTTAGTGAGTTTCTGCAGTACATCTTGTAGATGATGCGCGAGGAGTTCTTAAACTGTGGATCCCAACCTCTGATGAGATTTGTGGGACGAGATTTTGTGGCCCCAGCTCTGAGAACGTGGAGTTCAAATTCTGTCGGGAAAGTCCAGGGACCAGCTCTGAAGCACCTAATTCTTTTTTTGTGGCTCGTAGCTGAGTGGGTGGGGAGTGAACGAGATTTGTACAGACAACCTCAGTGAGCGCGCCTGATTTTTCTTCCTGGCTCACAGAAGGTGGGAGGAATTTTCAAGTGACCACATAGGTGACAGCGTCCCATCAATCCATGGGAAGATCAGCAAGTGGGGGGTGGAGGTCATGCT
This sequence comes from Scyliorhinus torazame, assembly GCF_047496885.1. Lineage (NCBI taxonomy): Eukaryota > Metazoa > Chordata > Chondrichthyes > Carcharhiniformes > Scyliorhinidae > Scyliorhinus > Scyliorhinus torazame. The sequence goes on from NC_092721.1 coordinate 134,281,897, forward strand.
GGAATTGAAGGATTGATGTGAGAGGATGGGGCCAGGAAGTAGACCCTGTGTGCAGAACGTTCCAGAACAGATGACTGACATTGTGCTTCTCTAGTCTGGAGCTGAACAGGCTGAGAGTCATTTTGATAATTATCAACAACTTGCAATATCAATCACACCGTCAAATTTTGAGAGAATGTATCACAACATGCATGGCCATGTGTCTCATTAGGCCCAGTGAATGAAGTGACATTTTCACCAAGCAGTTTAAAACCACAGAGCTGGATTCTCCGTTTCTGAGGCTAAGTGCCAGCGCCAACGGGAAATCCGTGGTGCTCCTCAACAGGACAATCGGCGTGAATCCCTTACCGATTCCAGTACCGGTGAGGGGATAGCACCGGCGCCACATGGAACACCCGCGGATCGCGCGTAGAACGGCCAGAGAATCACCGGGTCCCAGGCCGCGTGTGTGCAGGGCTGACAAGCTGCAGCCGTGCACGCCGATACTCCTACCGGTCGTGCCGGGAAACATGGCGCTGGCTGTGCTGGACCGCGTACCCGTCCACCCCGACCCCACAGCCCACCCAGCAAGAACGGGAATTGCTCTGAATTCACATAGACCGAATGTTGGTCCATTTGCATGTCCTCACTCGCTTCTTGAATAGTGCCCCCAACGGGAATGGGAACCACACACATATCAGTCCCAGCAGCAACACATGTCTCCCAAACAGAGAATCCTGCCATAATCTGATAATATGTGTAACCAGGGCCGGGATTCTCCCCTACACCTTTAGGGACCAAGCCCTCACCTTGAGGGGCTAGGCCCGCGCCGGAGTGGTTGGCGCGCCACCGGCCGGTGGGAAAGGCCTTTGGCGCCGCGCCAGCTGGGGCCGAAGGGACTCCGCCGGTCGGTGGAAGACCGCACATGCGCAGGAGCGTCAGCAGCTGCTGACGTCATCCCTGCGCATGCGCGGGGGAGGTCACTTCCGCGGAGGCTATGATCGAGGTGGAAGTAAAAGAGTGCCCCCGCGGCACAGACCCGGCCGCGGATCGGTGGGCCAGGCCACCGTGAGCCAGATCGCCCTGCGCCCCCCCCAGGACACCGGAGCCCGCCCGCGCCACCAGTCCCGCCGGTAAGGTAGGTGGTTTGATTCACACCGGCGGGTCTGGCATGACAGCAGCGGATCTTCGGCCCATCGCGGGCCGGAGAATCGCCGGGGGGGGCACCGCCGGCTGGCGCGGCTCGATTCCCGCCACTGCCGAATTTTCGATGCTGGAGAATCCCGCCTCAGATGTCAACAATGGGTGTTATCATTTTACTCTAACTTTTCTATGATTGCTTGGTGAATTGATTGGTGAATCTTGAAAGGGTAATAAATATCATGCATGATTGAGAGAGAGATTCCGGTGACGGCGGGCGGGAGGCAGTCGCGAGTTGGAGGGCTCCCGTTCGGGAACGGCATTGTCGGGGGTTAACGCCCGGTCCTAGGGCCAGCGAAGGCAGTAAAAGTCGGGAGACAGCACAGAGGAGGCGAATGTCGAAGACCAGCAAAAAAACTGCTGTGAAAAAAGCGGCTGAAAGTCCATTGGGGGCTGAAAGGTCACCACGGGGACAGTAAAGAAAATGGAGGCTGGAGCACCGGGGAGGCCGAATTGCTTACGGCCGAAGAAATAACTAAGGTGATGGCTGCGGAATTCGAAAGGCAGTTTCCAAAATGCATGGAGACGGCGAGGAAGGAGATGAGGGAGGTTTTGAGTGCGCTGGTGGAGAGGCGATTTGCCCGGTGATGACGGCAGTGGTGAGCGCAGTGGCGGAGGTGCGAGAGCAAGGGGAGGCGCTGAAGGAAGTGGTGGAGATGTTATTGCAGCACGGTGATCAACTTGTCTCGATGGGGAAGGAGATGCGGAAGGTGATGGACATTAACAACGATCTGCGAGGAAAAATGGAAGACCTGGAAAACAGATCCAGGCGACAGAATTTGAGGATTGTGGGGCTGCCCGAAGAAGTTGAAGGACCGAAGCCGACTGAGTATTTTGCCGCGATGCTATCAAAACTATTGGGGGAGGGGGGAGGATCCCTCCCGATATGAACTGGATCGGGCTCATCGGTCGTGGAGGCCTGTACCAAAGGCGAGTGAGCCACCAAGGGCAGTGACTCTGTGCTTCCGTAGGTACAGTGTGAAGGAGAAGGTCCTGAGCTGGGCCAAGCAGAAGCGGGTGATGCAGTGGGCTGGAGCTGGTATGCGTGTATACCAGGACTTTACGGTGGAGCTGGCGAGGAGGCGGGCTGCCTTCAATCGGGTGAAGAGGGCACTGTACATTAGCAAGGTGCAGTGCGGCATTGTATATCCAGCGAAGCTGAGGGTGACTTATAAGCTCAGGGACTTTTATTTTGAAATGGCGGAAACAGCGGAGGAGTTTGCGAAGGCAGAAGGACTGTGGCAGAACTGACAAATTGAGAAATGGCCATGTGCCGATGTAACCTCATGACTGTATTTTCTTCTTTTTTGTATCACTGCGCGCGGGTGTAGGGGCTAAAGGAGCCAATGTTGTATATATTTGGACAAGGGAAGGGATGGGACTTTCACTCGAAATGAGGGCTCTTTGGGGTGTGCGGATATGCGGGGTGTGTGTGCTAAAAGGGGATCCCTGGGCTTTCCTAGGGCCGGGCAAGGGAGAAAGGGACCCGGGCGGGGGCCTCCATGCTGGCCGGTTTAAGCCGGCCAGTGAATGGGAGTGAGGTGGAGGGAGGGGCTGCGGCCATCGGAGCCTGGCAGAACAGGGTCCGAGTGGTCTAGCCGGGGTGGAAGGTTGGGGGGAAGGAACCGAGGTTGGGAGGAGGAGTTTTATAAGAGGCAGTGGACGGGAGGAGCTGGAGACTTGGGGGGGTGGGGGGTGTACAACTCTTGGGTATCATGTACAGTACTCTTTCAGAGGCTGGATGGCATTGAGTGTAGGGGGGAGGGGGAGTGGACTCTATAGGTCAATGGTGACCATGGGCGGTCCTGGACTCCTTTTTCTTTTTCTCCTTTGTTTTTTGTTTCCACCGTGGGACGGTTTGGTTTATTGGATGCATATATTGACAGGTGGGCCGTTGTTTGGGGTGGTGGGAGGATGGGATCATTGGTATTGTTAAGGGGATTGATTTTGTATTTGTTACCGTTTACTGTTTGTGGGTGGGGTGTAAATTTTTGAAGGAAAATGTGAAAATGTAGAATTTAAAAAATATATATTTTTTTTTAAATGACTGAGAGGAGTTTTATATATATTTTTAGTAGATTTTAAATTTTTTTACAAATAAAGCAACAAAAACATTTTCAAAGCAAAACAGGCACAGTACAGAACAAGAATTATTGCAAAAAAAGTAACAAATAAGACAGAATGACTACAGAACAACAGACTTTATGAACTAGTGCCTCCAGTTTTAATACCACATTAATCAAATAAGACAATTTGGGAGGGTGGGGGGAGCATGACACCATTTAATAAGATAGAAATAGATCTCCGACCTTACACCTTTATGTATTGCAACATCAAGACTAGCGATATGACTCAAGGGAAACCTAACAGGAACAGATCAGACAAGTCAGAGTCTATAAATTTGAGATAGGCGTCCCACACTTTACGGAATGCATTAGATTTAGAATGGATCATAGACATCAAGAATCCCTTAGGGATACATTCCATGATTAATTTATGTCAATTTTGAATTGAAGGATACTTGTCCCCAATCGAGGAGCACAAGATATTTTTACAAACTGCAATAGTTAGAATGTTGTACAGCATTTTTTTTATTAACGTCAGTAATTCTCCCATCTGGAAGACCCAAAATTGGGAACAAATGATTAATCTCTAAGGCTCTGTCAAGTATCCTCTCAAGATCACTGATTACCCGTTGGCCATCGCATTGAGAAGTTCGGGAGCATGGAAAGGAATAGTGCGGGGGGGGGATAGAGCATAGGGTGTCCTTATATGCCGACGACTTGCTGCTGTATGTGTCGGAGCCGAGTGCGTCGATAGGAGGAATATTGGAGCTACTGCGGGTATTTGGGTCTTTCTCGGGGTACAAGTTGAACCTGGACAAGAGTGAGTACTTTGTGGTGTCTCGGCCGGGGGTGGGGGCAGGGGTGGGGGGGCTGCCATTCCGTAGAGCAGGGACTCATTTTAGGTATCTGGGGGTGCAGGTTGCCCGGGAGTGGGGGAGGCTTCGCAGGTACAACATCACTAGTTTGGTGGGGAGAGTGAAAGCCGATCTGGCAAGGTGGGACGGCCTTCCTCTGTCACTGGCAGGTCGGGTACAGGCGGTTAAAATGAATGTGTTGCCGCGATTCCTGTTTATTTTTCAATGCCTACCGATTTTCCTGCCAAAGTCATTTTTCAGGGAGATTGAGGGAAGGATTACCTCATTCATATGGGGAGGGAAGGTGGCCAGAGTGAGAAAGGTGCTGCTACAGAGGGGAAGGCAGGCAGGGGGTTTGGGTCTCCCGAATCTGTTGTACTACTACTGGGCGGCGAACGTGGAGAAAGTGCGGAGCTGGGTCAGAGGGGTGGATTCTCAGTGGGTCAGAATGAAGGAGAGTTTGTGTAGGGGGTCGGGGCTGAAGGCACTTGCAACAGCGCCGCTCCCGATAGCTCCGGGGAAATATTCAGGGAGGCCGGTAATAATAGCTTCATTGAAAATCTGGAGGCAGTTTCGCCAACACTTCGGGTTGGGTTCAGGGTCAAGGGAAATGCCGATTCGGGGGAACCACAGATTTGAGCCAGGGAGGTGGGATGGAAGTTTTCGGAAATGGGAAGAGAAGGGGTTTAAGACGCTAAAAGATTTGTTTCTTCGGGGTCGGTTTGCAGGATTGAGAGAGCTGGAAGCGAAGTATGGGCTAGAGCAGGGAGAAGAGTTTAGGTACATGCAGGTTCGGGATTTTGCCAGAAAGGAGATACAGAGCTTCCCAGAGGAACCGGCCTCCACATTGGTGGAGGAGGTGTTGACGACAAGGGGACTGGAGAAGGGGGCAGTGTCAGCGGTGTACGGAGCTATTCTGGAAGAGGATAAGGCACCACTGGAAGGGATCAAAGCAAAGTGGGAGGAAGAGCTGGGAGAGGTTATAGAGGAGGGGGTCGGTTGTGAGGTGCTCCGGAGAGTGAATGCCTCCACCTCATGTGCGAGGTTGGGGCTGATACAGCTGAAAGTGGTATATAGAGCGCACCTCACTAAGGCGAGGATGAGCCGATTTTTTGAAGGAGTATTGGATGTGTGTGAGCGTTGCGGGAGGGGGCCCGCGAATCACGTTCATATGTTTTGGTCCTGTCCAAAGCTAGGGGAGTACTGGAAGGAGGTGTTTAGGGTAATTTCCAAGGTGGTGCGTGTGAAACTGTACCTGGGTCCCCAGGAGGCCATATTCGGGGTGTCGGACCAGCAGGGTTGGAAACGGGAGCGGAGGCAGATATCATAGCCTTCGCCTCGTTGATCGCCCGAAGGCGGATCCTGCTGGGATGGAGAGCAGCCTCTCCACCCAGTGCCCTGGCGTGGCGGGGGGACCTGTTGGAATACTTGACCCTTGAGAAGGTTAAGTTCGAACTGAGGAGAAGCTCGGAGGGGTTCTACAAGTCATGGGCACTATTTATTATGCACTTTCAAGAATTGGATAACATTGAACATTAGTTGGGGGGGTGGGGGGGTGGGGTGGGGTGGGGGGGGAGGGGGGCTGTGTAGATTAAGGGTGACTATGGGTAATCCCTGATTCCTTTTTGCCATTTGTTTATGTAAACATGCGGCCTGATGTTTGGGGGTTGGTGGGTGGATGGGATTGTTGTTATTATGGGGATTGACATATCTTGCTGATTATTGTTTATTGTTGATGGATGTAAATGTGGGAGAAAATGTGAAAAAGGAGGAGAATAAAAAAATATATATATTTTTTTAAAAAGAGCCCTGATTACACCAGACCAATAGGATTGAATCATAACACAGATCCATACACAGTGTGTATAATCACCTTCGACTACCAGGCACTTTAAGCACATCGGGGATATTGCAGGATCCAACTGTGTGTCAGACTAGACATGATATGCAAACGGTCCAGTATCTTAAACTGAGTCTCCTTCAGTTGTTGCTGATTTTGCCTTAGTTTAATTGCTCTGTTTTATCACCTTTGCTCTTGAGTCGCCAGGTACCTTTATGATACCGCCATGTGGTTCAAGTCCGAGTAATGATCAATAACCCAATACACCGATTAGTAAGATTTAAATCAACGCACATTTATTATACACAGTAATCGCTACTCATGCACAAATTCTACATCTAAGCTACTTCTACACCTAACAGGGCTATACTTAACTTGGAACTGGTCCACCAGGTCAGGGAAACAAATGGCCTTTCGTTCGGGTTCTGAGCCTGCGGGATTCGAAGTTGGTACAGATTGATAGCTAGGAGCGCCTATCTCGTAGCGAGCGTTGAAGTAAGACTTACAGTTTTCGACCAGCTGCTGAAGAGTGAGGAGCTGGCGAAGCGGTGGTGAAGAGCTGAAGAGCTGGGGAAGAGAGCGACTTGAACTTGGGGCTCAATTCTTATAGCCTCCAGGGGCTTCCCGCTTTTCAGGGCAGACCCTGTACCTGGTCCCAAGTGATTGGACTTTGTCCCAATCACTTGGTTCGATTTTCTCCAATGCTGGAGCGGTTCCCTGATCGATGGGCAGTCTTGAGGTGGTCGTTCACCTCCTTTTGTGTAGGCTTCTGCTGGCTCCGAAGAGTCTGGTTTTGCTTTGTGTGTCTAAATGTTGCTTATTGTTCCCGGGGATTGCTCATTAGTATGCAGATGGCTGGTGTTTTGTTATGCTGATGGTTGCTGGTATCGGTCTTGTCTGGCCTTTCCAGAGGTAAATACACAGCCAACCTGCAGCTGCTCGTTTTTGTCCTGTTGGCTGACTTTCCCATCAGCCTTTGCCGTTCGCCATTTTGAATTGGGAGTTGGCCATTTTAAGTGGCTACACAGTTTATTGCAAACGGAAATTTTATAGACATAATCCCATATAGTACTCCATGTCTTCTCATCAATATTGGTTGCCAAATCTGTTTCCCAAGACTGGAAGGTACCCAATATACTAACACAGAATCTAGAGCTCAAGGTATCATAAAACTGGGTAATTAACTGCTTAGGCTCCACAGAAATCAGGACCTTTCCCACCAGGGGAATAGAGGAGTTAAGACATAGTTTGGCTTATTCAGGATAAAGTATCTGAGTTGAAGATACTTAAATATGAGTGCCTCGAGGTGTCACATTGTTGGCATAGCTGCTCAAAGGATGACAAGGAAGCATCACTAAGTATATCTCCCAGCCTACAAATGCCTCTATCTCTCCAAGTATAAAATCCATGGTCCATAAGACCTGGTGGGAAGTACGAGTTGCCCTGGATGGGAGAAAGAGCAGAGGTCAATTTAGATCTCCCTTCTAGTTGGCGGACCATTCTTCATGTACTAAGAGTACTAATAATAATAGGATTCTCGCATCTAGCAGAACCTGTCCTATTGTCCTCATAAAATAACAAGAGCTACAAAGGATAAAGGAACTGCTCTGCTTCAATATCAAGCCAAATGGAGGCAGGGTCCTTCCTAACCCACTCCCTTATAAATCTAAGGTGAGATATTGTCTAATATTCAGGATACCCAAACCCCCATAGAATCTGGAACCTACAGCTTTACAAACTTTAGACGAGGCTTCTTCTTATTCCAAATAAACAAACTGATGATTTTATTAATCTCCTTTAAAACTCCAGCTGACACCAAGATTGGCAAGGTCTGCAAGGAGTAAAGCAATCTAGGCAATACATTCATTTTAATCAAGGCAATCCTGCCCAGCCATGAGACTGGCAGGGAAGATCTCCAGGCCAAATCTCACCTAATAGAAGCAATCAACTGAGGTATGTTGGTCGACGGAGGGGTCTGCCCCTCAACGTTCCCACCAGCATAGCCTCCGATTTTGTCAAATTGATCATATAACCGGAGAAGACACTAAATCAATAATAGCGGGAACCGAGACATCAGGCGTTGCCACAAGCAACAGCACATCATCCACATAAAACGGAATCTTGCGCTGCTTGCCTCACATCCCAGCCCCGATATCAAGGGATCCCACCTAATAGTCTCTGCCAGCAACTCTATGGCCAAAGCAGACAACAGGGGAACATGGGGCAACCCTGTCTGGTCACTCTCTGAAACCCAAAGTTCTGACCTAAAACCATTTGTGAGTAGCGTCCACTTCTGGAAGTGTCAATAAAATCAGACAAACAACATGAAAGGATGGATTTCAAATTTTCCCAGCTGCGAATGATCAGTCCAACTACTTGCGCTCTATGCACGTAACGAAAGCTAAGGCACTATTCTGATCATCGAAAGACTTAACCAAGTCATCGGATATCACGTAGGATAATGCAAAGCATAATTCATTCCAGCTGCCTTGAGTTGCCTTCGAACTTCATCGAAACCTTGGCGCTTCAGCTGTGTCACTGCTGGAATGTCCTGGAAAAGGGAAATCCTCGCTCTTTCAGGGAGCCAGGTCCCACGTCATCTCACCGTCTCCAGGACCCTCTGGCAATCTTTAAAATTATGTATGCAAATGATTATAGGCCTGGGACGCTGAGCTGATTATACTTCAGCCTAAAAGGTGCACCTTTTCCAATTTGAAACACCCAGCCATCACATCCAGCTTAAGAAAATGTGGCAGCCAGTTCTCAAAGAACTTCACAGGAGCCTTACTCTCCACGCCTTCCGGCAGACCAACAACCCGGATATTCTTTCTCTCGTCTCGGTTCTCCTAATTTTCCAGGATGTCTGATGTGCCACAAAATTGGTTTTCCAAGAATTGAATATGAACTTACAGCCTATATTAATTATTTTAATGAAGGTAAAGTATCCAAGTTTATTAAGGATTGAAAGCTATGTGGGAAAAAAGTAAGCTGTAAGGAGAGCACAAAGAGTCAGCAAAGGAATATAGACAGGTCAGGTGAGAGCACAAGAGGTGGTAGATGGAGTATAATGTCTGGAGGTTATTCAGTTTGGTGAGAAGAATTTAAAAAATGAATATTGCTTAAATAGGGAGAAACTATTAAATATTGAAAGTAGAGGGATTTTAGGGATATTGTACATGAACTAGAAAGTTAACATTCAAGTACAGCAAGTACTAAGGAAGGCAAATAGTGTGCTGCTCTTTATTGCAAGAAGTTGGAGTACAAGAGTAAAGAAGTTTGGTTGCAATGATACAGGGTTTTGGTGAGATTACACCTTGACTGCAATATACAGTTTTGATATTTGTGCGCAAGGAAGGAAATACTTGCATTCGATCGGGTGTAAAGAAGGTTGACTAGATTGATTCCTGGATGAGAAAGTAGTCCAAAGAGAAAATATTGAGTAGAATGGACCGACACTGTTATTTAGTTTAAATGAATGAAAGATGATCTCACTGAAACATGTAATATTCTGAGAGAACCTGACAGGGTAGATGCTAAGAGACTGTTTCCCTGAGCTGGAGAATCTAGAACAACGGTATATAATCTGAGGAAAGTTGTTTTAAGCGGTGTTCCACAGGGCTTGGTATAGGGACCTTTATTGGTTGTGTTATATAGTAACGATTTGGACGTGAATGTGGGGAGCCTGATTGGGAAATTTGCAGATGACACAAAGATTGGCTGAATGGTGGACAGTGTAGAGGATAGCTATAATGTCCAAAACGATATAGATGGTTTGGTGGTATGGGCGATAAAGTGGCAGATCGAATTTAACACAGGTGTGAGGTCATGCACTTAGGGAGGTCAAACAGTTAGAGGGAGTACACAATAAATGAGAATATACTAAGAGGGGTAGATGAAGTGAGAGATTGTGGCATACATGTACATAGGTTCCTAAAGGCAGCAGTTCAAGTAGACAAGGTTGTTAAGAAAGCATATGGAAGGACACGCACGGTGACGCAGTGGTGGTTAGCACCGCCGCCTCACGGCGTCGAGGTCCCAGGTTCAATCCCGGCTCTGGGTCACTGACAGTGGGGAGAATGTGCAAACTCCACATGTTTGCCTGTGTTTCGCCCCCACAACCCATCTTTGGGTGCAGGATAGGTGAATTGGCCATGCTAAAATTGCCCCTTAATTGAAAGAAATTAATTGGGTACTCTTATTATTAAAAAAAAAAAAAAATTTTTTAAATTTTAAAGAAAGTATACGGAATGTGCTCATTCATTGGCAGAGGTATGGAATATAAAAGTAAGGGTATAATGTTGGAATTGTATAAGACACAGGTGATGCCACAACTGGAGTACTGTGTGCAGTTCCCGTTGCCACATTGCAGGAAGGACGTTATTGCTCTGGAGAAAGTGCAGAGGAGGTTTACAAGAATGTTGGCAAGGCTAGAAAAGTGTAGCTACGAGGCGAGATTAGATCGGTTGGGGTTATTTGCCTTAGAACAAAGAAGGCTGAGGGGTGACTTAATTGAGATGTACAAAATTATGAACGGAAGAGACAGGATGGATGGGATAAAATTGTTTCCTTTGGTGGAGAAATCTAGAACCAGGGGACATAGTTTCAAGATAAGTGGCAGAAGGTGTAGAGGGGACATGAGGAAGAACGTCTTTACGCAGAGGGTAGTGGGAGTCTGAAATTCGCTGCCCTAGTTTGTGGTGGAGGCAGAGACCTTAAACACTTTTAAAATGTACTTGGATCTGCACATTAAGGGCTGTAAGCTACAGGGCTATGGACCAGGTGCAGGAAGGTGGAATTAGAAAGGGCACCTGGGTGTCCTTGGGATGGCATGGACATGGTGGGCTGAATGGTCTCCTCTGTGCTGTAACTTTTCTTGATATGGGGGTCGACCATTTAAAACTGAGGTGAGAGGTTTCTTTGCTCAGAAATTATTGAATTTTGGGAATTCTCCACTTTAGAAGGATGTGGATGCTTAGTCACTGAGTATATTCATGCTGAAATCAGTAGATGTTTGGGCTCCAAATGAATCAAAAGAATATGGGGATCCCGAAGAAAAGTGGAGTTAACATTGCCGATTAGTCATGTCATTGAATGGTGGAGCAAGTTTGAGGGACAATATGGCCCACTCATGCTCCAACATCTCCTCCTGGAGTGATGTCTATAAGTACACATAATGCTCAAGGGCTTAGGCTTCATATTCTTACTTGTACCTCTACTATTTTAAATGAACAATTGAACCAATTAAGAGACTCTGGGATTTTCACACAAAAGATAAACAGCAAAAATTATATTCAAAAAACAAAGAAGCTTATCAAATTAAGTAAGAATATTGTCTTCTGTAAGTTAATTTCTGACAGTGCCAGTCTGGGTGCTTCTATAAGCATTACTCATTAGCAAGTCCCATTAATTACTAAATGACTTGATTAAGTTATATTAATCAATTGCATAACCAAAGCAAATAATATAGGCTGACCTTCCAATTATGTATTTAGGAGGTCTACATCATCAAAGGTTCTGGTGTTCAGGTGACATGTTAAATCAAGGTTTTGTCGTCAACATTCACTTGCAAATCCTTTCATTTTAAAATGTTAATTTGCACCTTGACTGCTCCACTTTCGTCTGTTTGAATTTCCTATTTCTGAGGTTGGAGTGTGTTCATTTTTTAAAATGTTTTTATTAGTTTTTGATTTTATAAAATACAAAATAAACAAACCTGTTCAAACCAAATACAATTTACAAAGCCCAAACATTGAAAGTAACCCCCCAAGACCCAAACCCCCAACCTCCTTCACTATTTTTATATAAATGTTTTTATTGGTTTTTCATTTTCATACATATCAAGGTCTTGCAGTGACACTTATATTACATAGTGATAAATCAATCCTAGTAGGCTGCACATATTTACAAACTTTCAATTGGGGGGGGTGCACTCACACAGGGTGTGGTCAGCATGTGTGCTTCCCTGGTTTCTTCCCCCTCCTTATCACCCCTCCCCCTGCCTCCTTCTTCCCTTTTGCTGGTGCATGCGGTCTCTCTGTGGGCCCCCACCCCTTTGTTCTATTGGCTGTTGGCTACAAACAGGTCCAGGAACAGGTTGGCGAATGGCCTCCACGTCTTACGGAAGTCCTCATCCGATCCCCGGATGACAAATTGATTTTCTCCAGTTGGAGAAATTCCGAGTGGTCAGCCAGCCAGTCTGCAGCTTTGGGTGATGCTGCTGATCGCCAGCCGAGCAGGATTCTTCAGGGACGATTAGGGAGGCTAGGGCGTTGGCCTTCCTCCCCATGAAAAGTTCTGGCTGGTCTGATACCCTGAAGACTGCCACTTTTGGGCACGGCTCCACCCTCACCCCCACAACCTTGCACATTGCCTCAAAGAAGGCTGTCCAGAACTTGACCAGTCTGAGGCATGCCCAGAACACGTGGGTGTTGTTGGCCGGACCTCCCTCGCACCATTCACATTTGTCCTCCACCTCCTAGAAGTATCTATTGATTCGGGTTCTGGTCAGGTTCACTCTGTGCACCACTCTCAGCTGCATTAGGCTTAGCCTTGCGCATGTGGAATTGACTCTATTCAGTGCTTCGCTCCAGAGTCCCCATCCTATTTCGATCCCTAGCTTGCAGTGTGTTCTTAGGTGCATCCAGGTCAGCATTGCCAACCACTTGAAGAATATGACAATCAACTTTAGCTTCCTTTCGACCAGTGAAGTTGAAGTGTTCCATGTCTGAGGTTTTAAAATTTGTAAAGCTTTGTTTAGAAATCTCACACTGTACAGTGTGATTCTCTAGCCTCGTTGCGCTCTCGCTGGAGCAAAACGAGGCCGGTGAATAGCGAGTGAGGCGGAAAACGAGAACCGCTTTACATGGGCACTGTTTATAAACACTGCAGGAGGCAGCACTATAGATGCAGCAGCCAATCTTCGAACACCCAGGGGTTGGGCCCCAGCCCCGGGCACATGTCCACGTCCGGGTGTGCATGGGCAGGGCATGTGGGGGGGGGTCATTTCTGGGGGAATTAATCATGGGATTGGTGGTCGGCCCGCATCATGGAACAAAGAGCTAGAGGCGTCAAACTGGTTGTGTTGAGGGTATTTTAATGTATCTTGTCCAGATGTGCGCCAGTGCCCCACTATCCTGATGGTACTCCCCCATTATCATCACAAAGCCTCCTCCCCCACAATACACACAATACACTCCTTACCCCTCTCTTGTCCCTCCCCCTGCCAGTACCTTCAGTGATCCTCGATGTGTTTTGCCTTCCTTACTGTACTGCTGTGTCTAGGTGTATCCCCAGGATGCACATTAAAGTTGGAGACAGCCAGCTGCTTACCTCGTCCCGTGGCCTTCGATGCCTCTGGCGGGTGCTCTCTGGGGCCGGATGGCCCCGGCGAACTTGTCGGCGACACTGCACAGCCCTGTTCCGAGTGCTGGCTGCGGGACGTGGCCTCATCAGAGGGGTGAAACTCAGGGGAGTTGGTGGCCACCGTCAACAGTCAATAGGATCGGTCCGTGTTGCCATGCAGCATCCCCTTATCTCGGTCGGTGCCCATAGAGCCCTGGGGTTCACCTTGGAACGGAGGGGCAGCTGGATTGAGCCCCTGCATCATCTGGCTATGCCAGTCCTGGTGGCTCCCCAATGTCTGCACCATGGTGTCGACACCCTCGGCGATGCTCCTCAGTGATTGGGCCATGCTCTACAGCACCTCGGCAATGCCCACCTATGACTGAGACAAGCTCCACAGCGCCATGGCCATTCCTATCTGAGAGCGGGTCATGTCCCCAAAACCTCAAGATCAGCCTAATACTGGGCCACGTCCCCCACTGCGTCGGACAGTCTGCCGAGGCCCTCAGCCATGGCCATCACCTACCGCTCAACACCTTGGGCACCTTCACTCATGGGGCCGACGTCGTGTACCAGGCTTTCAATTGCGGTCGTCGCCCTAGCAGTGTTGGCCTCGGTGCCACACATTGCTGGCAACATCTCCTGCGCCCGTACCTCTGGGACCCCTCCAATCGGCTATGGACCTGCTGGAGTGTTGATGACATCTCCCTCTGAATGTCCCTGCTCCTCCCTAACGTCTCCATCAGCTCTGGCTAAACCTGTTACAGAGGATCAGCATCTGACTGGGACCCAGCTGGGTCCTGAGATCGAGCAGGCCTCTGACTGCTGTCTTACCTGGGGGTTCCTGCCTCCACCTGATGTGCATCAGCAGCAGTGTGGTGCTCACCAGATTGTGCCCCTGAAGCCTGTCCACTAATGTTTTCCACCTCAGTGTGTGTATCTCTGCTGGTGGAGGGTGGGGATGACAGCTGTGATGCATTGACTATGGCATCCTCGCAGCTTTCCTCCGAAGTGGTCTCATGGGAGGCAGAGGAGTGGGCCACCCGGGTGAGCTGGCGGTGTCAGCTGGAAGACCTGTGGAAGAATGAACACGTGGTCAGTGGGAGGGATGGGTCAGTGTGCATAGCAATAACAACTCACGTGTGACAGTCCATCCGGGTGGGGCCCAGTGGATCCTCACCCCTGTACCGACCTCCGCATTGATGACCGCTTTGTCCTTGGCTACCCCCATAATCTCCGGGGCCCATTCCTTTGAATGTTGCGAGGATTCTTATGTACGGCAACCCTCCGCCAGTCTGGGCCCTCTCTCGATGATTGTGGGAGAGCTTCCCTAGCGGAGACACAGAGAGGGCATCATTAACAACAATGTGGGGTTCACAATGCTGGGGGGGGTTGTGAAGGAAAGGTTGGGATGAAGGGAGGGTTGGGGTGAAGGGACGGGGGTGTGAAAGGTGGGTTTGGGGGGCAGTTGGAGGGTTGGGGAGTACTGGTCGCATTGGTGCGATGGATTGGGGGGGTGGGCTTGGTGTCAACTCACCCGTGATGCCCGGTGTTCGTCATTGACCTTCTTGCAGCACTGGAGGCCAGTCCCCCTGGCAATGCTGTCTGAGCTTACAGTCGCTGCCACGTGGTCCCAAGTGGCACTGGCTGCCCTGTGGTTTACCCTCCGGGACCCTCGGAGGAACAGGACCCTCCTGGCCTCAACTGCAGGTCCGCGTCTCCAAACCTTATGGCTGGTCGTCTTGGCGCCATGGCTGCAAGCTGAGTGGGGTTGATTGTGCAAATGCTGTTTAAGTGCTGCTCGACCTTGTTAGCGTGGCGGTGGGGGGGGGGGGGGGGGGGGTGTCGAGCTTGCGGCGATTCCCACTTACTACCACACTTAAGAAATCTTTATGGGGCAGGTACTTCCGTGGTGGTTATGAGGGACTAAGTCGCATACTGGGTGGCTCCTGCTCTGGCCGGGCTTTTGGACCTTTTTCCCAAACTTTTTCATGGCTTTGAGTTCTGATTTTGAAAGTGCGGGCATTTAAGCAATGGATCCACACAGTGGTGCATGGAATGGAGAACCCCAAGGGATCGTAAGGAAATAGAAGGATAAGCAAGGGCTGGGTAGAAGTGGCTGCTGAAGCTAACATGGCCGAAGTTCAGACCCCTGCTGCGATGACCCAGCCATCGATGGAGGAGCTGATGCAAGTCATCCAAGAGGGCTTCGCCAGACAGAAACGAGATTGTCTCGACCCAATAGAGGAGTTGGACGATCGGATGGAACGTGTGGATGCCCAGGATCGGACGATCCAGAAGCTGGAGAAAGCGCTGGCGGACCAGGAGGAGCACCAAACGGTGGTGGAGTTGGAGGTGGGGATGCTGAAGGATCAGCACAAAAGGCTTTTAGAAAAGGTGGAAGAGCTGGAAAACAGCACGCACCGACAGAGCTTAAGAATTGTCGGTCTCCCTGAAGGGGCTGAAGCTGCCGCTTTTGTGGTAAATATGTTCCAGAAGCTTCTGGGGGAGGGGGCTTTTCCCCGACCGTTGGAGGTGAACAGGGCGATGGCGAGGAAGCCACGGCCGGGGGACCCCCCCCCCCCCCCAAGGGCGATGGTGGTTCAGTTCCACAGATTTTTGGATAAAGAGTGTGTCCTCCAGTGGGCCAAACGTACCAGGAGCTGCAAGTGGGACAATAACATATTGCGTGTCTATCAGGACCTGAGTGTGGAGGTGGCCAGAAGGAGGGCAGGCTTCAGGCAAGAGAAGGAGATCCTGTTCAAGAAGAAAGTGAAGTTCGGTCTCCTCTACCCGGCGCGCCTCTGGGTCACCCATGAGGACCAGTACCATTACTTCGAGTCGCCCGAAGAGGCGATGGATTTTGCCAAGAAGAAGGGTCTTGCACAGAACTGAACTTTTTGGATGTAAGCAGCGGTATCTTTCTCCTTTTTTTTTTTGAACGAGGTATATATGGCTTGATTGTTGCCCTTTATTTTTGTCTTTGAAGTTGAAATGAAAATCTCTTATTGTCACAAGTAGGCTTCAAATGAAGTTACTGTGAAAAGCCCCTAGTCGCCACATTCCGGCGCCTGTTCGGGGAAGCTGGTACGGGAATTGAACCATGCTGTTGGCCTGCCTTGGTCTGCTTTCAAAGCCAGCGATTTAGCCCTGTGCTGAACAGCCCCTGATTTGGGTGACGATGGGGGAATAAAAGAGATTCAGTTTTTGTTGGGTTTTTCGGTGTTTTGATGGGAATGGTTGGTGGTGGCTTTTTTTATTTTGTATTACTTTAATTGTATTATTGAGGGGTTTTCTTGTGGGGGTCTCTGTCTCTCTTGGGCTGTCTCCTATGGTAATTAGGAGATTGTTCTGTTTTGGTTTGATGCGGGAAGCGGTTTCGAGGGGAGTAGGGAACAATAGGCGAGAGACTTTGTGGCGCCGGAGGCGAGGGTCACCAGGCTAGCTGGGTGAGCTAGTCCATGGAAGCACTGGGGGGGGGGGGGTGGGGGGGGTGCATTGGTTCAATATGGGGCAGGGGTTGGGTTATAGGGTGATGTTGCTGGGGGGGGGGAGTTACTCTGCTGACGAGGGATGGACCTGGGGACGGAGAGGAGGTCGGGGGTGAGGGCTACCTGGAGGCAGGCAGATGGCGGCGCAGCGCATGGGCGGGGGGCGGGCCCAGAAAGGGGGATGGCTGATCGGCAGGTGGTAGGGGGGGCGCGGTGTCCCCCAACCAGTCTGATCACCTGGAACGTTAGAGGGCTGAATGGGCCGGTCAAGAGGGCCTATGTGTTCGCGCACCTGAGGGCTCTGAAGGCGGACGTGGTGATGTTGCAGGAGACACACCTGTGAGTGGCGGATCAAGTTAGGCTGAGGAAGGGCTGTGTCAGTCAGGTCTTCCATTCGGGGCTGGATACCAAGACGAAAGGGGTGACTATCTTAATTAATAAGCGGGTGCAATTCCAGGTGGGCAGTATAGTTTTGGACGGGGGGGCCGTTATGTTATGGTGAGTGGTAAGCTGGAGGGGAGGAAGGTGGTATTGGTTAATGTCTATGCGCCGAACTGGGACAATCTTGAATTCATCAAGAGGGTGCTGGGGAAGATACCAGATCTGGACTGGCACAAGCTGGTGATGGGAGGGGATTTTAATACGGTTATCGACCCCGGCCTGGACCGGTTGTGCTCGAAAACTGGGAGGGTGCCAGCGATTGCAAAGGAGCTGATAGGGTTCATGGAGCAGATGGGAGGGATTGGCCCATGGAGGTTCAGGCAGCCGACGGCTAGGGAGTTTTCTTTCTACTCGCATGTACACAGAGTGTATTCATTTTGAGTAGGGATCTGCTGGCGGGGGTGGTGGACACTGGGTGCTCGGCCATCACTATTTCGGATCATGCCCCACACTGGGTGGAACTGCAGGCCAGTGAGGAGAGCTTCCAAAGCCCGCAGTGGCAATTGGACGTGGGCTTGTTGGCGGACAAGGCGGTGTGCGAGAGAGTACGGAAGTGCATGCAGGACTACCTGCAGGCCAACGACACGGGAAGTCTCAGCAGCGGTGGTCTGGGAGGCGCTGAAGGCAGTGGTGAGAGGGGAGTTGATTTCCATCCGTGCTCATAGGGACAGGACGGACAGGGCAGAGACGGACCGACTGATCAAGGAGATCCTACAGGTAGACAGGAGGTATGCGGTGACCCCAGGGGCAGAACTGTTAAGGGAGCGTCAGAGGCTGCAGGCTGAGTTTGGGGTACTGTCCATGGTCAAGGCAGTGGAGCAGCTTAGAAAGGCGAGGGGGACGCTGTATGAATATGGAGAGAAGGCCAGCAGAATACTGGCACAGCAGTTGAGGAAGAGGGAGGCGGCCAGGGTAATTGATAAGGCGGTCGACGGAGATGGGAACCTGATAGGGGTCTCGGCTGGGCTAAACAGGGCATTTAAGGACTTTTATAGCGGATTCTCTCGCTTGGAACTCCCCACGGGGCCCGAGGAGATGAAACACTTTCTGGACGGGTTGACTTTGCCAAGGGTGGCTAGGGAGCTGGTGGGCGAGTTGGGGGCCCGATTAGGGCCGAAGAAATATCTGACGGCTTGAAGGCGATGCAGTCGGGTAAAGCTCCGGGGCCAGACGGGTTCCCGGTGGAATTTTACAGAAATTATCGGGGCTATTACGGCCATTGCTGGTTAAGGTTTTTAACGAGGCGAAGGATAGAGGGGTGCTGCACCCAACAATGTCACAGGCCACCATTTCGTTAATATTGAAGCGGAACAAGAACCCGGAGCTATGTGGGTCCTATCGGCCAATCTTGTTGCTTAATGTGGACGCTAAGTTGCTGGCCAAGATGTTGGCCTCCAGGATTGAAGATTGTGTGCCAGAGGTGATTATAGAGGACCAAACTGGATTTGTCAAGGGTAGGCAGTTGGTAGCCAATATAAGAAGGCTACGTAATGTGATTATGATGCCCGCGGAGAGAAGGGAAATTGAGGTAGTTGTGGCCATGGACGCAGAGAAGGCGTTTGACTGGGTAGAGTGGGACTATCTATGGGAGGTGCTGGGACGGTTTGGGTTTGGTAGGGGCTTTATCGACTGGGTCAGGCTGTTGTACTAGGCCCCGGAAGCCAGTGTAAGGACGAATACGACGACCTCTGACTATTTTAGGCTGCACCGGGGGACAAGACAGGAATGTCCCCTCTCCCTACTGCTGTTTGCGTTAGCCAAAGAGCCGCTGGCAATTGCTCTGAGAGCATCTAGGGGCTGGAAAGGGCTGGTTGGGGGGGGGTAGGTGGAACATAGGGTATCGCTATATGCAGATGACTTACTCCTATATGTAGCAGATCCAGGATGAGGGAGATTATGGCGATTCTGGGGGAATTCGGCCGGTTTTTGGGATACAAATTGAATATGACGAAGCGTGAGATGTTTGTAGTCCAGGCAAGAGGTCAGGAGGGCCAGCTGGGGGAGTTACCGTTCAGGTTAGTGGGAGACAATTTTGGATATCTGGGGATATAAGTAGTGCGCGACGGGCCGGTTACACAAGCAGAACTTGTCCCGGCTGGTTGAGCAGATGAGGGGCGAGTTTCGGAGATGGGATGCGCTCCCGCTGTCACTGGCGGGGAGGGTGCAGTCGGTTAAGGTGACGATATTGCCGAGATTTCTATTTGTGTTCTACTACCTCCCGATTTTCATCCCGCGGTCCTTTTTTAAGAGGATCAACAAAATTATTTTGGGCTTTGTTTGGGTGGGTAAGTCCCCACGGGTGGAAAAAGTGATGCTCGAGAGGAATCTGGGGGAGGGGGGGCTGGCCCTGCCAAATTTTAGTAATTATTACTGGGCGGCCAATACTGGCGATGATAAGGAAGTGGGTAGTGGGGACGGGGGTGGCTTGGGAGCAGATGGAGGCAGCCTCATGCAGGGGCACCGGCTTGGGGGCGCTGATAAAGGCACCGTTGCCGTTCCCACCAACGAGATATTCTACCAGTCCCATGGTGGTGGCGGCCCTGAGGATCTGGGGTGAGTGGAGGAGGTACATTGGTGCAGTGGGTGCATCGATTTGGTCCCCAATATGTGACGACCATCGGTTCGCTCCTGGGAGCCGAGATGGGGGATTCGGGTTTGACAAAGGGCGGGAATTGAGAAGATGGGGGACCTGTTTCTGGAAGGGAGCTTCCCCAGCTTGAGGGTGCTGGAGGAGATGTTCAGGTTGGCAGCAGGGAATGATTTTAGATATCTACAGGTGCGGGACTTGCTGAGCAGGCAGGTATCATCCTTCCCACTCCTGCCACCATGAGGGATTCAAGATAGGGTAATGTCTAGGGGATGGGTGGGGGAGGGGAGCGTCTCGGACATTTACAAAGAATTAATGGGGGCGGAGGAGACACATATAGAAGAGCTGAAGCGTAAGTGGGAGGAGGAACTGGGGGGTGAGATGGAAGACCGCCTATGGACGGAGGCGCTGAGCAGGGTGAACGCGACCGCTACATGCGCAAGGTAGTATAGAGTAGGGGGTTAAACAGGCGGGCCTTGGAGGGACGGATGTCGGCGGTTGCTTTTTGATTACTGTTCTTTGTGTGGTTGTTTGTTATGCCAAAAATACCTCATTAAAAATTATTTGTTTTAAAAAAAAAAAGAAGTCTTTATGGGGCAGCATGGTGATGCAGTGGTTAGCACAGCTGCCGCATGTCGCCGAGGTCCCTGGTCCGATCCCGGCTCTGGGTCCGTGTGGAGTTTGCATATTCTCTTGGTGTCTGCGTGGGTCACCCCCACAACCAAAGATGTGCAGGTTAGGTGGGATTGGCCACGCTAAAATGCCCCTCAATTGGAAAAAATGAATTGGGTACTCTAAATTTATATTTAAAAAAAAGAAATCTTTCTGTAGAATCGCACCTGTAGGGACAGTGATAAACACCTCATTAAAGTGTTTGTGTGTGTCACTGGCCAGGCTAGCATTTATTGCCCATCCCTAATTGCCCTTGAATTGAGTGGCTTACATGGCCATTTGAAATTAAATGAAAATCGCTTATTGTCACAAGTAGGCTTCAATTAAGTTACTGTGAAAAGCCCCTAGTCGCCACATTCCAGCGCCTGTTCAGGGAGGCTGTTACGGGAATTGAACCATGCTGCTGGCCTGCCTTGGTCTGCTTTCAAAGCCAGCGATTTAGCCCTGTGCTAAACAGCCCCCAACATTTCAGAGGGCATTTAATAGTCAACCATAGAATCCTTACAGTATCCCTACAGTATAGAAGGAGGCCAATCGGCCTATCGACAATTGTTTCTTTTAAATATCAACTGGTGGGATTACCCTGAGCATCACCCTGGATTTCTGGATTACCAGACCAGTGACAATAACACTAAACCACCACTTCCTCATTTGTCTTTTTAAAATAATTTTTATTCAAATTTTCACAAAATATCAACAACAAAATACAGAAAGAAAAGAACAACCCCCCCCCCCCCCCCCAATATACATAAATAATAAATTAACAACCTTCATCAACACAAAGGCAAAAATACCCGCCCACTCAAGAAAAACGAAAAACGACCCCCCCCCCCCCCCCCCCCGGTTGCTGCTGCTACTGACCATCTTCTAACGTTCTGCCAAGAAGTCTAGGAACGGTTGCCACCACCTGAAGAACCCTTGTACCGATCCCCTTAAGGCGAATTTCACCCTCTCCAATTTAATAAACCCCGCCGTATCGCTGATCCAGGATTCCACGCTTGGGGGCCTCGCATCCTTCCACTGAAGAAGAATCCTCTGCCGGGCTACCAGGGACGCAAAGGTTAGAATACCGGCCTCTTTCGCCTCCTGCACTCCCGGCTCCTCTGCCACCCCAAATATTGCGAGCCCCCAGCCCGGCTTGACCCTGGAACCTACCACCCTCGACACCGTCCTCACTACACCCTTCCAAAAGTCCTCCAGCGCTGGGCAGGCCCAGAACATGTGGGTGTGATTTGCTGGGCTCCCTGAGCACCTAGCACACCTGTCCTCGCACCCAAAGAACCGGCTCATCCTCGTCTCGGTCATGTGTGCCCTATGCAGCACCTTAAATTGTATGAGGCTGAGCCTCGCGCAAGAGGAGGAAGAGTTCACCCTCCCCAGGGCATCCGCCCACATCCCCTCATCAAGCTCCTCCACCGAGGCCTCCTCCTCCTCCTGCATCACCTGATACGTTGCCGAAATCCTTCCCTCTCCAACCTACACCCCCGACAGCACCCTGTCCTGGACCCCGCATGGCGGCAACAGTGGGAACTCCACCACCTGCCGCCGAACAAACGCCCTTACCTGCATATATCTGAAGGTGTTCCCCGGGGGGAGCCCGAACATCTCCTCCAGCTCACCCAGGCCCGCGAACTTCCCGTCCACAAACAGGTCCCCCATTCTTCTAATACCTACCCTGTGCCAGCTCAGAAACCCTCCATCCATCCTCCCCGGGACAAACCGGTGGTTCCCCCAAATCTGGGACCACACCGAGGCCCCCACCTCCCCCCTGTGACGTCTCCATTGCCCCCAAATTTTGAGGGTAGCCGCCACCACCGGGCTCGTGGTGTACCTCGTTGGAGGAAGCAGCAGAGGCGCCGTCACCAACACCTCCAGGCTTGTGCCCACACAGGATGCCATCTCCAGCCTCTTCCATGCCGCCTCATCCCCCTCCATCACCCACTTACGCACCATTGCCACGTTGGCGGCCCAATAATACCAACAGAGGTTAGGCAGTGCCAACCCCCACCCCATCCCTGCACCGCTCCAGGAACACCCTCCGCACACTCTGGGTCTTCTGCACGCACACAAACCCCATAATGCTCCTGTTAACCCGCCTGAAGAAGGCCCTAGGGATCAGGATGGGGAGGCATTGGAACAGGAACAAAAAACTCGGGAGCACCGTCATTTTAATTGACTGCACTCTACCCGCCAGGGAGAGTGGCAGCACGTCCCACCTCTTAAACTCCTCCTCCATCTGCTCCACCAGCCTCGTGAAGTTAAGCTTATGTAAGGCCCCCCCCGCTCCTAGCCACCTGGACCCCCAGGTACCTGAAACTCCTCTCCGCCCTTTTTAGTGGGAGCTCACCAATCCCCCTCTCCTGGTCCCCCGGGTGCACTACGAACAACTCCCTCTTCCCCATATTAAGCTTGTACCCGGAGAAATCTCCAAACTCCCTAAGGATCCTCATCACCTCCGGCATTCCCCCCACCGGGTCCGTCACATATAGCAGCAAATCATCCGCATAGAGCGACACCCGATGCTCCTCCTCCACCCCGCACCAGCCCCCTCCAGTTCCTCGACTCCCTCAACGCCATGGCCAGGGGTTCAATCGCCAGCGCAGAGCAGGGGGGAAAGGGGACACCTCTGCCTCGTCCCCCGGTGTAGCCGGAAATACTCTGACCTCCTTCTGTTTGTGGCCACACTCGCCACCGGGTCCTCATACAGCAGCCTCACCCACCTGACGAACCCCTCCCCGAACCCGAACCTTTCCAACACCTCCCACAGGTACCCCCACTCCACCCTATCAAAGGCCTTCTCCGCATCCATCGCCGCCACTGTCTCCGCCTCCCCTTCCATCGCCGGCATCATTATAACATTCAAGAGCCTCTGTACATCGGTATTCAACTGCCTCCCTTTCACGAACCCCGTCTGATCCTCGTGTATGACCTGCGGCACACAGTCCTCTATCCTCATGGCCAAAATCTTTGCCAGCAACTTTGCGTCTACATTTAAGAGGTGAGGTCGGCCTGTATGACCCACACTGTAGGGGATCCTTGTCCCGCTTCAGGATCAGGGAAATCAGCACTCCAGACATCGTCGGGGGCAGAGCCCCCCCCCCTTCCCTTGCCTCGTTAAAGGTCCTTACCAACAGAGGGCCCAGCAGGTCTGCATACTTCTTATAAAATTCAACCGGGAACCCATCCGGCCCCGGTGCCTTCCCCGCCTGCATGTTCTCCATACCTTTGACCAACTCCTACAACCCAACCGGCGCCCCCAATCCCGCCACCTGCCCTCCTCCACCCTCGGAAACCCCAGCCGGTCCAAGAAGCGACCCATCCCTCTCTTCTCCAGTGGGGGCACAGACCGGTACAGTTCCTCGTAGAAGTCCCTGAAGACCCCATTGATACCCACTGCACTTCGCACCGTGTTCCCTCCTCCATCCCTAACTCCCCCGATCTCCCTAGCTGCCTCTCGCTTCCGAAGCTGGTGCGCCAGCATCCGGCTCACCTTTTCTCCGTATTCATGTACCGCCCCCTGCACCTTCCTCCACTGCGCCTCCGCCTTACATGTGGTCAACAAATCGAACTCAGTCTGGAGACTACGCCGCTCCCTAAGCAATCGCTCCTCCGGGGCCTCCGCGTACCTCCTATCCACCCTCACCATCTCCCCCACCAACCTCTCTCTCCCTCTCTCTCTTCTCTCCCCCCTCTACTTGTGTGCCCCAATGGGGATCAGCTCTCCTCTGACCACCGCCTTCAGCACCTCCCAGACCACCCCTACTTGCACCTCCCCATTGTCATTAGCCTCCGGGTACCTCGCTATACAGTCCCGGACCCGTCCGCTCACCTCCTCATCCGCCAGCAACCCCACCTCTAGGCGTCACAGCGGGCACTAGTCCCTCTCCTCCCCCAACTCGAGGTCCACCCAGTGCGGAGCATGATCAGAAATGGCTATCGCCAAGTACTCCGTATCCTCCACCCTCGGAATCAGCGCCCTGCTCATGACAAAAAAGTCAATCCGGGAGTAGGCCTTGTGAACATGGGAGAAGAATGAAAATTCCCTGGCCTCGCAAACCTCCATGGATCCACCCCTCCCATCTGGTCCATGAAACCCCTCAGCACCTTGGCCGCCACCGGCCTCCTGCCCAACCAAGACGTAGAGCGATCCAATGTCGGATCTAGCACCGTGTTGAAATCCCCCCCCCTCCCCCCCCATTATCAGGCCCCCTGTCTCCAGGTCCGGAATCCGGCCCAGCATACGCCGCATGAACCCCGCATCGTCCCAATTCGGGGCATATACATTGACCAACACCACCCGCTTCCCCTGCAGCTTGCCACTTACCATCACATACTTACCGCCATTGTCTGCCACAATACTCGACGCCTCGAACAACACTCTCTTCCCCACCCAGATTGCTACCCCCCGATTTTTTTGCATCCAAACCCGAATGGAACACCTGCCCTACCCACCCCTTTCTCAACCTTACCTGATCCGCCACCCTCGGGTGCGTCTCCTGAAGCATGGCGACATCCGCCTTCAGCCCCTTCAGGTGCGCGAACACCCGGGCCTGCTTGACCCCATTCAGTCCCCTTACATTCCAGGTTATCAGCCGGATCAGGGGGCTGCTCACCCCCCTGCCGACTAGCCGTATCCCTTCCTACGCCAGCCACGTGCCCACACCCCCCGCACGGCCCCTTCCCCACAGCGGCAGACCCCAGCCCCGACCTCCTCTACCAACTCCAGCTCCCCCTTAGCCATTCCTGCAGCTACCCGGTTCTCTTCCCCCCCCCCCCCCCCCAGCTAGGTCCCCCCCCCCCAGCTGCATTGCTCCCCCCATTGCACTCCCGTAAGTCAGCTGACCCCGGCCACTCCCGCCGCTCCATCGAACTTCCCCCCCCCCCCCCCCCATCCGCTGTCCACCAGCGGGATCTCGTCCATTCCACTCCCAGCGCGGGAGAAAAAGCCCGCGCTTCCCAGCTCTGGCCCTGCCCCTTCAGCCCTAAACGTGGGAAAAAAAGCCTGCGCTTTCCACTCGCCCGTCCCCGCCTCCCCTGGCGCAGCACCCTTTCCAGGCCCGGTCCCACTACCCCCAACTCGGGCATCTCCCCCCCCCACCCCCCTGTGGGCCCCCATCTCCCCTACCGACCATCAACCCCCCAAGCAGTTTACCTACCCCCGCCCCCCCACCCCCCCCCCACGAGCCCGCCCGGCAGACCTAATTAAAACAATGCCCAATCAACCCCCAAAAAACAAAGAACCCCCCCTCGAAACACAACCCAACCATCCCTCCACCGCGACCCCTCATCCCTGACCCTTAGTCTGAGTCCAGTTTTTCGGCCTGAACAAAGGCCCACGCCACCTCTGGGTACTCGAAATAGTGGTGTCGATCCTTACAGGTGACCCACAGACGCGCCGGCTGCAGCACCGAACTTCACCCCCTTCCTGTGCAGCACTGCCTTCGCCCGGGTTGTAATCGGCCCTCTTCTTCGCCACCTCCGCGCTCCAATCCTGGTAGATCCGGACCTCCGCGTTCTCCCATCTGCTGCTCCGCTCCTTCTTGGTCCACCTTAACACACACTCTCGATCAGCAAACCCGTGGAACCGCACCAGCACCGCCCGCGACGGCTCGCTGGGCTTGGGCCTCCTCGCCAGCACTCGGTGGGCCCCCTCCAGCTCCAAGAGCCCCTGAAAGGCCCCCGCTCCCATCGGCGAGTTCAGCATGGTGACCACGTCGGCCCCCAAGTCTGATCCCTCCAGCCCCTCCGGGAGATCCAGGATCCGCAGGTTTTTCCGCCTCGACCGGTTCTCCATCTCCCCGAACCTCGCCTGCCATTTCTTGTGGAGCGCCTCCACCTTCACCGCCAGGCCCAGAATCTCGTCCTCATTCTCCGAGGCCTTCTGCCAGACCTCCCGGATCGCCGCCCCTTGGGCCGTCTGGGTATCCAGCAGCTTATCGATTGAAGCCTTCATTGGCTCCAGCAGCTCTACTTTCAGTTCCTTAAAACAGCGCTGGAGAAGCTCCTGCTGCTCTTGCGCCCACTGCCTCCATGCTGCCTGGTCTCCGCCCGCCGCCATCTTGGTCCTCCTCCCTCGCACCTTTCTTTGCTTCAATGCCACTTTTTTAATCGCCCCACTCCTGGTCCACTCCATACACTATCAGGGGAATGTTGCTATCCCCTTCCCACACCGGGAAACGTTGAACAAGCGCCGTTACGGGCCCTGTAAAGAGCCCAAAAGTCCGTTTTCAGCGGGAGCTGCCGAACGTGAGACTTAGCTCTGCATAGCCGCAACTGGAGGGGCAGCTGCAGCTTTGTGGTCTCTGGCATGCTGGATTTTGCAAGTTTGGCATTGCAGGTTCTCGAAGCATGCTAACCTAGTGCTTGCCTCCACGTGGACTGGTCAGCTGCAATGTTTTCCCAAGAAAGGTGGCCTGCAATGCAGAAGTTTATTAGACTCTTTTTAAGCCATCCTTGTGTCATTTGTGATCACACTTTACAACTAGGCCTACATTAAGGAATTTGATTATAGTGGAGGCAGGACGGATCCTGACCCCCTCAGCTGTTTTACATGATCCCAGAGGCAAGGAAGATTCAAGATATCTCGATAGCTAAGTAGCTGCAGTAAATGGCTGATTCAAGGTGTTTCTCTGCTTGCCATATCCACCAAAAGTACCAAATAATTTGAGGAGTCTTCCATGACATAATGGACATTTTTTCGCCTTCCAACATCTTTCCCTCTACTGTGAAGCAGAGGTTAACAGGTTTCACCACCAGAAGGGCTGGATAGGATTAGAAGTAGAAGGCTGTAGATCCAGAGAGGACTTCCAATCAGATTAGTTTCGACACATCTGGTGAACAAGATGAAGGGGATAGGCTTTGAATCCTCCCAAGGTATTTGATGCTCCCATCGCTGTTTGGATATTATATAATTTTGCCGAATTTTAGGGAATGAGATGGGGAAACTTTGTTCAAGTTTTTCTTGGGAACTGAAAGATTGAAATTGCTCTCTAGCACAGGGCTAAATAGCTGGCTTTTGAAGCAGACCAAGCAGCACGGGTTCAATTCCTGTACCAGCCTCCCCGAACAGGTGCTGGAATGTGGCGACTAGGGGCTTTTCACAGTAACTTCATTTGAAGCCTACTTGTGACAATAAGCGATTTTCATTTCATTTTTATGAATTACTCTCAGCTATTTTAATACATCCATTATACAGTTTTGAACAACCATGTGTTAAACTGGTAAAAATCTGTGAAGTAGGCAGTTGCGTTACGTTTATCATAGAATTTACAGTGCAGAAGGAGGCCATTCGGCCCATCGAGTCTGCACCGGCTCTTGGAAAGAGCGCCCTACCCAAGGTCATCACATCAACCCTATCCCCATAACCCAGTAACTCCACCCAACACTAAGGGCAATTTTGGACACTAAGGCCAATTTATCATGGCCAATCCACCTAACCTGCACATCTTTGGACGTGGTCATCTTCACATCTTGTTTATCACATTATTACAGATTACAACATTGTTTGATGGATAGTATTATATACTAAATGATATAATTCTAGATTTATATTATTTTTATGATAATCACATTGCCCTTGAAATGTATGTGTGTAGGTAGGGTGATGTACATGTATGGCAAAATATTTGTGCTTTTCAAGAAGGCCCTTCTAACCACCCCCACACCCCCCCTCCCGAACATTTGTGCGCTTCCTTTCGTTAACCAAATAAACCAACTCAACAAACTGTGGGATATACTGGGGGGATGGGTGGCAGCAGTACCCGCTGGTAGTGTCAATCAGGTTGACACTGCCAAGGAGTGGGATCTGAATGGAGTGTAGTCTTAAGGGGAGTATTAAAGTGGGGGACATCAAGATGGTGAGCATTTGGTGACCCCATAGCAGGGTGTTGCTCACCTTGGGTGAGGCACCGGTATCGGCAATTGAGGTGAGGGTTGATGCCTGCGCTGGAGGTTGCCTTTGCTGTTGAGAAGGGGAGGGGGGTGGAATCGGGATGGGGGAGGGCCTGAAGTGTTAGTCTGAAATCGGGACACAGGAGCCGGACCTGCTGGTGTCATCAGGTCCCGCGCACCCCATTCAGAGCACAGGTCACCCCAATCTCCAAAAGAATTTCTATGTGGGGGTGGATTGCAATCTGGATTGTGCTGAATTACTCTGCAGGAATTGTGCCTCGTTTCCAGCCGGAGACCTCACTTGGAAAATGTGGGGGGAGAATTGCCCCTTAAATGGATACTGCAACAAAATAAACAGAATCTCAAAAGAAAACTTAAAACATCAAAACAAAAAGTGATTTAAAGGAATTGATTGAGCGCCCCGGGACGATAAGGCACCCCAGTCCCCATGGTGCCCACCCGTTACGGAAGGCCTCGATGTTGCCGGCAGACACCGCATACCCCCTTTCCAGGGGGCACCCGGCGGTGAATATAGCTGGGGAAAAGGAGCAGATGACCCCCTCGACTGCCCGCTGCCTGGACCTCACAGCGCCAGAGACTCGGATTCAATTCCAGCCTTGGGTGACTGTCTGAATGGAGTTTGTACTTTCTCCCGTGTCTGCGTGGGTTTCCTCTGAGTGCCTTTGGGCAGCATGGTAGCGCAAGTGGATAGCACTGTGGCTTCACAGTGCCAGGGTCCCAGGTTTGATTCCCCGCTGGGTCACTGTCTGTGCGGAGTATGCACATTCTCCCCGTTTGGTGGATTGGCTATGCTAAATTGCCCTTAGTGACCAAAAAGGTTAGGAGGGGTTATTGGGTTACGGGGATAAGGTGGAAGTGAGGGCTTAAGTGGGTTGGTGCAGACTCGATGGACCAAATGGCCTCCTTCTGCACTGTATGTTCTATATGCTCCGGTTTCCTCCCACAGTCCAAAGATGTGCAGGTTAGGTGCATTGGCCATGCTAATTTGCCCCTTAGGGTGAGGTTACAGGCCGGGGATAGGGCCTGCGTTAGGTGGTCTTTCAAAGGGTTGGAGCAGAATCGATGGACCAAGTGGCCTCTTTCTGTACTGTAGGGATTCTATTGATGGTCAACTTGGGCAGACCCAGGAGCAGGCCCACGAGGATCACCCCCTCCTGCCAAATTTACTGGTGCGTTCGTTCTTTAAATCAAATCAAAAGCCCAGTGTACGTCTCATTGAGGCCAGTATCCATGTACTGTTTCCCCAGCAGCTCCCGCCCTCTCCTGCCTCCTGTGAGCGAATGCGGCGGCCCTTGTGCCGCCTTGGGGAGTTGTGTTTGGACACGTTGTCGCTGTCAATCATCCTGCCCCTCTGACCGGCTTTGGGTTTTCCGGAACCAGCTCGGGACCTGGTGCTGGTGGAGGGAGGGACGGAAAGAAAATTCTGCTGCATTAATAGTTCGGGGGATTGCGTGGGGGTTTTTTTTTTGTTTTGCTTTGCGGGGTGACATTATATCGATGTGTATTTTACTTGGTTTAATTTTATTGACTCAGTTGAGGTAGCGTTTTGGTAAATTGGCTGGGACCCTGTGCAGAGAGATAGTGGGAAGAGGAGAGGAGGATTAAAGTTATGTCATGGAAGCTATTTGGATCTATCAGTTCCGTCTGATAGTGATCGGCGACTCGACGGTGGGCAAGTCCTGTCTCCTCCAGCGCTTCACCGACGGCAGATTCAACGACGTGTCCGACCCCACCGTCGGCGTGGATTTCTT
This sequence comes from Scyliorhinus torazame, assembly GCF_047496885.1. Classification (NCBI taxonomy): domain Eukaryota; kingdom Metazoa; phylum Chordata; class Chondrichthyes; order Carcharhiniformes; family Scyliorhinidae; genus Scyliorhinus; species Scyliorhinus torazame. The sequence continues at coordinate 134,312,030 of NC_092721.1, forward strand.
CGCCAGGCTGGTGGAGATCGAGCCGGGAAAGAGGATCAAGTTGCAGCTGTGGGACACGGCGGGGCAGGAGAGGTTCAGGTGCGCCGCGCTGCCCATCTCTCATCTCTTGTTGGGTGTGTGAGAGAGGGGAGGGGGTGTCAATTGGGGGTAAAACCCCTGTTGCTGCGGAGCTCTAGGCAAAGATGTCGTCCCCCCAATGATTTTGCACAGCTCCCGAACATCGGCGGAATGGTATAACTTTTTGGAGAAAGCGTCCCTTTTCCCCTTGTGTTTGGTGTGGAAGCCAGTTTTGCCAAACGTGCACTTGGCCCCTCGAGCTCCACGTCAACTTAAGTTCACACAAGTATTTTTCAACTAATTTTTTATGTGGACGGATTTGGATTGCTGATGGAGGGAGGGGGGGGGGGGTCTTACTGTCAGGGAGTTCTGCACTGGGAGGCAATGGGACTTGTTGATTGTGACAAACTATTTCAACCATATGGCCCACTGAATCCTAAGCACCAGGCTGTTGTAAAACGGTTTCGGATTGCAGTATTCCGGAGAATTAAGACCTTTAGTTTCTGGATGAGGCCTGGTTGAAAAATGCTGCATGAACACGGGGACAGGAGTTGGCCATTCAGCCCCCTCGGGTCTGTTCTGGAAGATCATAAAATATAGGAGCAGAATTAGGCCATTCGGCCCATCGAGTCTGTTCAGTAAGATCCCAGTTGATGTGCTGCAATTACCCATACCATTGCAAGCTTGTGTTTTAACCTCAGCATTTTGAGTTTAGTGGCAGCATATGTGATTTGTGACATCTCTCAGTAGCGTGTGGATGATTCTTAACATGGTGACCCTGCTTTCTTTAAAACAGGTTCAGGTTCATGAAATGAAATGTATTCTGTTAATTTTAGAGGAAATGTTCACGTGGTAATTGAATCACATTTATTAGAATGATTGGTAGGAACTTATGTTTAGCTTCGAGGAATTACAGAATAGTGTGTTGAATCTCCAACTAAATGAACTTTGCTTCCATTTGCTCAGTTGTATACTCTATTCCATGCTTTTTAAAAATTCATTTTACAGGACATGAGCGTTGCTGACTGGGCCTTAACAGCCCTCCATTTCAGAGGGCATTGTAGAGTGAACCAAATTGTTTTGTTGCCCAAAATACATTTCTTCATGCTCGCCCACATTAAATTGCATCTGCCCTGTCACCAGTTAGCCCATTCTGCTAACCTGTCTGATTTCATGATTATGCTTGGGTTGAGTAAATATTGGACTGTAGCAGCACGGTAGCATAGTGGTTAGCACAATTGCTTCACAGCTCCAGGGTCCCAGGTTCAATTCCTGGCTTGGGTCACTGTCTGTGTGGAGTTTGCATGTTCTCCCCATGACTGCGTGGGTTTCTGCCGGATGCTCCGGTTTCATCCCACAATCCAAAGATGTGCAGGTTGAGTGGATTGGCAAGCTAAATTGCCCTTGGTATCCAAAAAGGTTTGGTTGAGTTACGGGGATAGGTTGGAAATGTGGGTTTAAATGGGGTGCTCTTCCCAAGGGCCGGTGCAGTCTCGATGGGCTGAATGGCGTCCTTCTGCACTGTAAATTCTATGTAAAAGATGGTGAAGATATTCCGACAAATGCTGCTAGGGAGGAAGTTCCAGGATTCTGACCCAATGGCAATGAAGGAAAAGTGTTTTGTGTCCCAAGTTCGCACGGTGTGTGACAACATGGAGGTTGTGTGATCTTATAAGTGGTGAATGCCGTGAATTTGAGAGGTGCTGCAATGAAACTTGGCAAGTTGATGCAGTGCATCCTGTAGATAATACGCACAGCAGCCATGTTTGTCTGGAGGTGGATGTTAAATAGGACGATGGGATACCAATTAGCAGGTATGTTCTTGTGTGGTTGTACCTACACTCTTCCAGGCAAGTGGAGAGCATTCCATCATATTCCTGACATCCCTAGCAGTTGCAAGAGATGATTTTGATGAGTTGGGAGGCCAGCCACTTGCATTGGAATACCGCACTTCTGACCTGGTGACCACGGCGTTTATATTGGGCACATTTGAGTTTCTGGTCAATGGTGATCAGGAAGCTGATGGTGGGGGATTTAATGATAATGCCATTCAATGCCAAGGGGAGGTGAAATGGTCTTTGCCTGGTACTTGTGTGGTACATATGTTACTTGTCACTTAGCAGTGCAAACCTGTATGTTATCCAGATTTTGCTGAATGATGGACATGGGCAGTTTATTTATATGAGAAAATAGAAATTGAGCTGAATGCAGTGCGATTATTAGCATTATACCCTACTTCTGCGTTTTTATAGTTTGGGAAAGTGATTGAGGGAGCAACGCAAGTGCTAAGCGTGAACTCTGCCTTCAGGAACTTTTGCAGCGATATCCTGGAGCTGCGATGATTGGCTTCCATTCACCATAAATATTCTTGTTCCAAGGATGACTCTGGTCACTGGAGAGTTTGGCCTCTGATCCCTGTTAACTATGGGGCTCCTCAGCGCCACATTCTTCAGGAGTCAAAATAATTTTTCTCTGAGGGCTCTTTTTGCGATTTTTCTTGCAAAGGCTCCCTTTGATATTTGGGGGCTACTTGGATCTAAATATTTAAGTTAGAAACCAAACAGTTCTCGAAGCAGAAATCTGTAAACTCATTCAATGCTTCCATTAAAGGAAACAAAAGAAACAAGAGACTCCGTGCTGGGCGGGTGGCCAAGAGTCCAAAAACAATGAAACCATTTTCTTCATTCACCACCACCTCATCGCGTCGCCCTCCTGCAGTGGCTAATAATTAAAGCAAACTACGCTAGGAAGGGATCTAGCGGAGGGGGGGGGGGGGGGGGTTAACTGGGTTGCTGCTGCTGCTAAGGAGAAGGGGAGCTGTTATGGGATGGGGTGGTCGAGGCGGGAGGGCGCCGTCGGGGGGGGGGGGGGGTACACGGGTACGTGGGAACCGGGTGAGGAGCTGGGTTAAAAAAGGGGATGGCTAGTCGACAAGGGGGGGGGGTAAAGAGCCCCCCAACCCGGCTGATCACGTGGAACGTGAGAGGGCTGAACGGGCCGATTAAAAGGGCACGAGTACTCGCACACCTAAAGAAATTAAAGGCGGATGTGGTTATGTTGCAGGAGACGCATCTGAAACTGATAGACCAGGTCAGACTACGTAAAGGATGGGTGGGGCAGGTGTTTCATTCGGGTTTGGATGCGAAGAACAGGGGGGTGGCTATCTTGGTGGGGAAACTGGTACTGTTTGAGGCAAAGACCATAGTGGAGGAGAGTGGGGGTAGATATGTGATGGTGAGTGGCAGATTGCAAGGGGAGGAGGTGGTTCTGGTGAACGTATATGCCCCGAACTGGGATGATGCAAATTTTATGAGGCGTATGTTGGGACGTATCCCGGACCTGGAGGCGGGAAAGTTGGTAATGGGGGGAGACTTCAATACGGTGATTGATCCAGGGCTGGACCGATCGAGGTCCAGGACCGGGAGGAGGCCGGCAGCGGCCAGGGTGCTCAAGGACTTCATGGAGCAGATGGGAGGGGTAGACCCCTGGAGATTTAGTAGGCCTAGGAGTAAGGAGTTCTCATTTTTCTCCCATGTCCACAAAGTATACTCACGGATAGACTTTTTTGTCTTGGGAAGGGCACTGATTCCGAAGGTGACAGGGACGGAATATACGGCCGTAGCTATTTCGGACCATGCTCCACATTGGGTAGACCTGGAGGTAGGAGAGGAAAAAGAACAGCACCCACTCTGGAGAATGGATATGGGCTTATTGGCGGATGAGGGGGTATGTTTAAGGGTGAGGGGGTGCATCGAAAGGTACTTGGAACTTAATGACAATGGAGAGGTTCAGGTGGGAGTGGTCTGGGAGTGGTCACCGTTGAAGGCGGTGGTTAGAGGGGAACTGATATCCATAAGGGCACATAAAGGGAAGCAAGAGGGTAAAGAAAGGGAGCGATTGCTGAAAGAACTGTTGAGGGTGGACAGGCAATATGCGGCGGCACCGGAGGAGGGACTGTACAGGGAAAGACAAAGGTGACATGTGGAATTTGACCTGCTGACCACGGGTAAGGCAGAGGGCACAGGGTGTACAGTATGAGTATGGAGAGAAGGCGAGTCGGCTACTGACCCACCAACTGAGGAAGAGGGGAGCAGCGAGGGAGATAGGTGGGGTGAGAGATGAGGAGGGAGAGATGGAACGGGGAGCGGAGAGAGTGAACGGGGTGTTCAAAGCATTTTATGAGAGGTTATATAAGGCTCAGCCCCCGGAAGGGAAGGAGGGAATGATGTGTTTCTTGGATCAGCTGGAATTCCCTAAGGTGGAGGAGCAGGAGAGGGCGGGACTGGGAGCACAGATTGAGATGGAGGAGGTGGTAAAAGGGATTGGGAGCATGCAGGCGGTGAAGGCCCCGGGACCGGACGGATTCCCGGTGGAATGTTACAGGAAGCATATGGACCTACTGGCCCCGCTTTTGACGAGAACCTTTAATGAGGCTAGGGAAAGGGGGCAGCTGCCCCCGACTATGTCGGAGGCAATGATATCGCTCCTTTTGAAGAAGGAAAAAGACCCGCTGCAGTGTGGGTCCTACAGGCCCATTTCCCTTTTAAATGTAGATGCTAAGCTCTTGGCCAAGGTGATGGTGACGAGGATAGAGGACTGTGTCCCCGGGGTGGTCCACGAGGATCAAACTGGATTAGTTAAGGGGAGACAGCTGAACACTAACATACGGAGGTTGCTAGGGGTAATGATGATGCCCCCACCAGAGGGGGATGCGGAGATAGTGGTGGCGATGGACGCCGAGAAAGCATTCGACAGAGTGGAGTGGGATTATCTGTGGGAGGTGCTGAGGAGATTTGGTTTTGGAGAAGGGTATATCGGATGGGTACAGCTGCTGTATAGGGCCCCGGTGGCGAGCGTGGTCACGAACAGACAGCGATCTGATTACTTCTGTCTTCATAGAGGGACGAGGCAGGGGTGTCCCCTGTCTCCGTTGCTGTTTGCATTGGCGATTGAGCCCCTGGCCATAGCACTGAGGGGCTCCAGGAAGTGGAGGGGAGTGCTCAGGGGAGAAGAACACCGGGAATCCTTGTATGCAGATGATTTATTGCTGTATGTTGCGGACCCAGTGGAGGGGATGCCTGAGATAATGCAGACACTCGGAGTTTGGGGAATTTTCGGGGTACAAATTGAATATGGGTAAGAGTGAGCTGTTTGTGGTGCATTCAGGGGAGCAGAGCAGGGGAATAGATGACTTACCGCTGAGGAAGGTGACAAGAGATTTCCGGTACTTAGGGATTCAGATGGCCAGGAGTTGGGGAACCTTACACCGGCTTAATCTAACAAGATTGGTGGAACAGATGGAGGAGGATTTGAAGAGGTGGGACATGGTGCCCCTGTCACTGGTGGGTAGGGTGCAGGCGGTCAAAATGGTAGTCCTCCCGAGATTCCTCTTTGTGTTTCAGTGCCTCCCGGTGATGGTCATGAAGGCTTTTTTCAAGAGAATTGAGAAAAGTGTCATGAGTTTTGTGTGGGCCGGGAAGACCCCGAGAGTGAGGAGGGGGTTCTTGCAGCGTAGCAGGGATAGGGGGGTGCTGGCACTACCGAGCCTATGTGAATACTACTGGGCCGCCAATATCTCAATGGTGTGTAAGTGGATGGGAGAAGGGGAGGGAGCGGCGTGGAAGAGATTGGAGATGGCGTCCTGCAAGGGAACCAGCCTACAAGCAATGGTGACGGCGCCGTTGTCGTTCTCCCCGAAGAAATACACCACAAGTCCAGTGGTGGTGGCAACACTACAAATTTGGGGGCAGTGGAGACGACATAGGGGAAGGACGGGAACCTCGGTGCGGTCCCCGATAAGAAACAACCATAGGTTTGTCCCGGGGAGAATGGATGGGGGATTTGGAGCATGGCAGAGAGCTGGGGTTGTGCAACTGAGAGATCTGTTCATAGACGGGATGTTTGCGAGTCTGGGAGCGCTGACGGAAAAATATGGGTTGCCCCAAGGGAATGCATTTCGGTACATGCAACTGAGGGCTTTTGCAAGGCAACAGGTGAGGGAATTCCCGCAGCTCCCGACACAGGAGATTCAAGATAGAGTGATCTCAGGGACATGGGTTGGGGATGGTAGGGTGTCGGATATATACAGGGAACTGAGGGACGCGGGGGAGATCATGGTGGATGAGCTGAAGGGGAAATGGGAAGAAGAGCTGGGGGAAGAGATTGAGGAGGGGCTATGGGCTGATGCCCTACGAAGGGTAAACTCGTCGTCCTCATGCGCCAGGCTAAGCCTGATACAATTCAAGGTTTTACACCGGGCGCATATGACCGGAGCACGGCTCAGTAAATTTTTTGGGGTAGAGGATAGGCGTGGGAGATGCTCGAGAAGCCCAGCAAACCACACCCACATGTTTTGGTCATGTCCGGCACTACAGGGGTTCTGGGTGGGGGTGGCAAAGGTGCTTTCGAAGGTGGTGGGGGGTCCGGGTCGAGCCAAGCTGGGGGTTGGCTATATTCGGGGTTGCAGAAGAGCCGGGAGTGCAGGAGGCGAAAGAGGCTGATGTCTTGGCCTTTGCGTCTCTAGTAGCCCGGCGAAGGATATTGCTTATGTGGAAGGAAGCCAAACCCCCGGGCGTGGAGACCTGGATAAATGACATGGCAGGGTTTATAAAATTAGAACGGATAAAGTTCGCACTGAGGGGTTCGGCTCAAGGGTTCACCAGGCGGTGGCAACCGTTCATTGACTACCTCGCAGAACGATAAAGGAAATGGGAAGGTAACAGCAGCAACCCCGGGGGGGGCGTGGCGGGGGTGGGGGGCCCGGGCAGGTCCTCAGGGGTGTTTTTGTATAAATATTTGTATTAGGCTATGTATATTGGATTGTTTGATTTTATTTTTGGAAAGTTATTATTTTTGATAGGGCAGTTGCCATTTAGTTTATATATTATTTATTTCTTAAAAACGGCCACTGTTATACTGTTTTACTGTTGAAAAAAGGAAAACCTTTGTATTGTTTTGTTTGGCCAAAAATTTTTTGAATAAAATATATTTTAAAAAAATAATTAAAGCAAGCCCAGGGTGTGGAAGGGTGGGCACCTGAGTTTGCTGGGCTCCAAACTTTTTCTCTTCATCAAAACTTTTTAAAAAACACATGCACAATAACAGCCAAGACAAGCTAATATAGAGATGGACTCTTCTATAGCAGAATCATATAGAGAAAAGTCTAAAAGGTACAGAAAAAAAACATTTCCCCTCAACATATTTTCTTCCCAACACCAGATCAACCTCTTTTAAACGTTACTATAATTTATTGGATAGAAATAAAGGAGGAAGAAAGCCATTGGAAAGGATTTAACTTTTTTTTGTTTGGTTATTGTTCCAGCTGTAGCTTGTAGACTTGAAAGCCAGGCCCAGGAGGCGGGTTTTAGAAGGAAAATAAAGATGATAAAAAAAGCGAGCATTGAAAAATCATATACATAAATACAATAAGCCGTAATTGTGAGAGTGAGCAATGTTGCCTGTTGCCCACATGACCTTCACCACCACCTCCACCCCCTGCTTGGTCACTCTCATTCTTTCAGACCCAGATCCATTTTATCTGCACTGGATCCGCCACTAACTTGGCCTCCCCGTCGTCTCCTGTCTCCCATACCTCTGCCCCAACTCCCCAGTCACAGGTTCCCTCCCTTCCACCCATGCTGCTCTTCCAGGAGAAGGACCTTGCCGTTTCTCTCTCATGCTTGATGCACCTCCAATCAATCTCTGCATCTCCCCTGCTTTCAGACAGATACCTGCGCCTTTAATTGTTCAGCCCCAGGCTATATTGAGGCTGTAATGTAAGGTAATATTGTATAAGGACGACCTTTCTTGAATTTTGTGACCCGTCTGTGTCATTTTGTAGGGTACTTAGGACTTTTCAAAAGACAGACTTGCCCATTGTCCCTGTGTATTTTGAACCCCAATATTCTGTTACCTTGATATCAAGGGTAGTTCACTTACCTCGCATCTGGAATTCAGCTCCTGGTCTGGAGCCAAGTGGTCCTGGCCAAATCCAAACTGAACTTATCCTATATAATCTGAAAATGTCTTAGCTACTGTTCATATTGGATTAACCTAGTTTATTCATCTTTCCCTTAAACAGCGCAAATCCCATTTCCATGGAGGGTTGAAAAATTGTAGGAGGAGCCATCGCTTTCTCTTTCATTTTCAGCATCCTAGGTTGTATGTCATAAGGACCGGGTGACTAATTCTTTTTTGACTGTTATCTGTATTACCTATTCCGTGTTGTCCTCAAGTCCTCCCACTCACTGGGCAGCATGGTAGCACAAGTGGTTAGCACAGTTGCTTCACAGCGTCAGGGTCCCAGGTTTGATTCCCGGCTTAGGTCACTGTCTGTGCGGAGTCTGCACGTTCTCCCCGTGTCTGCATGGGTTTCCTCCGGGTGCTCCGGTTTCCTTCCACAATCCAAAGATGTGCAAGTTAGGTGGATTGGCTATGCTAAATTGCCCTTGGTGTCCAAAAAAGGTTAGGTGGGGTGGAGGCGTGGGCGTGGGGTGGAGGCGTGGGCGTGGGGTGGAGGCGTGGGCGTGGGGTGGAGGCGTGGGCGTGGGGTGGAGGCGTGGGCGTGGGGTGGAGGCGTGGGCGTGGGGTGGAGGCGTGGGCGTGGGGTGGAGGCGTGGGCGTGGGGTGGAGGCGTGGGCGTGGGGTGGAGGCGTGGGCGTGGGGTGGAGGCGTGGGCGTGGGGTGGAGGCGTGGGCGTGGGGTGGAGGCGTGGGCGTGGGGTGGAGGCGTGGGCGTGGGGTGGAGGCGTGGGCGTGGGGTGGAGGCGTGGGCGTGGGGTGGAGGCGTGGGCGTGGGGTGGAGGCGTGGGCGTGGGGTGGAGGCGTGGGCGTGGGGTGGAGGCGTGGGCGTGGGGTGGAGGCGTGGGCGTGGGGTGGAGGCGTGGGCGTGGGGTGGAGGCGTGGGCGTGGGGTGGAGGCGTGGGCGTGGGGTGGAGGCGTGGGCGTGGGGTGGGGGCGTGGGCGTGGGGTGGGGGCGTGGGCGTGGGGTGGGGGCGTGGGCGTGGGGTGGGGGCGTGGGCGTGGGGTGGGGGCGTGGGCGTGGGGTGGGGGCGTGGGCGTGGGGTGGGGGCGTGGGCGTGGGGTGGGGGCGTGGGCGTGGGGTGGGGGCGTGGGCGTGGGGTGGGGGCGTGGGCGTGGGGTGGAGGCGTGGGCGTGGGGTGGAGGCGTGGGCGTGGCGTGGGCGTGGGGTGGAGGCGTGGGCGTGGGGTGGGGGCGTGGGCGTGGGGTGGGGGCGTGGGCGTGGGGTGGGGGCGTGGGCGTGGGGTGGGGGCGTGGGCGTGGGGTGGGGGCGTGGGCGTGGGGTGGGGGCGTGGGCGTGGGGTGGGGGCGTGGGCGTGGGGTGGGGGCGTGGGCGTGGGGTGGGGGCGTGGGCGTGGGGTGGGGGCGTGGGCGTGGGGTGGGGGCGTGGGCGTGGGGTGGGGGCGTGGGCGTGGGGTGGGGGCGTGGGCGTGGGGTGGGGGCGTGGGCGTGGGGTGGAGGCGTGGGCGTGGGGTGGGGGCGTGGGCGTGGGGTGGGGGCGTGGGCGTGGGGTGGGGGCGTGGGCGTGGGGTGGGGGCGTGGGCGTGGGGTGGAGGCGTGGGCGTGGGGTGGAGGCGTGGGCGTGGGGTGGGGGCGTGGGCGTGGGGTGGGGGCGTGGGCGTGGGGTGGGGGCGTGGGCGTGGGGTGGGGGCGTGGGCGTGGGGTGGGGGCGTGGGCGTGGGGTGGGGGCGTGGGCGTGGGGTGGGGGCGTGGGCGTGGGGTGGGGGCGTGGGCGTGGGGTGGGGGCGTGGGCGTGGGGTGGGGGCGTGGGCGTGGGGTGGGGGCGTGGGCGTGGGGTGGGGGCGTGGGCGTGGGGTGGGGGCGTGGGCGTGGGGTGGGGGCGTGGGCGTGGGGTGGGGGCGTGGGCGTGGGGCGGGGGCGTGGGCGTGGGGCGGGGGCGTGGGCGTGGGGCGGGGGCGGGGGCGTGGGCGGGGGCGGGGGCGTGGGCGGGGGCGGGGGCGGGGGTGGGGGCGGGGGCGGGGGCGGGGGCGGGGGCGGGGGCGGGGGCGGGGGCGTGGGGCGGGGGCGGGGGCGTGGGCGGGGGGGCGGAGGCGCGGGCGGGGGGGCGGGGGCGCGGGCGGGGGGGCGGGGGCGGGGGGGCGGAGGCGGGGGCGGGGGGGCGGAGGCGGGGGCGGGGGCGGAGGCGCGGGGGCGGGGGGGCGGAGGCGGGGGCGCGGGGGCGGGGGCGCGGGGGCGGAGGCGGGGGCGGGGGCGTGGGGGCGGGGGCGGGGGCGGAGGCATGGGCGTGGGGGCGGGGGCGGAGGCGTGGGCGTGGGGGCGTGGGCGTGGGCGTGGGCGGGGGCGTGGGCGTGGGGCGTGGGGCGGGGGCGTGGGGCGGGGGCGTGGGGCGGGGGCGGGGGGCGGGGGCGGGGGGCGGGTGAAGGGGTGGGCGGGGGCGCGCTCTTTCCAAGGGCCGGTGCAGACTCAATGGGCTGAATGGCCTCCTTTTGCACTATAAATTCTATGATAGGTTCCGCCATTATTTACTACCTTTGTCCTCCACTATTTACTACCTTTGTCCTCCACTATTTACTACCTTTGTCCTCCACTATTTACTACCTTTGTCCTCCACTACTTACTACCTTTGTCCTCCACTATTTACTACCTTTGTCCTCCACTACTTACTACCTTTGTCCTCCACTATTTACTACCTTTGTCCTCCACTATTTACTACCTTTGTCCTCCACTATTTACTACCTTTGTCCTCCACTATTTACTACCTTTGTCCTCCACAATTAGGTTCCTTTCATTTTTGACTATTCCGAAACTGAGTACTTTCCGAAACAGAGTACTTTTGTACTTTTTATATCCTTATGTAAGCCTTTACCAATTTCTTTGTCATCTGTTGGTCTTTTTTCATATTTGGTTTTAGATCTTCTAATTTCCCTTTTTATCTCCTTACTATTTTCTAATCCTGATTATCTCCATTCTATCTTTATCATATTTTGAGTTTCAGTTTTGTTTTATTCTCTGTCTTTGGAATTATGACAGGGGCATCCCCTTCTCATCTTATAAAAATATGTTCACTTTTTACTCAATGCATCTCTTAGTTAAAGCTTTTCCAAATGCTGATCTGTTGACAAGTTTACTGACTTGTCTGTCCTTGTAATTTGGGCCAGAGTTCTTTCCCTTATCTTTTGGTTTTACATTATACAACTATTTTACAATTGTTCTCTTGTTTTCACCTGAGTTAATTATGAATTCCTCAGTACTAAATTTAGCAGGGCTTTTCTACTTGTTGGGTTTGATATATTCTGATGCAGGAGGCAGTTCTGGTTGCATTCTAGAAACGTGTTGACCACAGTGATTGCCTCTATTCCCAGCTGACTTGAGATTGGTAAAATCAGCTGATCTGCCATGTTTTTGACAATATCTGAACCCTCTGCAGATTTATACTTCTTTGTCGTTGCCATTGTTTGGTGTACTGTACATGAAGAATTGCACCATGAACATACTTTTAACAATACTCTCATAACAACACCACATACCTTGTTTGCTCTCATCTGCCTTAAAATATTGATTCTTTGTTTTGAGTTGACTAACTCAAACAATTGCTAGATTTTGGGTATTAATCAAAGTTTTATGCCCAAGGAATAACAACATTGTTTAAATAACTCACCGTCTGTAGTTGCCATCCACAGAAACTTTGAAGATACTGGATTTGAAAACTGAAATTATCAGACCTCAAAACAGGACCCTATTATAAATATATCAATCTTTGTATATGTACAGAGAAAACAATTTACAAACGTAAAACAACATATGCACTGAAGAAGTTCCGGGTGCGGCGATGACCAGCTAAGTCGCACGTTTCGGCAGCTCCCGGTGGAACGGACTTTTGGGCTCTTAGTAAGAGCCCCAACGGCAATTTTAACGGCTAGAAGCACTGTGCGGTAAACCAGAAGGGAATCCCCCCTGGAAACGGATGGAAAAAGGAGAGGGAAGTGGCCAGATTGCAGTGGATCCTTTGGAGCAGCGGCAAGGAAGGCAAGCAAGAACCAAGATGGCGACGGAAGGTGGCAGTTTAACATGGGGCCCTGAACAACAAGAGTTTTTGAAATGTTGCGTGGAAGAACTTAAAAAGGAAATGAAGAAGGAGCTGTTGGCCCCGATATTACAGGCGATCGAAGCGCTAAAGGATGAGCAAATGACCCAGGAGCGGTAGCTTCGGGTCGTGAAGGCAAAGGCTGCCGAGAACGAGGGCGACATACAGGGCCTGGTGGTGACGACGGAAATGCATGAGGCACACCATAAACGATGTGTGGAAAGACTGGAGGTGCTGGAGAATAACGCGAGGAGGAAGAATTTAAGGATTCTCGGTCTTCCTGAAGGTGCAGAAGGAGCAGACGTCGGGGCATATGTGAGCACGATGCTGCACTCGTTAATGGGAGCGGAGGCCCTGGCGGGTCCGCTGGAGGTGGAGGGAGCATACCGAGTGATGGCGCGAGGACCGAGAGCAGGAGAAATTCCTAGAGCCATAGTGGTGAGATTCCTCCGTTTTAAGGACAGAGAGATGGTCCTCAGATGGGCAAAGAAAACTCTGAGCAGTAGGTGGGAGAACGCGGTGATCCGCGTATATCAAGACTGGAGTGCGGAGGTGGCGAGAAGGAGGGCGAGCTTTAATCAGGCCAAGGCGGTGCTTCATAAAAAGAAGATAAAATTTGGAATGCTGCAACCGGCAAGACTGTGGGTCACATATCAAGGGAGGCACCACTACTTTGAGACAGCGGATGAGGCGTGGACTTTTATTGTGGAAGAAAAACTGGAATAAGCGGGTTATTAAAAAAGAACGTTTGAAACAAAGTGGTGGGGTGAGTATGGGGGGCAAAAAGGGGGGGAAAGATGAGTTTTATGTTATTAATCCTGCGATGCGGTAACTTTTCTCTCTTCCACAAGTGGTGGTGGAGGGAGGAAGGGAGGTGGAGGAGATGGGGCGTTGGCCATGGGGGGGGCGGGGCCAAAAGGGAAGCACGGGCTTTGTTCCCGCGCTATGATAATCATGGCGGGAATAGGGAAGCAGGAAGGAGGGGGCGTCGCACGGTGCGAGCCGAGGTCACGGGGGGAAGCCGAGGTCGGCCAGAGTTTGCTGACTTCTGGGAGCAACATGGGGGGTGTAACTACGCTAGTGGGGGATCTAGCGGGGGGGGGTGGGAGGGGGGAGTTACTGGGTTGCTGCTGCTGGGGAGAGGGGGGAGCCGGAATGGGGTGGGGTGGGCAGGGGGGCACCGCCTGGACACAGCTGCGTGGGAACCGGGTGAGGAGCTGGAAAAAGGGGATGGCTAATCGACAAGGGGGGGGGGTTAAAAAGCCCCCCAACCCGGTTGATCACGTGGAATGTGAGAGGGCTGAACGGGCCAATAAAGAGGGCACAAGTACTCGCACACCTTAAGAAACTTAAGGCAGACGTGGTTATGTTACAAGAGACGCACTTGAAACTTATAGACCAGGTTAGACTACGCAAAGGATGGATGGGTGGGGCAGGTGTTTCATTCGGGGCTAGATGCGAAAAACAGGGGGGTGGCTATACTAGTGGGGAAGCGGGTTATGTTTGAGGCAAAGACCATAGTGGCGGATAGCGGGGGCAGATACGTGATGGTGAGTGGCAAATTACAGGGGGAGGCGGTGGTCTTGGTAAATGTAAATGCCCCGAACTGGGATGATGCCAATTTTATGAGGCGCATGCTAGGACGCATCCCGGACCTACAGGTGGGAAAGTTGGTAATGGGGGGAGATTTTAATACGGTGCTGGAGCCAGGGCTGGGCAGGTCGAGGTCCAGGACTGGAAGGAGGCCGGCTGCAGCCAAGTTGCTTAAAGATTTTATGGAGCAGATGGGAGGAGTAGACCCGTGGAGATTTAGTAGACCTAGGAGTAAGGAGTTTTCGTTTTTCTCCTATGTCCACAAAGTTTATTCGCGAATAGACTTTTTTGTTTTGGGAAGGGCGTTGATCCTGAAGGTGAGTGGGACGGAGTATACGGCTATAGCCATTTCGGATCACGCTCCACATTGGGTAGACTTGGAGATAGGGGAGGAAACAGAAGGGCGTCCACCCTGGAGAATGGACATGGGACTAATGGCAGATGAAGGGGTGTGTCTAAGGGTGAGGGGGTGCATTGAAAAATACTTGGAACTCACTGATAACGGGGAGGTCCAGGTGGGCGTGGTCTGGGAGGCGCTGAAGGCAGTGGTTAGAGGGGAGCTGATATCAATAAGGGCACATAAAGGAAAGCAGGAGAGTAGGGAACGGGAGCGGTTGCTGCAAGAACTTCTGAGGGTGGACAGGCAATATGCGGAGGCACCGGAGGAGGGACTGTACAGGGAAAGGCAAAGGTTACACGTAGAATTTGACTTGCTGACAACGGGTACTGCAGAAGCACAATGGAGGAAGGCACAGGGTGTATAGTATGAGTATGGGGAGAAGGCGAGCAGGTTGCTGGCCCATCAATTGAGGAAAAGGGGAGCAGCGAGGGAAATAGGGGGAGTGAGGGATGAGGAAGGAGAGATAGAGCGGGGAGCGGAGAGCGTGAATGGAGTGTTCAAGGCATTCTATAAAAGATTATACGAAGCTCAGCCCCCGGATGGGAAGGAGAGAATGATGTGCTTCCTGGACCGGCTGGAATTTCCTAAGGTGGAGGAGCAGGAGAGGGTGGGACTGGGAGCACAGATCGAGATAGAGGAAGTAGTGAAAGGAATTAGGAGTATGCAGGCGGGGAAGGCTCCGGGACCGGATGGATTTCCAGTCGAATTTTATAGGAAATATGTGGACTTGCTTGCCCCGATACTGATGAGAACCTTTAATGAGGCGAAGGAAAGGGGACAGCTGCCCCCGACTATGTCCGAGGCAACGATATCGCTTCTCCTAAAGAAGGAAAAAGACCCGCTGCAATGCGGGTCCTATAGACCTATTTCCCTCCTAAATGTAGACGCTAAGATTCTGGTCACGGTAATGGCAATGAGGATAGAGGATTGTGTCCCGGGGGTGGTCCATGAGGACCAAACTGGGTTTGTGAAGGGGAGACAGCTGAATACGAATATACGGAGGCTGCTAGGGGTAATGATGATGCCCCTCCAGAAGGGGAAGCGAAGATAGTGGTGGCGATGGATGCCGAGAAAGCATTTGATAGAGTGGAGTGGGATTATTTGTGGGAAGTGTTGAGGAGATTTGGCTTTGGAGATGAGTATATTAGATGGGTACAGCTGCTGTATAGGGCCCCGATGGCGAGCGTGGTCACGAATGGACGGGGGTCTGCGTATTTTCGGCTCCATAGAGGGACGAGGCAGGGATGTCCTCTGTCCCCATTATTGTTTGCACTGGCGATTGAGCCCCTTGCAATAGCATTGAGGGGTTCCAGGAAGTGGAGGAGAGTACTCAGGGGAGGAGAGGAACACCGGGTATCTCTTTACGCGGACGATTTATTGGTGTATGTGGCGGACCCGGCGGAGGGGATGCCAGAGAGCGGATACTTGGGGAGTTTGGAGAATTTTCAGGATATAAGCTGAACATGGGGAAAAGTGAGCTGTTTGTGGTGCATCCAGGGGAGCAGAGCAGAGAAATAGAGGACTTACCGCTGAGGAAGGTAACAAGGGACTTTCGCTACTTGGGGATCCAGATAGCCAAGAATTGGGGTACATTGCATAGGTTAAACTTAACGCGGTTGGTGGAACAGATGGAGGAGGACTTCAAGAGATGGGACATGGTATCCCTGTCACTGGCAGGGAGGGTGCAAGCGGTTAAAATGGTGGTCCTCCCGAGATTCCTCTGTGTTTCAGTGCCTCCCGGTGGTGATCACGAAGGCTTTTTTCAAAAGGATTGAGAAGAGTATCATGAGTTTTGTGTAGGCCGGGAAGACCCCGAGAGTGAGGAAGGGATTTTTGCAGCGTAATAGGGATAGGGGGGGGGGGCTGGCGCTACCGAGCCTGAGTGAGTACTACTGGGCCGCCAACATCTCAATGGTATGTAAGTGGATGGGAGAAGAGGAGGGAGCGGCGTGGAAGAGATTGGAGAAGGCGTCCTGTAGGGGGACTTGCCTACAAGCCATGGTGACGGCACCGTTGCCGTTCTCAAGAAATACACCACAAGCCCGGTGGTGGTGGCTACTCTGAAAATTTGGGGGCAATGGAGACGGCATAGGGGAAAGACTGGAGCCTCGGTGTGGTCCCCGATAAGAAATAATCATAGGTTTGCTCCGGGGAGAATGGATGGGGGATTTGGAACATGGCAAAGAGCAGGAGTAACACAATTGAGAGATCTGTTTGTAGATGGGACGTTTGCAAGTCTGGGAGCGCTGACCGAAAAATATGGGCTGCCCCAAGGGAATGCTTTCCGGTATATGCAACCGAGGGCTTTTACGAGGCAACAGGTGAGGGAATTCCCGCAGCTCCTGACGCAGGAGGTGCAGGACAGAGTGATCTCAAAGACATGGGTGGGGGACGGTAAGGTGTCAGACATATATAGGGAGATGAGAGGCGAGGGGGAGATTATGGTAGATGAGCTGAAAGGGAAATGGGAAGAAGAGCTGGGGGAGGAGATTGAGGAGGGGCTGTGGGCTGATGCCCTAAGTAGGGTAAACTCATCGTCCTCGTGTGCCAGGCTAAGCCTGATACAATTTAAGGTGTAACACAGGGCGCATATGACTGGAACACAGCTTAGCAAATTTTTTGGAGTAGAGGATAGGTGTGCGAGATGCTCGAAAAGCCCAGCGAATCACACCCACATGTTCTGGTCATGTCCGGCACTACAGGGGTTTTGGGTGGGGGTGACAAAGGTGCTTTCGAAGGTAGTGGGGGTCCAGGTCGAACCAAGCTGGGGGTTGGCTATATTTGGGGTTGCAGAAGAGCCGGGAGTGCAGGAGGCGAGAGAGGCTGATGTTTTGGCCTTTGCGTCCCTAGTAACCCGGCGCAGGATACTGTTGATGTGGAAGGAAGCCAAGCCCCCGGGTGTGGAGACCTGGATAAATGACATGGCAGGGTTTATAAAACTGGAACGGATTAAGTTCGTCCTAAGGGGATCGGCTCAAGGGTTCACCAGGCGGTGGCAACCGTTCGTCAAATACCTCACAGAAAGATAGAGGGAATGGAAAAGAAGAAGACAGCAGCAGCAGCCCAGGGGGGCGGGATTTTAGTCAAAATTATTTGAGTACATATCGTCAGGAAAGCTCTCATCATCAAATACCCTTTTTACTTGAATCAATCTTTACTTCCTAAGACCAGGGCCTGAGAGAGTGGGGTGCACCAGATGCTAAAAACTGAACCGTTGTGTGTGAGCGAGTGTGTGTTTGTGTTCTCTCTGTGAGAATTCTCCCTTGTTAAATTGTTAGAGCAGGGGGGGTGGGCCCTCCTTCCCCAGCTTCCTGATCCAACCTCCTCCTTATTAATGGTATGGTCCCATTCCTAGCTTCCTGACCTCCTCCCACTCGATGGTATGTGGCCCAGACTGAGCTTTCCCGCCCCCCCCCTCCCCCACACACAAGAAAAGCACCAGACCCATGATTCCTTGTCTTGACCCTGCCTAAGGCGACAATACCAGCTGAGACATCCAAACACGATAGAACTTTCAACTGCAGACGTATATTGTTTTCTTTCCTGAAGTCTATAACTGGTTATTTCATCTTGCGCTCAAATAAAAAAAATATATCATTGCACTATTTTACAAACTTTACCACCGAGTTCCTGTAGTTTACTTCATTATTCCTGATTAGGCGCACAAGATCTGTATCAACAGCATACTTCAGGATTGTTATGTCGTTGTGCTCTTGATTGGCAATCATTCGTATAGAGGATGGAAAAGAAAAGCAAGGTGCAATATATTCAATATGAAGAACACACTTTAAAAATAGTCTGTTAGCCTTTTTACTCACCAAAATTACTTCAATCTTGTTTTCTCACCAGAATTTTAATCTGATATTTGCTGTGAACTTCCGGTTTCCTTCCTCTCGTAAATCTGTCCCTACTGTTGCATTTCTAACCAAAGTTAGTTAGTTTTGTTGCTTTTTACAGGGTTGAATCTTTCATCCCTTGAAAATATTCAACAGTCGGATCCATTCTTGGCCTTGACCCTGTTTGCTGCAGCAGTGCACTTCCTATGATAATATTATGGGATGCACCTAATTAAGAGGCCACCTCCAGAGCCACCACCTAATTATGGACAGTGAGCAGGATATAGAGGCAAGCGAAGTGAGCTAAAACTGCAATGCTGGCCAACACTGTGCATTCAGTGAGCATGCTGCTGGTTTGTATGGGATGAGAGGGCTGGGCAAAATGGAGCAGTGAAACAGCTGGAGGAGCAGTTGCCACTTCCTCGCTACCAGCATGATTTCTTACTGCATTCTCTGGGTAATTCGAAGGAAATTTCAAGCTCCTGTCTGCAGAAGACTCCTTGCCAATTTGACTCATGGTAATAGAATTAATAAATTTGCCATGATGCTCCAACCACCTGCTTTATGTGCCTCCTGTCACCAGACAAGCTGTAGTCCTGGCTGGGGCCCTGTGAGATGCTGGTAAAATCTCGGGTATACTGGAAAATTGTTGCTTGGTTGCTGAAATTGGCTCCCTGTTGCTGCCGGATAGGGTGCAATCACCAGACTGAAGCATCACTGGGAAAAGTGCAAGGCTGCAGGAATAATTTGGTGCACAGACACAATCTCGTTCTCCAATGTTTCCCTGCTTCTTGGCTACAAATGTGCTCCAAGTCCATGGGAAAATTCTTCCCATCATCTGTATTTACTAAGAGAGAGCTAATATAAACTCCTTGACCTCTTGCACAATTTCTTTACTTACTTTTTGTTAAACAATGGAAGGGATGCAATAGGGAACGAAGAAATGGCAGCGGAACTGAATAGTTACTTTGCATCAGTCTTCATGGTGGAAGACACCAGTGGAGTACCAGAACTTCAAGAAAGTCAGGGGGCAGAGATGAGTGTAGTGGCCATCACCAAGGAGAAGGTGTTAGGGAAACTGAAAGGTCTGAAGGTGGATAAATCACCCAGACCAGATGGACAACACCCAAGGATTCTGAAGGAGATAGCTGAGTAGATTGTGACGACATTGGTGGTGATCTTTCAGGATTCACTGAAAGCAGGAAGGGTCCCAGAGGATTGGAAAATGGCTAATGTAACACCTCTGTTTAAGAAGGGAGGGAGGCAGAAGACCGGAAATTATAGGCCGGTTAGCATGACTTCGGTTGTTGGTAAGATTTTAGAGTCTATTATTAAGGATGAGATTGCAGAGTATGGATTTGTCAATGGGAGATCATGCCTGACTAATCTGTTAGAATTCTTTGAGGAGGTAGCAAAGGGGTTGGACAAAGGAGAACCAGTGGACGTGATCAATTTGGATTTCCAGAAGACCTTTGACAAGGTGGCGTACAGGAGGCTGCCAAATAAGGTACTGGCATGGATTGAGGATTGGCCGACTGACAGGAGACAGAAAGTGGGGATAAAGGGGTCCTTTTCAGATGGCAGCTGGTAACAAGTGGTGTTCCGCAGGGGTCAGTGTTGGGACCACAGCTATTCACGATGTACATTAATGATCTGGGTTGCTAAATATTCAGATGATACGAAGATATGTAGAGGGACAGGTAGTGTTGAGGAAGCAGGGAGGCTGCAGAAGGACTGGACAGGCTAGAAGAGTGGGCAAAGAAGTAGCAGATGGAATACAATGTGGAAACGTGTGAGGTAATGCACTTTGGTAGGAAAAGTAGAGGAATAGTCTATTTTCTAAATGGGTAAAAGGCTTTGGAAATCAAAAGCACAAAGGGACGTAGGAGTCCTGGTTCAGGATTTTCTTGAGGTTAACGTGCAGGTTCCATTGGCAATTAGGAAGGCAAATGTAATGTTGGCATTCACGTCAAGAGGGCTAGAATACAAGATCAGGGATGTACATTTGAGGCTATATAAGTTCTGGTTAGACCCATTTGGAATATTGTGAGCAGTTTTGAGCCTCGTATCTAAGGAAGGATGTGCTGGCCTTGAAGAGGGTCCAGAGGAGGTTCACCAGAATGAAGGACTTGTCATATGAGGAGCGGCTGAGGGCTCTGGGTCTGTATTCAATGGAGTTTAGAAGGACGAGGAGGGATCTCATTGAAACTTACAGAATACTGAGAGGCCTGGATAGAGTGGAAGTGGAGAGGGTGTTTCCACTCGTTGTAGAAACTAGAACCTGAGGGCACAGCCTCAGGCTGAAGGGACAATCCTTTAAAACAGAGGTGATAAAGATTATTATTATTAGGAGGAATTTCTTCAGCCAGAGGGTGGTGAATCTGTGGAACTCATTGCTGCAAAAGGCTGTGGAGTCCAAGTCACTGAGTGTCTTGAAGACAGGGATCGATAGGTTCTTGATTAATAAGGGAATCAAGGTTTATGGGGAGAAGGCAGGAGAATGGGGATGAGAAACGTATCAGATATGATTTGAATGTTGGAAAAGACTCTATGGGCTGAATGGTCTAATTCTGCTCCTACGTCATATGGCACAGGATACACAAGGAAGGGAACACTGAGGAACTCGTACAAAATCCCAGTGAATTTCTCAGCTGCTGAATTGTTACACTGGGCGGAATGTTATCAAACGCAACAGGTCAGGCGAGAAAACCAGAGTGAACTCATTATGCCACAGAATGTTTTACTCCCCATGAGAATCATTTAGCACTCCGGGTGGCCTCCTACTGATTCGCTCAACCCGGGGAAACTTAATCAGGGCAATGACTGGGAAGCTCCATATAAACACTTCCCAGCACTTGTTCCAGAGCCAATCGGGGGAATGGCAGGACGGAAGCCAGCTCCGCATTTTACTGAGAGAGCCCTAACCAGTCTCCTGGGTGGGGTGTACTCTACCCGAAATCCAGGGGGGGGCCTCACCAGCCTGGGAAGATATACTTGCCTTAGTCAGTGCCAGCGCTCTACAGACGTGGACGTGGCAGCAGTGCAGGAAGAAGCTGAATGATCTTCTCCGTGTGGCCATGGTAGGTCTGCCAACTCCAGCCTTTCACTGCACCGCCTCACCGATCTCGCACCTCCAAGGTGATCTCTCATTCATTGATCTCACGGGTTGCCCACCTGTCACAAAGCCCTCTTTTTCCCCCACCCCAATCTCACGTTTGACACGCCCATCCATGCTTCCACTGCAGTCCCACGCATGCCACTCCTCAACCATCTGAACTGGCAGGTATGCGATCTACAATCTCCCCATCTGTCTGCAGGACAAACTGGAGCACAATCAGTGTAAGATGGCGCAGCCACCTGGAATCATGCAGAGATTAGAAACCTGACCCTCCATGAGGTGGGGACACTTGAGCTGGCTGGGGAGGAGCCTGATTGTGGCTGTGCTGATGGCGAGGTGGAGGCAGCGAGGAAAAGCAAGAATCTTCAGGCCGCACAACCATACCTAAAACAGCACGTGAGTAAAAGATTTTGCTTTAGATTTAGATTTGTCACATGTAACAAGGTACAGTGAAAAGTATCGTTCTGCGTACAGTCCATGCAGATTGTTCCATACATGAAAAACATGGTTGTGCAATGTTAGCACTTATCCCTCACAGCGCTGAGGACCCGGGTTTAATCCTGGCCCTGGGTCACTGTCCACATGAAGTTTGCACTTTCTCCCCATGTTTGCATGGGTTTCTTCCCCCCCCCCCGCCCCCCCCCCCCCCCCCCCCCCCCCCCCCCCCCCAAACCTAACAAAGGGTAGGTGGATTGACCACGCTAAAGTAACCCTTTAAAAAAGAAATTAAAGGACTTCCGGGTGCGGCGATGACCAGCTAAGTCGCACGTTTCAGCAGCTCACGTTGGAACGGAATTTTGGGCTCTTAATAGGAGCCCAACGGCAATTTAAACGGCCAAAAACACTGTGCGGTAAACCAGAAGGGAATCCCCCCAGACACGCATGGATAAGGGAGAGGATAGCGGCCGGATTGCGGAGGATCCTCTGGAGCAGCGGCAAGGAAGGGAAGCTCAAAGCAAGATGGCGCGGAAGGTGGCCGTTTGTTATGGGGCCTGGACCAACAAGAGTTCCTGTGGCGCCGTGTGGAAGAGCTAAAAAAGGAGTTGAAGAAGGAGCTGTTGGCCCCGATATTACAGGCGATTGAAGGGCTAAAGGAGGAGCAGAAGACCCAAGAGCTGGAGCTTCGGGTCGTGAAGGCAAAGGCTGCTGAAAACGAGGACGAAATCACAGGGCCTGGTGGTGAAGGCAGAGACGCACGAGGCACAGCACAAAAGGTGTGGAAAGGCTGGAAGTACTGGAGAATAATTCGAGGAGGAAGAATTTAAGAGCTCTGAGTCTTCCCGAAGGGGCGGACGTCGGGAAATATGTGAGCACGATGTTTCACTGGCTAATGGGATCGGAGGCCCCGACGGGCCCTTTTGGAGGTGGAGGGAGCTTATCGAGTTTTGGCGCGAAGACCGAAGGCTAGAGAAATACCTCGAGCTATAGTGGTGAGGTTTCTCCGCTACAATGACAGAGAGACGGTCCTCAGATGGGCGAAGAAAACTCGGAGCTGTAGGTGGGAGAACGCGGTGATCCGCGTATACCAGGATTGGAGTGCGGAGGTGGCGAGAAGGAGGGCAAGTTTTAATCGGGCTAAGGCGGTGATTCACAAAAAGAAGATCCAGTTTGGAATGTTGCAACCCGGCGAGATTGTGGGTCCCACACACCAAGGGAAGCACCACTACTTTGAGACGGCAGAAGAGGCGTGGACATTCATTGTGGACGAGAAGCTGGAATAGTCTGGCGAGAGAAAGAACTTTTGGGACAAAGTGGTGGGGTGATTATGTGGGGCGAGGAAAAAGGGGGGGGGGATGATTTTTCAATTTGTTAATTTTGCGATCCTGTAACTTTTCTCTCTTCCCATGTTGGTGGTGGTTGGGGGGGGGGGGGGGGGGGCTGTGTATGAGGAACTGTGGGCGCCGGCCATTAGGGGCGGGGCCGAGTGGGAAACGCGGGTTTTGTTCCCAGCGCTATGGTAATTATGGTGGGAACAGGGACGCAGGCAGGAGGGGGCCCTCGCACAGTGGGGGTCGAGGACAAGGGGGAAGCCGAGGTCAGCCAGAGTTCGCTGACTTCTGGGAGCAACATGGGGGGTGCAACTACGCTAGAGGGGGATCTAGCGGAGGGGGGGGTTGCTGCTGCTAAGGAGAAAGGGGAGCTGTTATGGGATGGGGTGGTCGAGGCGGGAGGGCGCCGTCGGGGGGATACACGGGTACGTGGGAACCAGGTGAGGAGCTGGGTTAAAAAAGGGGATGGCTAGTCGACAAGGGGGGCGGGTAAAGAGCCCCCAACCCGGCTGATCACGTGGAACGTGAGAGGGCTGAACGGGCCGATTAAAAGGGCACGGGTACTCGCACACCTAAAGAAATTAAAGGCAGATGTGGGTTATGTTGCAGGAGACGCATCTGAAACTGATTAGACCAGGTCAGACTACGTAAAGGATGGGTGGGGGCAGGTGTTTCATTCGGGTTTAGATGCGAAGAACAGGGGGGGTGGCTATCTTAGTGGGGAAACGGGTACTGTTTGAGGCAAAGACCATAGTGGCGGATAGTGGGGGTAGATATGTGATGGTGAGTGGCAGATTGCAAGGGGAGGCGGTGGTTTCTGGTGAACGTATACGCCCCGAACTGGGATGATGCAAATTTTATGAGGCGTATGTTGGGACGTATCCCGGACCTGGAGGCGGGAAAGTTGGTAATGGGGGGAGACTTCAATACGGTGCTTGATCCAGGGCTGGACAGATCGACGTCCAGGACCGGGAGGAGGGCCAGCTGCAGCTAGGGTGCTCAAGGACTTCATGGAGCAGATGGGAGGGGTAGACCCCTGGAGATTTAGTAGGCCTAGGAGTAAGGAGTTCTCATTTTTCTCCCATGTTCACAAAGTATACTCACGGATAGACTTTTTTGTCTTGGGAAGGGCACTGATTCAGAGGGTGACAGGGACGGAATATACGGCCATAGCTATTTCAGACCACGCTCCACATTGGGTAGACCTGGAGGTAGGAGAGGAAAAAGAACAGCACCCACTCTGCAGAATGGATATGGGCTTATTGGCGGATGAGGGGGTATGTTTAAGGGTGAGTGGGTGCATCGAAAGGTACTTGGAGCTTAATGACAATGGAGAGGTTCAGGTGGTAGTGGTCTGGGAGGCGTTGAAGGCGGTGGTTAGAGGGGAACTGATATCCATAAGGGCACATAAAGGGAAGCAAGAGGGTAAAGAAAGGGAGCGATTGCTGAAAGAACTGTTGAGGGTGGACAGGCAATATGCGGAGGCACCGGAGGAGGGACTGTACAGGGAAAGACAAAGGCTACATGTGGAATTTGACCTGCTGACCACTGGTAAGGCAGAGGCACAGTGGAGGAGGGCACGGTGTACAGTATGAGTATGGCGAGAAGGCGAGTCGGCTACTGGCCCACCATTTGAGGAAGAGGGGAGCAGCGAGGGAGATAGGTGGGGTGAGAGATGAGGAGGGAGAGATGGAACGGGGAGCGGAGAGAGTGAACGGGATGTTCAAGGCATTTTATGAGAGGTTATATAAGGCTCAGCCCCCGGAAGGGAAGGAGGGAATGATGTGTTTCTTGGATCAGCTGGAATTCCCTAAGGTGGAGGAGTAGGAGAGGGCGGGACTGGGAACACAGATTGAGGTGGAGGAGGTGGTAAAAGGGATTGGGAGCATGCAGGCGGGGAAGGCCCCGGGACCGGACGGATTCCCGGTGGAATTTTTCAGGAAGTATATGGACCTACTGGCCCCGCTTTTGACGAGAACCTTTAATGAGGCCAGGGAAAGGGGGCAGCAGCCCCCGACTATGTCGGAGGCAACGATATCGCTCCTTTTGACGAAGGAAAAAGACCCGCTGCAGTGTGGGTCCTACAGGCCCATTTCCCTTTTAAATGTAGATGCTAAGCTCCTGGCCAAGGTGATGGTGCCGAGGATAGAGGACTGTGTCCCGGGGGTGGTCCACGAGGATCAAACTGGGTTCGTTAAGGGGAGACAGCTGAACACGAACATACGGAGGTTGCTAGGGGTAATGATGATGCCCCCACCAGAGGGGGTGCGGAGATAGTGGTGGCGATGGACGCCGAGAAAGCATTTGATAGAGTGGAGTGGGATTTTCTGTGGGAGGTGCTGAGGAGATTTGGTTTTGGAGAAGGGTATATCGGATGGGTGCAGCTGCTGTATAGGGCCCCGGTGGCGAGCGTGGTCACGAACAGACCGAGGTCTGATTACTTCCGTCTTCATAGAGGGACGAAGCAGGGGTGTCCCCTGTCTCCGTTACTGTTTGCATTGGCGATTGAGCCCCTGGCCATAGCACTGAGGGGCTCCAGGAAGTGGAGGGGAGTACTCAGGGGAGGAGAAGAACACCGGGTATCCTTGTATGCAGATGATTTATTGCTGTATGTTGCGGACCCAGTGGAGGGGATGCCTGAGATAATGCAGACACTCTGGGAGTTTGGGGAATTTTCGGGGTACAAATTGAATATGGGTAAGAGTGAGTTGTTTGTGGTGCATCCGGGGGAGCAGAGCAGGGGAATAGATGACTTACCGCTGAGGAAGGTAACAAGAGATTTCCGGTACTTAGGGATTCAGATAGCCAGGAGTTGGGGAACCTTACATAGGCTTAATTTAACAACATTGGTGGAACAGATGGAGGAGGATTTTAAGAGATGGGACATGGTGCCCCTGTCACTGGTGGGTAGGGTGCAGGTGGTCAAATGGTAGTCCTCCTGAGATTCCTCTTTGTTTTTCAGTGCCTTCCGGTGATGGTCACGAAGGCTTTTTTCAAGAGAATTGAGAAAAGTGTCATGAGTTTTGTGTGGGCCGGGAAGACCCCGAGAGTGAGGAGGGGGTTCTTGCAGCGTAGCAGGGATAGGGGGGTGCTGGCACTACCGAGCCTATGTGAATACTACTGGGCCGCCAATATCTCAATGGTGTGTAAGTGGATGGGAGAAGGGGAGGGAGCGGCGTGGAAGAGATTGGAGATGGCGTCCTGCAAGGGAACCAGCCTACAAGCAATGGTGATGGCGCCGTTGTCGTTCTCCCCGAAGAAATACACCACAAGTCCAGTGGTGGTGGCAACACTAAAAATCTGGGGGCAGTGGAGACGACATAGGGGAAGGACGGGAGCCTCGGTGCGGTCCCCGATAAGAAATAACCATAGTTTTGTCCCGGGGAGAATGGATGGGGGATTTGGAGCATGGCAGAGAGCTGGGGTTGTGCAACTGAGAGATCTGTTCGTAGACGGGACGTTTGCGAGTCTGGGAGCGCTGACGGAAAAATATGGGTTGCCCCAAGGGAATGAATTTCGATACATGCAACTGAGGGCTTTTGCGAGGCAGCAGGTGAGGGAATTCCCGCAGCTCCCGGGGTGCCCAGCCCATCCAACACCCTTCCAGCCACTCACACCGAGGAGGGCAACACTGCTGCTCAAAGGTATGCCTGGACTCTCGAGGTCCAGGGACTCCCAGGGGCTGCCCGCCAATGTCATCACACACAACAGGGCATGGAAGACAGGAGACCGCCTCGATTCCAGCTATAGAACCTGGGCTTGCACCTAGGTGTAGGGTGAGGAAGTGTAGGAAGCTGTGGCACCTGGTGGGCATGGGTGATCACAGGCATTAATTAAGATAGGGCGTCACTAATATAGCACGTAATGAATTTAACTTTGTTTAGCACTAGATCCTCCACCCTGTAATTTCATGGGTCCAAGATCCATGGAAGCCCCTGTGCAACCCCATGGGATATAGATGAAGCTGGAGTGAGATCCAGAAGCCCCGCTGTCCTCTGGCACTGACACTCGTAGATTCCCACCAGTGCCTGAACCATGCGGTTGAAGCCCTCAGCCAAGGAGGTCATATCCTCAGCCATGGAGCAGACATCCCCCACCATGGAATGCAAATCCTGCACCAAGAACCTCACTGCGGATGCCACCCTCACAGTGTTGGCTTCGATGTGTCTGAGTGATGGCACCATCTCCTCAGACAGAAGGCAATTGGACGTCTCCAGTTGGCCTTGCATCTGAGGAGGGATGCCATCATCCCTTCCTGACTCTCGCGACTCTGTCTTTGCATTTCCACTAGCTCAGGGATGACCAGACCATGCATACTTGACCATTCATCCCTGTGCAATGTGACAGTGGCAGATCTATGGCTCTCCCACACTGAAAACTAATTGAAGACGCTGCTGCCAGCAGCCGCGCCCCCAACCATCAACACTCTGGCCTCTCATAGCAGCTACTTTTCTCCAGTGATGAGGATGCCATGGCTACCACCAAGCCTCCCACTTCCAGGCACTGGAATCGTATCTTCAACTGTCCATCCCCCTCCCCAAGAATGAGTGCCTGACACCTGGCCCCAAGTTGAGCTTATCTGTGTCCCCCTCATCCTCTCCAGTGCACTCTGAGCAGTGAAGTGCCTGGGGAGCCTGAGCACTCGCCTTTGAAGATGAAGCCGCCAGCTGTTGTAAATGATGGCCGTGAATATTCCAATGAGGGGTGAAGGTCTGGAAAGAATGCTCGCTAATGACATGCTGATGTATCAACACGAGGTTCCCTGGCTCGCGCGGCACGATTTGCGTTACTCCACTGGCAATGTGTGGGGAAGGGATAATGGGGGGGGGGGTACGGGGGGGGGGCAAGATTCCAAAAGTCAATCACGCTGGTGAGGATCACTTATTTTGCTTCTCTCCAGATTTTGAGCCCATGCCAACTTTTACGTGGACAGAGAGAGAAGTCTCAAAGTCACTGCTCCCATTGTTTCTCTCTGCTGCAAATTCCAAACTATTTTTACATCTCTCATATTGTCCTTTTCACTCTTTTGAGATACAAAAAATATATATGCGAGGCCGGCACAGTGCCTTGTGCATTGCAAGTGTCACATTAGTGAATTAGAAGGAATATGAATTAGAAGAAGTATGAATGGAAGGTTAATAAATTGTTGGGTTTAGAGCACATATTGAGTGTAGATTTTTTTCCTCTGTACCAAATCTAGGCTAGATTTGACTTTTTACTTGTACTTGGTACTCAAGTGGACAATCCGTTTTGAGAACAGATGTCTTCTGCCTTGTTGAGCATTAAAAAGATACCAAATTGGTGATATGTCTAAGCCTTGAGCTTCTGGGCTATACAGGTGCGTACCTATGAACTTTGGGGTTAGTATGAAGTAGAAATCAATTTTTATATCAATTTGCATTTATATTAATTGGTAATATTAACATATATTAATGTTCTAATTTAGGATTTAATGAGAAAACAATCACAAAAAATTGTTGGATAAGTTCTTAACACATTGGTAAAGCGAGAAACACTAATGTCTGCAAAATACTTCTGAAACACCCATACAAATAAGCATGTTAAGGTGTTTCTCCAAGTTTGTTTATGCCACAGGGTGTCAAGATAGCAATAGATCTCTTTATTACAAAGTAAAAATATGGCATCTCTCTCATGTCCTTTTCTTTATTGAATTCTATCTGCTTGATCCAATGTCCTATGACTAACCAGTTGCTTGAACTGAAACCCTGTGCCTTTTCGCACCATTTTGTTGCTTCCTATTATTGCTTTTCCTGGGGGCAGCACGGTGGTGCAGTGGTTAGCACTGCTGCCTCACGAAGCTGAAAACCCGGGTTCGATCCCGGCCCCGGGTCACTGTCCATGTGGAGGTTGCACATTCTCCCCGTGTCTGCGTGGGTCCCACCCCCACAACCCAAAAAGATATGCAGGATAGGTGAATTAGCCACGCTAAATTACCCCTCAATTGGGGAAAAAAAAGAATTGGGCACTCTAAATTTTTAATTTTTTCAAAATCATTGTTTTCCCTGAGCTATAGCTTTGTTCTAAGCAACCTTTTAACACGTGCAGCATATTACCTTATTGTAATGCAACAATGTCCTACTCTCATCAGTTACTAGGGGGCATAGGTTTAAGGTGTGAGGGGCAAGGTTTAGAGATGTACGAGGCAAGTCTTTTACATAGAGGGTAGTGGGTGCCTGGAGCGTGCTGCCGGAGGAGATGGTGGAAGCAGGGATGATAGTGACGTTTCAGGGGCATCTTGACAAACGCATGAATAGGGGGATACGGACCCCGGAAGTGTAGAAGATTTTAGTTTAGATGGGCAGTATGGTCGACGCAGGCTTGGAGGGCTGAAGGGCCTGTTCCTGTGTTGTACTTTTCTTTGTTCTTTCTTTGTTCATTATTTCTCCAATGAAAAGGCTACATTTAAAAAAAATATATATATTTTTTGGTCTTAATTCTTTAACCTTAATAATGATGCACCTAATTTATAAGCATGTACTGCAAAAATAGGGACAATGTCCTTGGTCCTGAAATTCATAGAAACGTTGGTTGGGATTTTCCGGCCCAGCCTATGGCTCGTATTTTCTGGTGCCACTGAAAGTCAATGGACTTGAGGCTGGCTCTACAATTTTCCTTTCCAGCCTGCGATGGGTCCTGCCTGGCAGGACAAGAGAATCCCAGCCAGGAATTTACAACCCAGAAGGAGGCCATTCGGCCCATTGTGACCAATTCACCTAAGAGCCATCCAGCCTTATCCTACATTCCAGCGTTTGGTCTAAATCCTGTAGGTTATGGCACCTCAAGTGCATCTTCAGGTTTTTTAGATGCAATGAAAATATCTGCCTCTGTCACCCTTCCAGGCAGTGAGCTCCAGAACCCTACCATCCTCCAACTGAAAATACTGCAGCTGAGCTGTCCTCTAAACCTTCTACCAATAAATATTACCCTGTTCTGATGTTACCAGCATTATTAAGGGGGAAAAGACAGATTTTTGAGAACATGCTTTTAAACCAATTATATCTGCATTGCTATTTGGATCTTGTCAAAAATAAACGTAGCCTAAAAACATACACAACCCTTTTGAAATACCGACACTGAATTTCAGACCAGGCAAGTCAAAGAGTAATAAGTAGAAGTACAAATCTGACCGAGTTGCCTGAGCTTTGTGGTCTGGGGTGGCATTTGGTTGGTAGGAAACAGTATAGATAAAAAAAACTCAATTGGAACTGAATATCTGGCAGTGTATATAACAGGAAGTTATTTATTGTGAGGCTGCTTGAGATTAAGTTACCAGTGGGTGCATTATCCCAAAAAGGAATTGATACCTTTAGGAGGGGATTGGGGAAGTCTTTGTTCTGAGCTATGGTCAAAAATGCCAACAAGCAAGTGCTTTTATGCTAGTTTTTGTCTCCTATCCCATCAAATGAATGTAATTATTGTTCAACCATTTATGGGCAGGCCTAATCTTGTGTTTACATTAAATTCACCGGTGCTTTTTTATAAAGGAGAAAATAAATTGTGATCAAGAGCAAAAGCCCTGCTTGTTTTATTTTGCTTCCTCCCTCGCTTAGAAATGCACAATTGCGGACTTCAGGTGGTGTTCACGAGCGGAGCGGCCGCGTTAAGGAGACGCTCCCGCCGGTCCGCGATATCGCGGTCTTTTTCGGGGGGGTTCCCCGCTGAATTTTTTTAAAAATTAAACTTCTCCGGGGTCGGCCCTGTCTCCCTCGCCCTGTTCGAGCGTCAAAGCTCTGTTTCACGGAGCCGGAGTGTTGGAAGGGCGGGAGAGGAGAGACTGGTCCCGGTGGGTTCGGCGGAGTGGCTGCACGTGGAGGAGGAGCGACTTTGTTCGCTAAGAAACAACCTGAAAGCCGAAGGGCTCAAAAAGCATGGAGAGAAATTTTTTTTTCTCTCTCCTGAAAATTTGGAAGGAGCAGCGGGGGTGGAGCCAAACGGAGGCTGCAGGCCCGAAGCGATGTAGGTGACATGTCCCACACCGGATGGCTCCCGCCTAGAATGTGGTCAGAAGACTGAAGCCCAGTCCCAGGGAAATTCTGGAGGAATACAAAAAAAAAAGAGAAAGAAGTTTTAAAGAAATTAGAGATTGAAGAAAGAAGGAAGGGTGAGAAAAAAGAAAAATAATAATCCGTTAAAGGATGCGAAAAGCAGTGTGGAGGAGGGGAGGAAACGCGGGCTCGCCGTTGAATGAGAGGACAAGCAAAAGTGCTGTCAAGGTGGCAAATGCTGGACTGCATGGTGGGGCCACACTACTTACGGTGGAAAAGATGACCGAGGTGATGGCGGTGGAGCTGAAAAAGCAGTTTGCGAGGCACGTGGAGGCTTTGAGGAAGGAGACGGTGGTCGCATTGAAGTCATTGATGGAGGAGGCAATCACCCCGGTGAGAGTGGCTGTGGCAAAGACATTGGCCGAGGTGAAAGAGCAGGGCGAGAAGATGAAGGAAGTGGAGGAGGCCGTGTTGCAGCACAACGACCAGTTCACCTCGATGGGGGACGAGCTGCGGAGGGTGGTGGTCAACCGAGGACTCCGAGCATAGGTCGAAGCGGCACAATCTGTGAATTGTGGGCTTGCCCGAAGAGATAGAGGGTCCAAGGCCAACAGAGTACTTCGCTAAGAAGTTGGCGGAGCTGATGGGGGAGGGTGAGAACCCCTCCCGGTACGAGCTGGACTGAGCTCATCGGTCATTAAGGCCGAAGCCCAAAGGGAATGAGCCGCCAAGAGCAGTAATTATTTGCTTCCATAAGTACTGCATGAAGGAGAAGGTGTTAAGCTGGGCGAAGCAGAAGCGCGGCAGTGGGATGGTGCTGGAGTTCGGATCTACCCGGACATGACGGTGAAGTTGGCAAAAAAGACGAGCGGCATTCGGGCGAGTGAAGGCGGCACTACAAAAAGGGGGTGCGATTTGGTATGGTATACCCGGCGAAGCTGAGGGTGACGTATGATGCCAAAGACTTTTATTTCGAGACAGCGGAGGTGGCTGAGGCTTTTGTGAGGGCAGAAGGCTTATGACAGAAGTGAGGAGCGGAGCTGGAAGAGCGACTGTGGACTGTGATTGGGGAGCTGGAAAATGTATAAATGCTAAAACCTTCTTTTTACTGATGTGTACTATAATTTACTTCTCTTCATATTGTTACAGAGTTCAAGAAAGCAGGCCAGCAGCACGGTTCAATTCCTGTACCAGCCTCCCCGAACAGGCGCCAGAATGTGGCGACTAGGGGCTTTTCACAGTAACTTCATTTGAAGCCTACTTGTGACAAGCGATTTTCACTTCATTTAATTTCATTTTCAAGTTATTGGTTGGGTTGATTGGCATTCTGTGTTGCGACGGTTATATCTTAGTTTAGTGAATTGTATGGGTTGGATTGTTTTTGTTTTTTCTTTCTCTGGGACTGGGTGGGAAGGGACGGTATATTTTGGCGGGAGGAGCCACCCACGTTAGCTAACTAAAGTTGGCTAGTGAACGGAGGTGAGAGGAGGGCTGAGGACATTGGAGCCTGGTTAGCAGGTTTCAATGGGCCTACGAGGTGAGCGACGGGGGTGGGGGGGGGGGGGGGATTGATGCTGGGAGATGTTTTTTCGAGAGGAAATGTAGGGGGGGTGTTTGGGAGGGGAGGAAGGGGTTCAGTATTAATAATGGATAGGGGCGGGTCAGGCTCATGGGGCAGGGCTCGGTGGTATGATGATGGTGGATAAGAAGGGTGGGGGGGGGGTGAGAGACCCCCAGTTAGGATAGTCACAAGGAACGTGAGGGGGTTAGGACATCCGATCAAGAGGTCAAGGGAGCTTGCGCATCTTAAAAGTTTGAAAGCCGATGTAGCAATGCTGCAGGAGACTCACTTGAGGGTGAAGGACCAGGTGAGACTTAAAAAGGGCTGGGCTAGTCAGGTGTTTCACTCTAGATTTGACAGAAGGGCTCGAGGGGTAGCGGTAATATTCAGTTAAAGAGTACGCTTCCAGATGGCAGATCAGGGGGGTAGATATGTGATTGTGACAGGGGCACTGGAGGGGAGATTAGTGGCGCTGTTAGGTGTATACAGCCCCAATTGGGACAATGTGGGATTCGCAAAGAAGGTGTTTGGGACCATCCCCGACTTGGACACACACAAACTGATAGTGGGGGGGGGACTGAAACTTGGTGCAGGAGCCAAGGTTGGACAGATCACGGCCGCACTCGCTGTTCCCATTAGGGGGGGGGGGGGGGGGCAAAGGCGTTGGCTGGGCTAATGGTGGAAATGGGAGGGGTGGACCCTTGGAGGTTTCTGCACCCGAGGGAACGGGAGTACTAGTTTTTCTCAGCAGTCCATAAGGTATACTCGCGGATCAACTTTTTCGTAGTGGGGAAGGTTTTGCTGGCTGCGTTTAAGGGGTCGGAATACTCGGCAATTGCAGTGTTTGATCATGCTCCGCATTGGGTGGATATGGTGCTGGAGAAGGGGGTAGCGCAGAAGCCGGGGTGGAAATTAGATGTGGGACTTTTGGGGGACCAAGTGTTCTGTGACAAAATTGAAAAGGTAATTAAGGAATATGTAGGTTTTGCCACTCGGAGGAGACCATGAGATGCAGGAATTTCTCGATGGGTTGGAGTACCCGAGGCTAGGGGAAGGGGACAGGGCTACATTAGAAGGAGCAATAGTGGAGCAGGAGATAAAGGATGCGATTGGGAGGATGCAGTTGGGGAAGGTGGCAGGGCCGGATGGGTTTCCGGTTTAATATTATAAAAAATTTAAGGATAGGTTGGCACCCCTGATGGTGGGGATGTTTGAGGAGGCGATAGGGAAGTGGGTGTTGCTGCAAACCTTGGGGCAGGCATCGATTTCCCTGTTACTAAAAAAAGATAAGGATCCGACGGAGTGATGGTCGTATCGGCCCATATCACTTCTGAATGTGGACGTAAAAGTGTTGGCGAAGGTAATGGCGGGTAGGCTGGAGGAGTGCCTTCCGAAGGTAATAGGGGAGGATCAGACTGGGTTCGTGAAAGGGAGGCAGCTGTTTTCGAACATTAGGAGGGTTTTGAACGTTGTTATGGCACCAGCGGAAAGAAAGGAAACCGAGGTAGTTGTGGCATTGGACGCCGAGAAGGCGTTTGATCGGGTAGAATGGGGGTACCTGATGGCAGTGCTGGAGCGGTTTGGGAGTGGACCAAGGTTTGTGAACTGGGTAAAGCTATTATATAAGGAACCGAAGGCGAGTGTCCGCACAAATAATATCAGTTTGAGATATTTCTCTCTCCACCGTGTGACGAGACAGGGAAGTCCTATGTCCCCCCTTACTGTTTGCACTCGCGATTGAGCCGTTGGGAACCTCAATCGTTGAGACGTTCGGGAGCATGGAAAGGAATAGTGTTGGGGGGGGGGGGGAGATAGAGTATAGGGTGTCCTTGTATGCCGACAACTTGCTGCTGTATGTGTCGGAGCCGAGTGCATCGATAGGAGGAATATTGGAACTACTGCGGGTATTTGGGTCTTTCTCTGGGTACAAGTTGAACCTGGACAAGAGTAAGTACTTGGTGTTGTCTCGGCCGGGGGTGGGGGCAGGGGTGGGGGGGCTGCCATTCCGTAGAGCAGGGACTCATTTTAGGTATCTGGGGGTGCAGGTTGCCCGGGAGTGGGGGAGGCTTCGCAGGTACAACATCACTAGTTTGGTGGGGAGAGTGAAAGCCGATCTGGCAAGGTGGGACGGCCTTCCTCTGTCACTGGCAGGTCGGGTACAGGCGGTTAAAATGAATGTGTTGCCGCGATTCCTGTTTATTTTTCAGTGCCTACCGATTTTCCTGCCAAAGTCTTTTTTCAGGGAGATTGAGGGAAGGATTACCTCATTCATATGGCGAGGGAAGGTGGCCAGAGTGAGAAAGGTGCTGCTGCAGAGGAGAAGGCAGGCAGGGGGTTTGGGTCTCCCGAACTTGTTGTACTACTACTGGGCGGCGAATGTGGAGAAAGTCCGGAGCTGGGTCAGAGGGGTGGATTCTCAGTGGGTCAGAATGGAGGAGAGTTTGTGCAGGGGGTCGGGGCTGAAGGCACTTGCAACAGCGCCGCTCCCGATAGCTCCGGGGAAATATTCAGGGAGTCCGGTAATAATAGCTTCATTGAAAATCTGGAGGCAGTTTCGCCAACACTTCGGGTTGGGTTTAGGGTCAAGGGAAATGCCGATTCGGGGGAACCACAGATTTGAGCCAGGGAGGTGGGATGGAAGTTTTCGGAAATTGGAAGAGAAGGGGATTAAGACGCTAAAAGATTTGTTTCTTCGGGGTCAGCTTGCAGGATTGAGGGAGCTGGACGCGAAGTATGGGCTAGAGCAGGGAGAAGGGATTAGGTACATGCAGGTTCGATTTTGCCAGGAAGGAGATACAGAGCTTCCCAGAGGAACCGGCCTCCACATTGGTGGAGGAGGTGTTGACGACAAGGGGACTGGAGAAGGGGGCAGTGTCAGCGGTGTACGGAGCTATTCTGGAAGAGGATAAGGCACCACTGGAAGGGATCAAAGCAAAGTGGGAGGAAGAGCTGGGAGAGGTTATAGAGGAGGGGGTCTGGTGTGAGGTGCTCCGGAGAGTGAATGCCTCCACCTCATGTGCGAGGTTGGGGCTGATACAGCTGAAGGTGGTATATAGAGCGCACCTCACTAGGGCGAGGATGAGCCGATTTTTTTGAAGGAGTATTGGATGTGTGTGAGCGTTGCGGGAGGGGGCCCGCGAATCACGTTCATATGTTTTGGTCCTGTCCAAAGCTAGGGGAGTACTGGAAGGAGGTGTTTCGGGTAATTTCCAAGGTGGTGCGTGTGAAACTGTACCCGGGTCCCCAGGAGGCCATATTCGGGGTGTCGGACCAGCAGGGTTGGAAACGGGAGCGGAGGCAGATATCATAGCCTTCGCCTCGTTGATCGCCCGAAGGCGGATCCTGCTGGGATGGAGAGCAGCCTCTCCACCCAGTGCCCTGGCGTGGCGGGGGGACCTGTTGGAATACTTGACCCTTGAGAAGGTTAAGTTCGAACTGAGGGGAAGCTCGGAGGGGTTCTACAAGTCATGGGCGCTATTTATTATGCACTTTCAAGAACTGGATAACATCGAACATTAGTTGGGGGGGATCTGTGTAGATTAAGGGTGACTACGGGTAATCCCTGATTCCTTTTTGTCATTTGTTTATGTAAACATGTGGGCTGAGGTTTGGGGGTTGGTGGGCGGATGGGATCGTTGTTATTATGGGGATTGACATATCTTGCTGACTATTGTTTATTGTTGATGGGTGTAAATGTGGGAGAAAATGTGAAAAAGGAGAATATTTTTTAAAAACATTTTTTTAAAGTAATATGTAGGGTTCAACTGTACTGGCGAGGTGTCGAAGGCAGTTGTCTGGGAGGCTCTAAAGGCGGTGGTAAGGAGGGAGGTGATTTTGTTTAAGGCCAGAGTGGACAAAGAGGAGAGGCTGGAGCGGCAGAGGGTAATAGATGAGATGTTGGAGGTAGATAGGGGTTATGCAGAAGATAGGGACCCCGCAAAGCAGGAAAAGAGGAAGGAACTAAGGGCGAGCTTTGACCGACTATCTACCAGGAAGGCGGTGCGCTAACTGAGACGAGCAAGGGGTGCAGTTTACGAACATGGAGATAAGTATGTTAACGGGTCAGCTCCGGAGGGAAGCAGCGACAAGGGAAATTGTGCAGGTGAGGGATAGGGCAGGGAAGTTGGTGGTGGCTCTGGATCTGATTAACAAGGTTTTTGAGGAATTTTATGAGAGATTGTACAGGTCAGAGTCACCTGGGGGAGACCGTGAGATGCAGGAATTTCTTGATGGGTTGGAGTACCCGAGGTTAGGGGAGGGAGACCGGGCTACATTAGAAGGTGCAATAGTGGAGCAGGAGATAAAGGATGCGATTGGGAGGATGCAGTCGGGGAAGGTGGCAGGGCCGGATGGGTTTCCGGTGGAATATTATAAACAAATTCAAGGATAAGCTGGCACCCCTGATGGTGGGGATGTTTGAAGAGGTGATAGGGAAGGGGGTGTTGCCACAAACGTTGGGGCAGGCATCGATTTCCCTGTTGCTAAAAAAAGATAAGGATCCGACGGAGTGTGGGTTGTGTAGGCGCATATCGCTTCTGAATGTGGACGCAAAAATATTGGCGAAGGTACTGGCGGGTAGGCTGGAGGAGTGCACCCCGAAGGTGATAGGTGAAGATCAGACTGGGTTCGTGAGAGGGAGGCAGCTATTTTCAAACATTAGAAAGGTATTGAACGTCGTTATGGCACCGGCAGAGGGGAAGGAAACGGTGGTTGTGGCATTGGATGCTGAGAAGGCGTTTGACCGGGTAGAATGGGGGTACTTGATGGAAGTTCTGGAGCGGTTTGGGATTGGACCAAGGTTTGTGAACTGGGTAAAGCTACTATAGTAAGCTATACTATTAGTGATCTGGGTGTTGTTTTTAAATCCAGACAACAATTTGCATGATTTTTAGGCAAGGGCTTACTGATGCTTTACTATATAAGGAAAAAGGTAACAACTGCTCGTCGTCTGGTTATGTACAAGAAGTAGGAAGGCCCAAAGTGAGAGGCAACTAAGAGGTTTTTAAAGTATGTAAACTTTATTATTACCATAATCGAGACACCCATGTCCCACTCCCATGAATAACAGAAACTGGTGAATAATTGAGAGTCCTCAGTTGTTGTTAGAATAATACCGTCACCATGTAAATTAAGGCAAGTACAATATAAATAGTATAGAATTGTTACAGCACAGAAGGAAATTATTCAACTACCCTTGCAAGAGCACCCAGCTAGTCCAACTCTCCCATCCTTTCCCCATAGCACTGGGATTTTATTTCTCTTCAGGTGTATATACAATTTTCTTTTGAGAGCCATGATTGAATTTGGCTCTACTACCCTCTCGGGCAGTGCATTCTAAATCTTAACCACTCACTGCATTAAAAGGTTTTTCCTCATGCTGCCGTTGTTTATTTTGCCAATCACCTTGTGTAGAACCTCTGGTTTCATAGAATTTACAGTGCAGAAGGAGGCCATTCGGCCCATCGAGTCTGCACCGGCTCTTGGAAAGAGCACCCTACCCAAGGCCAACACCGCCACCCTATCCCCATAACCCAGTAACCCCAACCAACACTAAGGGCCATTTTGGACACTAAGGGCAATTTATCATGGCCAATCCACCTAACCTGCACATCTTTGGACTGTGGGAGGAAACCGGAGCACCCGGAGGAAACCCACGCGCACACTGGGAGGATGTGCAGACTCCGCACAGACAGTGACCCAAGCCAGAATCGAACCTGGGACCCTGGAGCTGTGAAGCAATGGTGCTATCCACAATGCTACCGTGCTGCCCTTGTTCTCGACCACCTGTCAACAGGAACAGTTTCTCTCTATCTACTCTGTCTAGACTCCTCATGATTTTGAATACCTCTATCAAGCCTCACAACTTTGTCTTCTCTGAAGAAAAACCTCAGCTTCTCCAATCCATCTATGTAACTGAAGTCTTCATCCCTGAAGCTATTATCATTAATCGTTTCTACACTCTCTTAAACCCTTCTTAAAATGTAGAACCCAGGATTTGAAATAATGCTAAAGTTGAGGTTAAACCAGTGTTTTATAATGGTTTATGATAACATCCTTGCCTTTGTGCTCCATGTTTCTGTTTATAAAGCCCAGGTTCCTGTCTGCCCTTTTAAACTCACTTTTTTTGCCTGCCTTGCCATTTCCAATCATTTGTGCACATATACCCCCAGGTCTCTTATTATATAAATTGAACTAAAAATAGAAAATTCTGGATAAACCTGGGGGGGAGACAAACAGGAGTTAACGTTTAAAGTTCATATGACTTCGGCAGAACTGAAGAAGGGTAAAAATTTAATGAATTACATAATTAGAAAAGGGATGTGTCATGATATTCAGGTAAACCTCATGGTGCAAACATACATACATACTGATGGACAGATCAACGGACCAATCAACACACACACAACACCACAGCCAATCACAGGCAAGAGCCCACACACTATAAAACGGGGAACACAACACTTCCGGAGCATTCCAGCAGGAGACAGCTCAGGGCACAGAGCTCACAGCAAGCGACTCAGACATTCACCATGTGCTGAGTGCTTCTCCAAGATAGTGTTAGGGCTAGGTCCACAGGTTAGAGGGTAATGAACGAACCACCGTAACCAGTTTATCATTGTAAATATTGTTAGTAATAAAACTGAGTTGTACCATCCGCAACCATGTTGGTTCGTCTATGGAGCAGAGAACACAACACGACAGGATGGAGCAGAGTAGAAGGTCAGAGCTAAGGAGAGATTGACAAAGATGTCATGGACATGAGACAAAGAGGGTGTTAATGGTAGCGTTGCGCCCTGAAGATATGCTAATTGTGGCATATAGGCAAGGTGACAGAATGTGTTAATAGGAGAACACATGTCACTCACTGCTCAGTGCAAGCAAAATTGAAAAACAAGGGACAGATGGCCCTGTGGGTTACGGGTGGAGCTGTATTGACCAAACCAAGGAAATCAAAAAAACAAAAAGGGATCAAGATGGAGGAGAATGTTCACAATCTAAATTTGTTGAACTCCATTCAATAAAACGTATCTTAATCTGAGATTGATTTATGACGCACAGGAGATTGATCTTAGTTGGCAATGCATTGAGGTGTTTGTTTTGTGTGAATCTTTGTGCCCTGAACACCCTGGCAGGTGATCAGAAAAGGAGCTTATTAGGATGTATAATAATTGGAGTGATCACCTATACTTTCCTGTTAACATTAATATGCTGTCTTTGTCGTTGCAATTGATCATAAAAGTGTTAATAACCAGAACCTATTGAAAATGTTTAATGACACAATAAAAAGCCTTCATGCTCATTTAATAATAAATAATAATCTTTATTGTCACAAGTAGTCTTACATTAACACTGCAATGAAGTTACTGTGAAAAGCCCCTAGTCGCCACATTCTGGCGCCTGTTTGGGTACACAGAGGGAGAATTCAGAAAGTCTAAATTATCTAACAGCATATCTTTCGGGACTTGTGGAAGGAAACCAGAGCACCCAGTGGAAACCCAGCCAAACATGGGGAGAACATGCAGACTCCACACAGACTGTGCTACTGTGCTGCCCATTTTGAGGACAGTATTCCAAGGGTCACATAACAATTGCTTTAATCAGATGTAACCTACAGGCATCTTCTTGATAATCTAATTCAATCGAAATTTAGTTAAAGTTATTACTGAGTCTGTTAAAGTCACAATTGGAAAAATAGCATTACTGACCAAATGAAATTTAACTGGGGTTTAATTTGAACAGTCGTTCCGACATGTTACATGTTTTTGGTTCTTTCACCACCTGAGCAGGATATGATAGTCTCAGGGGAGTTCTGTATTTTTGTATCTGGTATTTAGTCATAAGTATTTTAGTTTTGTTCCGTTGCAAATCTTGATGTTTAAATTGACTTGAGAAGTTGCTTTGACTCAATTTTCCGAATTATTCTAATTATTAAAAATCTGTTACATGTTTCTTCAAGTGTTGGCTTGACTTTAAACACAAGCAATCTATTTGTCATCTGTTAGATAGCAAGGTTTTCAGACGGTCATTACATTATCCTTGCCTTGTTGAAAATGAACCTTTCCGAGCAGCACACTCAATATTAGAGTATTACTGTAGTCTGTTGCATAAGGAAATTGTCACTGGCATTTTGTTGCAATTGCATGGTCACTCAAATACCAATGAATGGTTACATATTGTTGAATCAATTGTCCAGTCAACCTTGCATTGTCCTCCTCATCAACATTTTGGAGACTGGTGCCTAAGATACCCCACAGACTAGTCAAGCAACAGCCAGATAGTCATACTTGCAGAATCATATTTATTGCATTCCAGGCTCCTCCATCATCCCTGAGTTTATCCTGTCCTTGTTGGCAGGAAATATCTGTAATAAGTGAGGGCACAATGATGCGTAGTTGGGAGCAGCTCTTTGAGTGCATAAATTGACAAGCCAGTTTAAACCTCATGGCTTCAGATCAGAGAAGATGAAGGAAATCTGCTGATCACCACTTCCTCATATGACAAATTAGTACTCCTCTATATTTAATGTAACTTGGAGGAAGTTCATGAAAGTGATATACTCTGGGGAGCGAACTTTAATGTCCCCCACCGGCAGTGGCTCACGAGTGAAACAACTGACTGATCAGGCCAAATTCTGAAGCCAGTCGCTGCCAGGTTAAAGCTAATTAATTCAAATGAAAGGTAACCAACTTGATGAAGTCACATAAGTGAACTCAGAAACTTGCTTGTCACAGACACAGCTGTCAGTTAGGGGTTCTGTGAAGCTATGATTCTATTAGTAGACCTGACTATCTAGTTAAGACAAAGATACTGAAACTGGTGAATAACTATACAGGGCTACCTTTATGTTAAAGACCCAAAAGCTACAGGTTCGCATCCGAGCTCAGCGGCAGTCTGACAACCAAAAAGGGTAAAAGACCAGTGGAAGAAATGCCCGAATAAATAGGTAGAATTCATGGATATTTAAGATATTATACTTTAGAACGGAGAAAATGGATGCAGGCTAACAGCTATTTTTATCCACAAGCCTTTGTACAGAGAATGGGCAGTACTAGCCTTTTAACTAGGTGTCACCTCATTCGTACCATCTACCAGGTAGCACCGGGCCTCTTTCCTTTTTCCCTAGCAAAGGAAATTTAGGGAAGATTAATGCTAACACAGGTTGGTACTAATAACCATTACCTATTTATGAGACATCTCTAGAACTTAGCTCAATGAATTAGAATTGAACATAATTCTAGGGATGCAACTCTTTTAAGCTGGCGAAGAAAGAAACTTTCAAAAACCTCTATTTCTGGAAATCAGGAATGATATTAGAACATATTGTAAGTGCACATTGACCAGCTATCGACTCACAGTGATAACATAAGACCATCTTTGACAATTAAATAATAATTAATTATAAGGACTAATTAAAAGGGAGGAGTTTAATCAACGAGGCAGCACCCATAGTTGCTATATATGATGTAATCCGGTTCAGAAGGGTATCAATGTATTGATTTTTCTCTTAAGAAATCAGGTATTGTGGAAAGTTTCAAATGTATTTTGAATCCTCTATTTCTCCGGTTGTCGAGTAGTATATCTTAAAGCGGGCAACCTTCTGTGTTCAGCTGCCTGACAACTGAAGCACTTGAGGATTTAAGGTAAAAAGTTACTTTGAATATTTGATGGATATCCATAATTAATATTAGCTGGAGCATTGTGCTCATAGTCTTTTTCATTATATTCTCTATTAGAACTAAGACTATCCACTTAAAAGTGCATTGCAGGTTAAATGGCTCTTTTAATAAATTCATAAATAAATTAGCAAAGTAAAATATCCCTGGTAGTTTTTCTTTAAGCAGTTTTAAGAACCCACCTCTCCCTTGTATTTTCTGAATGTGGCAAGATACAAATATTTGAAGAGAGGCCTTTAGATCCTTATAATATAGCCTGGCCTTAAATTATTTAACAGGCTGTCTGAACAGTCAACTTCCTTGTGGGACAATTTGTTCATTTAGTTAGATCCAAAATAAGTGCCTGCGTGAAGCAGTTACAATTCACTTTAATAATAATAATAATAATAACTGCTGGGCCTGGGGGAGGGGGGTGTACCAAGCATCCCCATTTCTGTGAAGAAAAGGTTCTATATACATAGTGTTTGGTCAAAAGATGATTGGGGAGAATTTGTCATTTCATAGCTTATACGCAATAAAGTTCTTTTGGGTTTTCGATTCATGCTGCATGTTTTAAGTTTTCTGGTTCCAGTACAATTTTTTTCATTGTTTCCTAATTAAGTTCTACTTCCAAGAATTAGAAATGAACATAGGGAAGGATTGAATTCATTTTGGTCATGATCTGAATCGGAAAGACTTTATTATAGTATTGCACTGTATCAGAACCTTTCCTGTAATCTTTTTAAAATTACTGATACTGTAAACTTCCAAATCAGAAGGAGCTACTAAAATCCTGAGATGCTGAACATCTAGCCCAATCCTTTGTTTTCACTGAAAAGAGATTAAAAGGGACCAAGAATTACTTAAATACCGACCCAATCAAGAGAGTTGGATGACCTTTTTTTTTCCAATTAAGGGGCTGAGGGGAGGGTACCCTGTTTCTCCAACACAAAATTTGTGTTTGTACCGTTTAACCTTGTATATATTTTTACTGTTTTAATAAAAAGATAATGGCCAATTCACCTACCCTGCATATCTTTGGGTTATGGCCGTGAGACCCACGCAGACACGCAGAAAATGTGCAAACAACACACACACTGACCCGGGGCCGGGATTGAACCTGGGTCCACGACGCCATGAGGCAGCAGTGCTAACCACTGCTCCACCGCGCCACCCGGAAGGCATTCGCGGTTAATGAGATTATTGGATACCTGTCTTTGTTGGCGTTTTTATAGTTTCTTCTCAATACCAAACATTAAGTACATTTGTGACCAAACATTTGAATATCATGGAAACGTATCATAGAATTTGCAGTGAGAAGGAGGCCACTCGGCCCATCGAGTCTGCACTGGCCTCCGGAAAGAGCACCCCACCCAAGCCCACACCTCCACCCCATCCCAGTAACCCCACCCCACCTTTTTGGACACTAAGGGCAATTGATCATGGCCAATCCACCTAACCTGCACATCTTTGGACTGAGAGAGGAAACTGGAGCACCCGGAGGAAACCCAGACAGACATGGGGAGAACGTGCAGACTCCGCACAGACAGTGACCCAAGCCAGCAATCGAACATGGGATCCTGGAGCTGTGAAGCAACTGTGCTAACCAGTGTGCTACCGTGCTGCCCTATATAATGTTAGATATTGCTGCTGTACAGCAACATGGCCAATTGGAGATGGAAAATCAACAGTGAATGATGGTAATATACAGTTGCAATTTGTGATTTTAATGAATTCTGTTTTCAGGATCAAAAGCAACTACTATCTTGGCATCAGAAATGAGGGGGGGGGAAAACAATCAATTTTTTAACAAATTTAGAGTACCCAATACTTCATTTTAAATTAAGGGGCAATTTAGCGTGGCCAATCCACCTACACTGCACATTTTTGGGTTGTGGGGGGTGAGACCCACCTAGACACACGGAGAATGTGCAAACTCCACACGGATAGTGACCCGGGGCCTGGATCGAACCCACCTCCTCGGTGCTACCACTGTGCCACCGTGGTGCCCTGAGGGGAAATGATCCATTCCCAGTTCTATAATCATCAGTGTGGAGGACATCAAAGTGAAACCCGATCCTGTCCTCCAAATCCTAGTTGTACTTCCTGCCGGTGTCATAACAAGGAAAAAAAAGACGATTATTGAATTGTATTCTCCTTTGAACCTTTCCCCTCCAACTCTAGCATGCAACATTCTCTTTCTTCCCCCCCCCCCATTCTGGATTGGAATGCACAGCCAGTTCCATGAAAATTTATACCTGGGACATTCCGGGTTGCTATGTCACAAAACTGAGGTGAATTCATGCAAGAGATCTTCCACTTATCTGTGTAACCAAGGCAAAACAGTTGTAGGCACTTCCGAAAACTGTACAAAATGATTCCTTTTATTAGATGGGGCATCGAGTATAAAAACTGGCAAGTCATGCTACAGTTGTATAGAACGTTGGTATGGCCGCACTTGGAATATTACACACTATTCTGGTCACCACACTACCAGAAGGATATGGAGGCTTTGGAGAGGGTGCAGAGGAGGTTGACCAGGATGTTGCCTGGTCTGGATGGTGTTAGCTATGCGGAGAGGCTGAATAGGCTTGGACTGTTTTCATTAGAACGACGGAGGTTGAGGGGTGACCTGATAGAGGTCTACAAGATTATGAGGGGCATGGATAGAGTCGATGGGCAGGCATTCTTTCCCACGGTGGAGGGGTCAGTCACCAGGGAGTACAGGTTTAATGTTTGTGGGGCAAAGTTTAGAGGAGATGTGCGAGGCAGGTTTTTTACGCAGAGGGTGGTGAGTGCCTGGAATGCGTTGCCA
The DNA here is from genome assembly GCF_047496885.1 of Scyliorhinus torazame. NCBI lineage: Eukaryota > Metazoa > Chordata > Chondrichthyes > Carcharhiniformes > Scyliorhinidae > Scyliorhinus > Scyliorhinus torazame. The sequence continues at coordinate 134,356,901 of NC_092721.1, forward strand.
GGGGAGGTTGTGGAAGCAGATACATTAACGGCATTCAAAAGGCATCTTGACAAACACGTGGATAGGATAGGTATAGAGGGATACGGCACAAAGAAGTACTGAGGGTTTTGGCAAAGGTTGGTATCATGACCGGTGACAGTCTTGGAGGGCCGAAGGGCCTTTTCTTGTGCTGTATTGTTCTTTGTTTGAGATCATATTGAGTGTTTGCACTTTTCATTTTACAAGAGACTTTCACATTAGTTGATTGTGGAGCTTTCTTTTTGTTGGGGGCTGGTTATCATGAAACTTTATATTGACATGTTGCAAAGATCTAAGCAAAATATTAACACTCAAATTAGGTTTTAAAATACTTTATCGCTGATTCCAAGAGGAAAAATTCTCTTTTGACTGTTTTCTTCTTCCCTTCTTAGGTCCATAACACGTTCCTACTACCGTAATTCAGTTGGTGGGCTTCTTGTGTTTGATATCACAAATCGGAGATCTTTTGAACATGTGCGTGACTGGTTGGAAGAAGCAAAAATGCATGTTCAGCCATACCGAATCATATTTCTGCTTGTCGGACACAAATGTGACTTGGCAACCCAAAGGAAAGTTTCAACGGAGGAGGCGGAGAAACTTGCAGCTGTATCTGGTATGAAATACATAGAGACTTCTGCAAAAGATTCTACAAATGTGGAGGAGTCTTTCACTATTCTAACCCGAGAGATATACGAGCTGCTCAAAAAAGGCAACATATCCATCCAACAAGGGTGGGAAGGTGTTAAGAGTGGTGTGGTTCCTAATGTTGTCCATTCTTCTGAGGAAGCAGTGAAGCCTGGAAGACGGTGCTTTTGCTAATCACAGGGATAAAGAACTCTCTATTCCAAAGAGTTGCTTTGTGTACATTTTAACCTTTTCTGCAAACTTATCTGGAAATTCAGCAAATTTACTGGGGCTTATTCTCGGCCTGGCATAGATTTGGTTAAAATATATTTTGTTGGAAAGTAAGTACCCCAATTTGGCTACAGAGCTTCTCTAACATGAAATGCACAAATTTTATTTTATCAGAGCAGCAGAGTTTAATAGTAAGAGTATTTTTTTGCAGAGTAAAATCAAGTTTTATTTTTGGGACTTGTTGCCTTACTGTAAAACTGGCCAATCTGTTAGAGAAATTGAAGAGTATAATTAAAAATGTAATGAAAGTGTATATTTGATATGAGCCATTGCCCAAAGCAATGATTTAAATAAGGTTTAATCAAATTCCGAAATGCTTTAGTAGTTTCTGGGGTGTGCAAAGCATTCTTGGCTTTAAATTACTGAATGTTTTCGAAGTAGAGTTTTATTTGTTTTCTGCAATTCCTTAATTCCATATCTTTTAATTAAACTCCTAATTACGAATATTTTCAAACGTTTGCTTTGAACCTATTTACTGTCCTTGCATGTTTAATGAAGTGCCAATGGTCGACAAACTTGAAAACAATAAAAGAGGAAGTGAAAACATTCTGCAATGAATGAGAACAGAATTGTCCCGTTAAGAGAGGCTGCAAAAAATTGCACTGCCACAATTTATCATTGTGCTGATGTCTATGTTCCTGCAGTCGAACAATTATGGTTCATACAAGGCAGCAAACTAAATGCTTAGCTAATTGTATGCACAAAGATGTTGGCCAAAGCCCCTCCCATTAGAGCCCTGCACTACCCTTTTTTTGTGAGACAGCATTATGTAATGTTTGGCTAATAAATAGTCTATATATTTTCTGTGGCATGGCATGTTGCTATTTGGCTTGTAGGTTTTAATGTTGCAATTGAGAGTTACAAACTGCTGCCCTTTTATTTTGGAGAGAGACAAGACTGCTGTGGCCATTGAACTTGATCTCTTCTATATTTGCACTGTGGGCCATATGAATTAGGAGCAGGAGTAGGCCATTCAGTCCTTTGAGCCTGCTCCACATTGGATAGGATCATCGCTGGTCTATAGCTTCTACTTTCCTGTCTACCTCCTAGATACTTGAGCTCTCTTGTCAGCCATCCATTTCAGTCTTAAACATATTCAATGGCCCTACCTGCACTGCAGCAATAGAATTTGACAGACGAATGACCCTCTGAAAGGAAACAAATTCTTCTCATCTGTGTTAAATAGGAGACTTCTTTTTTATATTGTGTCCCTTAGTTCTAGTCTCTCCCACAAGGGGAAACAACGATTCTGTCAAGACCCCTCTGGATCTTGTATGTTCATACGAAATAGGAACAGAAGTAGTCCATTTGGTCTCTCGAACCTGTTCTGCTATTCAATAAGATTATAGCTGATCTGTTTGTTTTTCGCATGCAACATTCCCATCTACCCCGATAACCTTTGATTTTCTTACCTAACGCAAATATAGCTACTTCCACCTTAAAAATATTCAGTGACCAACCACCTCCACTGCCTTCTAAGACAGACTTCCAAAGTTCCACAACCCCTGAGAGAAAAAGTTCCTCACCTCTGTCCTAAAATGGGGACCCCTAATTTCAAAACAGTGCCCCAGTTCTGGACTCGCCCACAAGAGAAAACATCCTTTCCATGTCCACTTTGTGGAGACCATTCTGAATCTTCTATACTTCAATCAAGTTACTCCTCACTCTTCTAAATTCCAGTCTGCCCAACCTTTCCTCATAAAACAACCCACTCATCCCGGGTATCAATCTAATAAACTGCTGAACTGCCTCCAGTGCATGTACTTCCTTCCTTAAATAAGGAGACCAAAACTGCAAACAGTATTCAACATGTAGCACAGTGGGCTAGATAGCTGGCTTTTAAAGCAGAACAAGGCAGGCCAGCAGCGCGGGTTCAATTCCCGTACCAGCCTCCCCGAACAGGTGCCGGAATGTGGCGACTAGGGGCTTTTCACAGTAACTTCATTAGAGCCTACTTGTGACAATAAACGATTTTCATTTCATGTGGTCACACCAATGCCCTGCATTACTGAAATATAACATTCTTACTTTTCGATTCAATTCCTCTCGCAATAAAGAATAGCATTGCATTAGCCATCTTAATTACTTGCGGTACCTGCATAAAAACTTGTTACGACTCGTGCACTAGAGCATCTAGATCCCTCTGCTCTGCACTAGAACACCTTGATCCCTCTGCTCCTTGATATTCTGCAACCATTCTTCATTTAAGTAATGCTTTGTTTTTTATTCTTCCTGCCAAACTTCACTTCCTGAACAACTTCACATTTGACTCCATCTGGCAAATTCTTTTGCCTACTTTCTCCACCTATCTATATCCATCTGCAAATCTCCTTATGTCCTCTTCACAATATACTTTCCTACCTATCTTTGTGTCATCTGCAAATTTAGCTACCATGCCTTCGCCCTCCATCTAAATGACTGATCTAAATTATAAAAAGTTCAGGCGCCTGCAGAACGTCCCTCGTCACATCCTGTACTGTACTGGGTCTGTAATCGGAGTTTAGAAGGATTTAAAAAAAAAAAAAAAAAATTTAAGTGCCCAATTCTCTTTTTTTCCAATTAAGGGGCAATTTGGTGTGGCCAATTAATCTACCTTGCATGAAACCCAGGCAGACACAGGGAGAATGGACAGATTCCCCACGGACAGTGACCTGGGGCCAGGATTGAACCTGGTCCTCGGCACGTAAGGCAGCAGTACTAACCACTGTGCCATTGTGCTGCCCTTGGAGTTTAAAAGGATGAGGGGGGAACTTTTTGAAACTTAAGGGATACTGAAAGGCCTAGAAGAGGCCTTGACATGAAGAGGATGTTTCCACTAGTAAGAAAAACTAGAACCTGAGGGCACAGCCTCGGACTGAAGGATGATCCTTTAAAACTGCGATGAGGTGGAATTTCTTCAGCCAGAGAGTGGTGAATCTGTGGAACTCTTTGCCACATATGGCTGTGGAGGCCAAATCACTGAGCATCTTTAAGACCGAGATAGACACATTCTTGTTTATTAGGATCAGGGATTATGCGGACAAGGCAGGAGAATGGCAAAAAGTTGGTGTGCAGGTGCAACAGGTGATTAAGAAGGCTAATCGAGTTTTGTCTTTCATTGCTAGAGGGATGGAGTTCAAGACTAGGGAGGTTATGCTGCAATTGTATAGGGTGTTGGTGAGGCCGCATCTGGAGTATTGTGTTCAGTTTTGGTCTCCTTACCTGAGAAAGGACATATTGGCACTGGAGGGAGTGCAGAGGAGATTCACTAGGTTGATCCCAGAGTTGAGGGGATTAGATTATGACAAGAGGTTGAGTAGACTGGGACTGTACTCATTGGAGTTTAGAAGGATGCGGGGGGATCTTATTGAAACATATAAAATTATGAAGGGACTAGATAGGATAGATGCGGGCAGGTTGTTTCCACTGGTCGGGGAAAGCAGAACTAGGGGGCATAGCCTCAAAATAAGGGGAAGTAGATTTAGGACGGAGTGTGGGAGGAACGTCTTCACCCAAAGGGTTGTGAATCTCTGGAATTCCTTGCCCAGTGAAGCAGTTGAGGCTCCTTCTTTAAACGTTTTTAAGAAAAAGATAGATACCTTTCTAAAGAATAAAGGGATTCGGGGATATGGTGTACGGGCCGGAGAGTGGAGCTGAGTCCACAAAGATCAACCATGATCTCATTAAATGGCGGAGCAGGCTCGAGGGGCCAGATGGCCTACTCCTGTTCCTAGTTCTTGTGTTCTTATGAATGGGGATGAGAAACAGATCAGCCATGATTGAATGGCGGAGCAGACACGATGGGCCGAATGGCCTAATTCTGCTCATGTGTCTTATAGTCTTATCTTGCCAGTCAGAAAAAGACCCATTTATTCATACTCCGTCTTGTGCCAGACAATCAATCTTCTTTCCATGCTAATATGTTACCCATACACCATGGATTCACCCGTACCCGGCGGGGCGGGGGTCACGGCGGGACGGAGTGGCGTGTACCACTCCAGCATCGGGCCGCCCCAAGGGTGAGAATCCCACCTTCAGGGGCTAGGCCCGCCCTGGAGTGGTTGGCGCCCCGCCGGCCGACGGGATAGGGGCTTGACGCCACGGCAACCGGTGCCGAAGGGCCTCCGCTGGCCGGCGCAAGTCGGCGCATGCGCGGGAGTTCCAGCGCTTGCTGGCGTCATCCCCGCGCATGTGCGGGAGGGTTCATCTACACATCGGCCGATGCAGAGGAATAGAGTGCCCCCACGGCACAGGCCTGCCCGCGGATCGGTGAATCCCGCCCCATAGCTTTTATTTTCCGCAATAAGATCAAATGCGACAGCTTATCAACTGCCTTCTGGGGATCCAAATACAGTATGATTACAGACTCCCCTTTATCCACTGCGCATTCTACTCCTTCAAAGAACTCCAATAAATTGGTTTAACATGATTTCTGTTTCACAAAACCCTGCTGATTCAGCCCAGTTACCTTGTTTTTCTAAGTGCCCAGCTTTAACCTCCTTAATGATCAATTCTAACACCTTCCTACGACAGATGTCAAGCTAATAAGACCACCTCTCATTCATCATAACCCAATGGATACAGACCCAACCTTTTCTCATAAAAACCTTCTAAGGGCTTGCCTTCTAAGCCCTGCTTCTAATACAATTATATGCTCTCTTAAACAAGGGGACCACATCTGGATTACAGATGTGGCCTCACTAACGCCCTGTATAACTATAACAAAACTTCCTTAATATTACATCCCCTTGGGGCAGCGCAGTGGTTTGTCCTGCTGCCTCACGGCGCTGAGGACTTGGATTCGATCCCGGCCCCAAAAAAAGTTGTGCAGGATAGGTGAATTGGCCACACTAAATTGCCCCTTAATTGGAAAAAAGAAATTGGATACTCTGAATTTATAAAATTAAAAAATACATTACATCCCCCTTGCAATAAACAACAACATTCCACTTGCCTTCCGAATCACATGCTATATTTGCATTCTAACGTTTTATGACTCGTGTACAGGACACCGGCCCCACTCTATTGCAGAGTTCAACATTCTCTCCCCATCTGAAAAATATGCTGCTCTACTATTCTTCTGCCATAGTGGAGAAGTTAACATTTTCCCACATTGGGCAGGATTCTACGACCTCTCGCCGTGTCGGAGAATCGCCGGGGGGCTGCGCGTATCGCGCCGCAGCGCGTATCACCCCCCGCAGAGTGGAGAATCGCTGCCATTGGGACGGGCGTGGTCGGCACGGCGGCAGTCGGGGTCCGCTCTACACGCCCCCCCCCCCCCCCCCCGCAATTCATCCGGCGGATGGGCCAAGTGGCCGTAAAAAAAAACAAAAACCCGAGTCCCACCGGCGCCGTTATAACATGCTCTGAGCCGGCGTGACCTTGGCTTTGAAGGGTCAGGGGGCAGCCTGTGGCGGGGAGGGGGGGTCCGACCCCAGGGGGGCCTCCGATGCCTGGCCCGCGATCGGGACTCGCCGATCGGCGTGCCGGCATCTCTGTCTCCCAGCCTCCTTTCTTCCGCGCCAGCGCCTGTACTCCTGCGCCATGTTGGGTCTGCGCCGGTGCGGACAAGGGAGACACCGCGCATGCGCGGAAATCGCACCGATGGGACTGCGCGCATCCCCCAGCGCCCATTCCACTGCCGGATCAGCAGCTGGAACGGTGTGAACCGCTCCAGCGCCCTGCTGACCCCTGTAGGGGCCAGAATTGCTGATCCTGGGGCCGTGTTGACGCCGTCGAGAAACGCGACGGCGTATCCAACAGCATCAACACTTAGCCTCAGGATCAGAGAATCCCGCCCGTTATATTCCGAGTGCCAATTCTTTTCCCATTCACTTAACCTATCTAAGCCCTTCGCTGACCCCTATGTCCTTTTCATAACTTGCTTTCTCCTACCTGTCTGATCACTTACTCTCTCCTATCTTTGTGTCGTGGACTGGAGATGAGTGTGGAGAGTGCATGATTGAGGGAGCAAGAAAAGTACTACCCCCATTGTGACTTACAGAAGACTTGAACATTACCAGTACGTGCAATTTTGAAAGTTTAAATATTAAATAAACTTTTAATCGTCCAATGAGAAATATAGAAATCCTTCTCATTTTTGTAAACCAGCCTATCTTTGTATGCATTTGCTCATATCTTTGCACTTACTGTTGTTAGTTTCTGCACAACTCACAAAATAGACACCATTTAAACAGTTCTCTGTCGTGTCTCGATCATGCATGCAATGTGCTGAATCTTAAGCACACCAGCCTGCTCTTGAATTATGAAGGGAATGTAAATAAGTAGATGAATTTGGGAGACTTTTAAATCTAGTTGTTTACCAGATGGGGTTTAACTGAATCCATATTAATAGCCTGTAGACTGTAAACCACTTACTTACATAAAAATGTTTTAACTTATTTGTATTTTAAATATCATGAGGATAATATTTAAGATGTAGGTTCAGTGGTGAAAATCAAATGTTCTTTATTTGTTCAGATCATAATAGCTGAACTTGTTGGGCAAGTTAAATATTAATTGCATCATTTTGTACATGACGGGTCTTAAATATTAAACTATTTCACACATTCTCTTTTAGTTTAGCATATATTGTGAATGTACCTAACTCACCTCTGTGCATCGACCAAGCAGGAGCAGAGGCTGAACAGTGATGACCCTCACCTGTTGAACACCGTAGATAGAACTAGCTTGTGTTTGGGCTGCATCAATTTCTTCTATATCTAGCTGGAGAAATATTTAGACAAAAAAGTAGACCAACACAGCTGGTAGGTTTAACACTACTTTGGATTTTTGTTTTGATCTAGACTATTGATGTATGAATAGAAAAATCGGTCATTCCCAAACATTTACACAAAATTAAAATGGTTTGAGTTTTCCTTTTTTTATGGAATTTTGAGATTGTTTTTAATGATTGACCTACTGTCAGATTTGATCGTCGTCCTTTGGGCGAGAGATTTTTGATGTGGTGAAATCCCAATCTTGACCGTAGGGAGTTGTTTTCAATTGAAAAATAAAAATCAGAGGGCTTATTTTGCCAAACCTGTTTTATATGACCTCCCCATCCCCATGCCTTTCTAACTCAGAGAATTGGAAGCAAGCATTTGCCCACCTGAGAGAAAGGTGGCAATTTTAGGGTGGCCTTTATTCATCTAAACTGTTTTGAAAAGGAGAAATTTAACACTTTTATTGATTTATAATTAGCAACTGAATACATAATTACCGTAATAAATTAATTAAAACAGTTGTATACTTGAGACAAGGCCTAAAATAATTTATAAATGCCAGCACTTTTACCCTGTTCTCCGAAATAATTAATTGTTCTGATGTATAGTTTGACTTCTTTTGATCCCCCAGTTTTGGCAATGACGTCTGACCTTAGAAAATTATGTATTCCTAAAAACTAGTTTTTACTTCCTAACAGAAGGAGAAAAAAAATCATAAGTTTAAAATAATGGTAAATTAAACCAGGTCCAACATTTGTTGAGGTGATAAATACCCCATGGGTTCATGATCTGGCACAGTGTTGCTTGTTAATATCCAGATTTATATTAAGCAAACGCAATATTTCCTCTGATCTTGCAAATGGTCTTTTTTGTAAATTCTAACGACGATAAATTTTGTCACATTAGGTTGTTTCCCATATTTTGCTTAAATTTATTTACTGTATTTATTTGCAGTAACGAGTTTGGAATTACTTTGCAGCAAAATCAACAAATAGGGATTCAAATGGGAAGGTTATATAGCAAGTCCCAATTTTGCCTGCATTGAACTTGGGATGAGATCCAACTCTGAACGTGGTCCCATTAATCCAGGTGGCAGTTCAACAAGTCGGGTGTTCATACAACTTTATAGCAGTTAAAAAGAGTCAAAATTTGGAATAGCAGCCTAGATTTCCTTTTGCTGGAAGGTACAGAAGATCATATTCCTGAATATGAGACTTATTTAGGCTACTCTCAGCTGTTACTAACACCAGACTATTCTCTCCTTCCCCTGCTAACCATTCTTTTAATTATTGTTTGCAGTTTCTGCTTTTGAAAGATGACTGAAATGATAAAAATAACAATTGATCTTGTAAATATATATTTATTAAAGTTTTTTAACAAAACAATTTTTTCCCCTTACAAACAATAAACGCCCCCCCGTAACAAAATAACTCAAAATTTTTTAAATCTTTGGGTTTTGGGGGGCGAAACCCACGCAAACACAGGGAGAGTGTGCAAACTCCACACACAGTGACCCCGAGCCAGGATCGAACCTGGGACCTCTGCGCCGCGAGACTGCAGTGCTACCACTGCACCACCGTGCTGCCCTGGGGGCACCTTCTTAAGGGAGTTTCCCCCAAAGTCCATTGGAGGGCCACCCCCCCACACAATGCAAGACACGCCCACCCCACCGCCCCCACGCCACCCCTCTCTCTTCCCCCCCACTAATTAAAGAGAGTCTCATCGAAGACACCCTAATTACAGATCCTGTACAGTTTCAACACCCTCCCCGAATATCATTAAGTGTTGTGGGACTGGAGGGCTAACATCACTAATTTTGTCTGTTCCACTTTGCCTGCCCCCAATACAAATCCATCCCATCTGTATGCTTCCAAATTGTGATTTATTTTTGCTGGGATTTCCCTTTTAAAGCACTGTAGATATATTCCAGCTCTTCCCCCCATCCCCTGTTGGAGAAAGTCAATTGAGTCAGGCCAGCATTAGAATTTCTGATCCACCGTGTTCTTGCCACCAAACTAGTATACCATCATTCCTAATGGTGGGATTCTCTGCACAGATTGTATACGTTGACTTTAATTTTTAAGAAGTTCTTTCTGATATCCTTAAACTTGTTGACTTTAGTGAAGAGCCAATAAAACTTAGTTCTTGGGTATTTAAAAATAATCATTGCCATTTGAGCATCAGAGAAGTAATCTGCAGGTAAAAACATAAAATCATAGAAATATATATTTTTATATGTTTATACATGACGATATATACACTGAAGGAGGCTATTTTGGCCTGTTGTGCTTGGGACTAATTCCATGGTGGGTTTATCTTTAGATTTATCTTCCTGCTCTTTCCTTAATTTTTAATTTTCTAACTCATTTTTAAACATTATGCTTGATTGAGTCAATTTCAGTTATGCTGGCAGTAACGTATTTCAAATTTCAAGAATCCTTTGTGTGAAAAGATTTCTTCATTTCAGGCGCAACTTCACAACACAGATTAAATATTTCATAAATATTGTATTGATGCCAGAAAGTAATCTTTCCCTTATTGCTGTCTGAAATTGTTCTGTAACTTTATACACTTGACTGCATCCCCTAATCCTTAGTCTTCTAGTGAATATGTGCTGTGCCTTTACCACAGCTCTGCTCTCCTTTCTATTATAGGGTTCCCAAACTGGATAAACTACAGTGCTTTCAGACAGTTTTCTCCTTTTCTGTCAACTAAGTGGTACACTTGAGTGGTGCTGGTTTATATTGCTTTAAAGTAGGTGCTGGTGTCGAGCTGTATTGCAGTAAAACAATGACAAAAAAAACAAGTTCATAGATTAATAATAACCATGAATCCTGATATAGGATTAAATTAATATAAATCCATTATACACAAATAAACCAAAGATCATGCGATAAGCAGATGTGGACGTGCAAACTTAAATATAACATTATTTATTTGAAAGTCACATTTTAAGTTCAATAAAATTTATGCCCTGTAATTCTGGTATATTTTATTTGGAAAATTAAAATAATAATTGGCACATTAAATAAGAATATGTGGCTGTAAACGTTGATCTTTTTACATTGTACCTCCTCCCTCCCCCTCCCTCCCATTCAAAGAGTGTTCTTTAGAAAAATACAATTGATTTGAATGGAGTTTTACCAATTGTCAGTTTGAGTTACGACGCTGAAATTCCCTGCAATCAACCTGCAAAATCTAAAATCTCTCATTATCAGGTCAATACGTACCTGATTTTCTTGATTTCATTCTTTGCTTGTTTTAGCTGTGTACTTAGCTGAAACCCGATGCATCTTTTTAAAATTCTTTGCTGTGTGGTACAAATGATCAAATTAATGACTTTTTAAAAATATCTAAGGTAGAAATGTAAACATTTCCGTGCGTAAATTTGCACCTATATTTCAATGTGTTATTGAGGGTAAATCACAAAATGAAAATTTGATTGCTTTCTCAACCTGAGATTTGTTATGAAACACACTACAGTTTGGGTTTTGTACAACATACCAATAAAGTTTCTGGGCAGAATTTCTGTTCAGCTTTGACAAAATCTTTCATTGCCGGTGTGCATCAGGCTGGAGAAGACGAAAGTGTGCAATGTAACTTCATCTGAAGTGCTTTAATATCAGGTGTTTTCAACCGAGATGCTGTGAAATTTATTTCATGCATATTACAAGATAATTAACCAAATGATGCATGTCGATGCAATCATCTATTCTGTACTTTTAAAAATTGATATTAGAATTTTGTAACCTATTTCCTTTTTTTTTGTTTAAATTTCTGGTTGACAATATCAAGCTAGCCAGCATGTAAGTGGTACACTCAGTTTGATTTTAATTTCTTATCCTTGACAGAGTAGAAAAGCATTCTATTAGGACAGTCACAAAGAGTAAATATGAAAAACCTTCTTTTGGTAGAAGACTTTAAGATTATACCTCTTTATTACTCTTTGCCTATACAACTATAAATAAACTAATGGTGATTCCATTATAGTGGCTCTTTAGTGACTGAATCAGTCAAAATATGCAAATTCTACACAACTGAATCTTTTGCAATTTTTTTCTATGTATATGAATAACTAATTTATGCTAAATATTTGAAGTACAAAAACAACTTCCAACTTTAAAAAAAATAAATTTAGAATACCCAATTCATTTTTTCCAATTAAGGGGCAATTTAGTGTGGCCAATCCACCTAGCCTGCGCATCTTTGGGTTGTGAGCGCGAAACCCACGCAAACATGGGGAGAAGGTGCAAACTCCACATGGACAGTGATCCAGAGCCAGGATCAAACCTGAGACCTCGGCACCGTGAGGCAGCAATACTAACCACTGCGCCACCCTGCTGCCCTAACTTCCAAGTTTGATAAGAACAGAAAAGGCTGGAAATACTTCAGGCAGCACCTGTGGAGAGGGAAACCGAGTTAGAGGACTGGATTTTCATCCTAGAGGAGGGTAGCGAGAGTTGAGAAATTTTCCAACTTGGCACAATTACCTCTGGAGAAAGTGCCTGCAAGAGTGGGGTTTTCGTTCCAGGGTTTGAGGGTGGTGGTGGTGGGAAGGGGGGCAGTGATGGTTAAAGGTCCACCTCAGTGCTCCGGAACTCATTCCAATTGTTTTATTTAATATTAGGTCCTCTAACCCTCACCCCCCCATGCCCTATCCATGCCAACTGACACCCTACTACCCACCACTTGTGGCCCTTCATACCCTGCTAACTTATGCCCCTCCATCCATCTATAGCTCCTCATACCCTCCATGCCAACCTATGCCCTCCACCCGCACAATGGCCCCTCATAGCCTCCATGCCAAGAATCCATAATAAGACTTAGCTGAGAGCCCAGACATCGTTCTGTTGACTCGGCTTCACCAATTATTCTGTTGAGTCAGCTTCACCAATTATTCTGTTGACTCAGCATCACGCAAGGGAAAAACATTATTTGATTAACAAGTTCTTAATCATAAATTTATTTTTTCAATTGTTTAATATTTATGTAAACAGAGCTTACGGGCTTGTAGTTTCTGCTATTGATAATTTAAATGTGTGGCAGATTCCTTTTTCAAGAAATTTATGAATTACTTTTTTAAATGTTTTTTCCACACATTGTTCCTATAGGGCTCATTGATTCTGTGCAGTGTACTGGGTGAATGGGCATGCAAACAACATAGGTTGGCATGGAGGGTATGAGGGGATGGGGTGTGGGTAGAGGTATGTCCCTCTGGCAAGGGGCATGAGTAAGACTCTTTCAAAAGGTTCTCTCATCCAGGCTACAGTTCACAGCACCTCAGAGGGCACATCAACCACAAGTTCTTGAAAAGCTAGCCTGACTGCATGAAACTTGTGGGGCGAAGGTGTGTGTCAGGAGATGCCTATTCCCGCAATGGAGCAGGCCGCGTTGAGCATGCAGAAAGCAGCCTCATGACCTGTATGAATTCCGGAATCAGGTCCAGCCCACCTGGTTCTGCAGAGTCTCCCAGACTCCGCAAAAATCCTGCCCAACATTTCAGGTCAATGATCTTTCATCAGAACTTGCAAAATTTAGAAACGTACCTAGTTTTTAGCAGAGCATTAGCTTTAAGCAAAAGTCGAATGGAAGGCAGATTAAACGACAATGGAGTTGGTGGAACAAGGCCAATGGGAGTGGTAATGGAACAAGTAAAAACACAAACAGTGTGTCTAGAGGAGTTATGAGTTGACTGTTGAACAGTTGCCACCTGAAAGCAAAAATGGGGAGGGGAGGTTATAAAGTGCTGAGTTAAAAGATGAGGCGCTGTACCATGAGCTTGTGTTGAATTCATAGGAACATTGCAGGAGGCAGAGGCTTGGAGACTAGTGTGATGAGATTAAGATGGGAAATTAAAATGACAGGAAACTGGAAACTTGAGGATCATTTTTGTGGATTGAGTTGTTCTGCAAAGTGGTCACCCAAATTGTTTGGTCTCCCCAATTTAGAGGCGACCGCATTGTCAGCAACGAATACAGTCGACCTAGTTGAAAGAAGTACACTTAAATCACTGTTTTACATGGAAGGAATGTTTGAGACCTTGTGGAGAGAGGAGGCAAAGGGCAGGTGTTGCATTCCTACATTCACTTGGAAAGGTGCCATGTGAAGAGAAGGGGATGTTAGGAGTAATTGAAGAGTGAACCAGGGGGTCACAGAGAGAATTACCCCTTGGAATGCTAAAAGGGCAGGGAAGGAAAAGATGTTTAGTGGTGGAATGCTGGAGGAGGCAAAAATGATGGGTGATAATTCATTGAATACAAAGTCTGATGGGGTAGAAATTGAGGACAAGGAGAACCCTATTATGATTCTGGCATGGAGAGGAAGGGGTGAGAACGCAAGTGTGGGAAATTGGACTGATCTGGTCCAGGGCCCTGCCAGAAACAATGGGGTAGGGTGGGGAGCAGTGTGGTGGTATCCTCAGTTGAGGAAAAAGGAAGACATCAGAAGCGCTGTTATAGGAGAGGTGGTCATCAGTACAGATCCAATAGAGACACAAACTGGAAGAATGGAAGCCCTTACAGGAAGCACTATGTGAAAAGTATAGTTGAGATAGCTGTGGGATTCTGGACGTACAATGAATATTTGTGGACAACCTATTCACAGAAATGAAGATGGAAGTTGAAGGAAAATGAAGAGGATTGAGGTGGAGAAATATTGGATGCCAATGGTGATGAGGAGACTTTTAGAGCCTGGAAACTAACTGGGGGCATCAAACAATCACTAAATTGGTGGGGAGAGACTGGACAAGGGGAGGGGGAAAAGAGTTGAGATAGGATTAAATCAGTTCAGTAGGCATGAACAGGCTGAAACGGTCTACGGGGTGTAGCTATTTGTGAATTCTGGGAAGTAAGTAGAATAAGGGGACTATGAAATTTGAGGCCATAAGGACGAAATATCCAAAAGAGATTAGGTTAGTGACAGACCTGGAGATAATTGCAATGTTCGGTCATGAGGTCATTGTGTAGGGGAAGCTACGTGGAAGTGTTGGAGAGTTGGCGTTCAGCTTGTACAAGGTGGAGACCAGTTTGCCAGACAACCATAACAAACCCTTATCAATAGGTTTGATAATGTTAGGGTCAAATCTGAGAGAATGGAGAGGGAGAAAGGATAAATGACTCAGGAAAGCACAAAAATTGCAACGGTCACTTCATGTGGTAGTCCTCAACAAGAAACCAGATAGATGGTAAGAGGCCAGGCCCAGGTGGAAGGAGAATATTGGAGATGGGCTCACAGGGTGAGAGGAGAACTCCTGAGCACGGAGGCAGTGGAAAAAGATCTCCGTGTCATGTCTAGTTGGAAACTTATTGAGGCGGATTGATAGGGAATGCAGCTTAAAGCCTTTGCTGAGGAACGATCAAGGACTAAGGTCTTCAAAAGTATTTTAACTCTGAATGTTTAGAAGTGCTCTGAAATATTACATTCAATGGTATCAATAATGAAAATCCAAACTGGTGTATTCTTAGATGATGGCTTATTCACAGAGCAATTGATGTATGTTTTGGCTAAAAAGACATGGGCTGGATCCTCCGTTTTGGAGACTAAGTCCCCACGCCGGTGTGAAAATGGTGGTGTTTTCCGCCAGGACAACCGGCGTAAAATGGCCACCGATTCACCGTTTTGTTGAGGGCTAGCAGGGAGGCAACTTGGAGCTCGCAGTTGGAGCTGCCAATACGGCCCTCAGCACGTCCGGTTCCGAGGCCGCGATTGTGCACGGCGGCGGCCTGCAGCGGCTGCGCCGTGTTCCATGTCGGACTCAGCACGTGAATCTGCACCGCCAAAGTAGTGCCCACCCCGGACCGCCCGCCTACATTGCCCCCAGCCCCGAATGAAGCCCCCCTGCCCGTGGATCGGCCCTCCCCCCGACTGTGGGGTCCCTGGACTGAGTCCGCAGCCACCAGGCGAGGTTCCCGAACGGCTGGGGCCATGAGAGTCCCACGCCGTCAGGAACTCGGCCGGTCGGGGATGAAGCATCTCGGAGCGGGCCTCAGGCAATGGCCTGAGATGGTGGATCATCGGAGTACGCCGCTTTTCAGGAGATGGAGAATTCAAAAACCGGCGCCGCTCCCAATTATGGCGTCAAAACAGATTTTCTGCCCAGTCCCGCCGATTGCGATTTTGGCGTCGCGCAGCAGAGAATCCAGCCCATCAGCTGAACATCAATGCATGTTGAGTTGGGTGAATATTTTGAAAGTTAACTAAAAGGAGAGTGTCACTTTTCTTGTTGGCTTAATTTATGCTAATATTGATTCACAATTTTAATCGTCAATATTTGAGTAATTGAATATTCTAATTGGGCAGCCCCGGGTCACTGTCCGTGAGGAGTTTGTACATTCTTCCCATGTATATGTGGGTCTCACCCCCACAACCCAAAAAACAATATTCAGCGTAGGTCAATTGGCCACACTAAATTTCCCCTTAATTGAAAAAAAAGAATTGGGTACTCAAAATTTTTTTTTTAAAAGAATATTCTAATTGGCTGTTGTTTGTTCTTCCATACACTTACCTAACGGTCAATCTTGCCTAACTGAACAATTCAAGCTGAATGACTTCAAAGCGTTTAAGCTTGAGACATCCTAATAAGATAAATGTGCTGTCTAGGTGATGCATTACAAACAGTGCATGCAGAAAATCTCTCTCTCAATTTTACCATCTCATTTAACGCCAGCTGAAAGTTAATCTTGTACTTTGCAGTCTAGCCCAATTCCAACATTGAGTTAATAGTTTGACCTTGAATTATAATTACATTAAGTATTCTGTATCATGTTTACTTGAATAAATGAAGGTCCACATTATTCAGATGAGGTGTAAAGCATGATTGGTCACATTGGAGAATTTGTACTTCCTTCAATACCCGACAATTAGCTTCTATCGTTTTCTCACTCTACAGGACTTGAGCATTGCGTTTTACAACCAGTTAAGCATAAATTGAATTTTGTGGGTTTGACAGAAAATGTTGAGAGCAGTTAGTGACATTCGGCGCATGGCCCCATATTACAGGAATGAAAATGTTAACCTGCTTTCTGTAACTACGAAAAGCACTGCCTTGTGTTTTTGGAACAAACACAATGTCAAAGAATCTTGTTGAGTCTGGAGGCTGAAACAACTGAGGCATACCTTCGCAGCACTTAAGGGCCTTATACCAATTATGATGCTTGTCAGTAATTGTACAATAAATATAAAGTTATGTGCCTGTATGTTTTTGTTCATTGTAAAATGTATGTCAAGTGATTATAAAATAAATATGCTTGAACACTTTTTTCCTCACTTTTTCATTGTCCCATAAATTGTGTGCTTTCCTTTTGCCTTCTCCCCTCTTCTGTAGATGCTGATTCTGGTTTGAATAAAGTTTCCATGGGTATTACCCACTGCTCAGCGCCTTGGCCAGCTGAGCATGTTTCCACTAATCCTAGAAATTAGCTGTTGCAGATGCTTTTTCTTTCCATGGTGGACATCACAGCCAAGCCTAATGCTGCTCTGAGAAGTTCTGTACAAGCATACTTTCCTTTAAGTAAGGGCTGCTGGACAATGGTAGTCAGGCGGAAGAAGCCTGATTGGTTTTGGTTTCCTTAGTTGATGAAGCTCTTTGTAATGTTACCAATAATTCCATTGAATCAATCATTTAAGAGCAGGAATCCATGAATGTTTAAATGAACAGTGCAACAAATCAAGATTGACCGTTGGAAATTGTTCTGAGAATATTCATTTCAATAGAAAATAACTGTTCAGAGGTTTATTGTACTTCTCGTGTGTCAAATGTGCAGTGCTTTAAAGTGTTCAGTTGGAATGTTTCCAATAAAACCCAGCAGTTGTTGGTGGCAGCACATTTGAAACCTGATGCGGGCCGAAACCTGATATGGGCCAAAACCTGATCTACAAATTTGTTTAAACTTTGTTACGCCAGCACTGGAGGATCAGAGATGCAAGGCCAAAGGTAGTCTGTTAGTACCTCTTGCAAATATACTATTAAAATGAACATTGCAATTTGTTTACCTCAAAGTTCTGGTTCAAATACTATACATATATATATATAAGGAACGTGAACGAGCAATAATTCACACTTACCAGTCGGCCTCCTGCAGTTTGATCCTGTTCCTACCAAATATTCACATGGTAGAAACTTTTCAGCAGGGGGGCAAGTTCAGGAATAGTACAGCCAACTCCAATCACTTGGAGTTGCTCCTCTGGCTGAGATCCCTTTCCTTGGCCTCTGTTTTCCTTTGTGGGCCCCAATGGAGATCAGCTCTCCTCTGACCACCGCTTTGAGTGCTTCCCATACCACTCCCACAGGGACCTCGCTGTCGTCATTGACCTCCAGGTATCTCTCAATACACCCCCGCACTCTTGCACACACTCCCTCATCCGCCATCAATCCCACATCTAATCGCCAGAGTGCTCTCTGCTCCCTTTCCTCTCCTAATTCCAGGTCCGAAACCGCTATGGCTGAATACTCAGCTTCTTCCACCCTAGAGATCAACGACCTTCCCAAAACAAAAAAATCTATCCGGGAGTACACTTTATGGACATGGGAGAAGAAGGAGAACTCCCTAGCCCTGGGTCTAAGAAATCGCCATGGATCCACTCCCCCCATTTGGTCCATAAACCCCTTAAGCACCTTGGCCGCTGCCGGCCTTCTTCCGGTCCTTGAGCTGGATCTATCTAGCCCCGGGTCCAGCAGAGTATTAAAGTCCCCTCCTAATATCAAGTTTCCTACCTCCAGGTCCGGTATACGCCCCAGCATCCGTCTCATAAATCCCGCATCGTCCCAGTTCGGGGCATATACATTAACCAACACGACCTCCATTCCCTCCAGCCTGCCACTCACCATTAGATATCTACCTCCGCTATCTGCTACGATGGTCTTTGCTTCAAATGCTACCCGTTTCCCCACCAAAATGGCCACCCCTCTGTTCTTTGCGTCTAGTCCTGAGTGGAACACCTGTCCCACCCATCCTTTCCTTAACCTAACTTGGTCCGCCACCTTTAGGTGCGTCTCTTGGAGCATAACCACGTCTGCCCTTAGTCCTTTCAAATGCGCGAGCACTCGGGCCCTTTTTATCGGTCCGTTCAGGCCTCTCACGTTCCACGTGATCAGCCTCACTAGGGGGCTACCTGCCCCCCTCCCGTGTCGACTAGCCATTACCTTCTCTAGGCCAGTCCCATATCCCGCCTCCGCGCTCCCACTCGCTCCCCCAGCGTCGCATACCATCCCCGTCCAACCACTCTTTAGCCATTTCCTTTTGGAGTTCCGCAGCAGCAACCCAGTTGCCCTCTCTTTCCCCCCCCCCCCCCGCTAGATCTCTTTCTAGCGTGATTGCTCCCCCCATATTACTTCCGTAAATCAGCTGACTTCAACTGACCCCGGCTACTCCTGCTCACTCCTCGACCCCCCCCCCCGTGTGGGGAACTCCCTTGCGCCTGTCTTCCCGCCATATTCTTTCTGGCGCGGGAACATCCCTTTACCTGACCCGCCTCTTGTGGCGCAGCTCCCTTTCCCCTCCCCCTCTCCTTCCTCATTCTCCATCTATGTCCCGTCTTTCCCCCTCGCCGGCGCCCACATTTCCCAATGTCTTCCCCCCCTTCCCAATTTACTTCTCAATTAACTTCAACCATAACATTAACAATAACATTTCCTGCAGCATCAGTCCCTCAGTTCCGATCCAATTTCTCTTCTTTGATAAAGGTCCATGCTTCCTCCGCCGTCTCGAAATAATGGTGTCTCTCCTGATACATGACCCATAGTCTTGCCAGCTGCAGCATCCCGAACTTCACCTTCCTTTTATGCAACACCTCTTTGGCTCGGTTAAAGCTCGCCCTCCTTCTCGCCACCTCCGCACTCCAATCCTGGTACACCCGTACCACTGCATTCTCCCATCTGCTACTCCGCACCTTTTTAGCCCATCTCAGAACCTCTTCTCTATCCTTAAGGCGGTGAAATCGCACGATTATCGCCCTGGGTGGTTCTCCCGCTTTTGGTCTTCTCGCCGGGATCCGATGTGCCCACTCCACCTCCAAGGGGCCCGTAGGGGCCTCAGCACCCATCAGTGAGCTCAGCATCGTACTTGCATAAGCTCCACAGTCCACTCCTTCCACACCCTCAGCGAGACCCAGTATCCAAAGGTTCTTCCTTCGCGCTCCGTTTTCTAGGGCCTCGATCCTTTCAGTACACTTTTTATGAAGTGCCTCGTGCGTCTGTGTCTTAACCGCCAGGCCCAGGATCTCGTCCTCATTATCCGTCACCTTCTGCTCCACCACGCGGAGCTCTGTCTCCTGGGTCTTTTGTGTCTCCTTGAGCCCCTCAATTGCCTGAAGCATCGGGGTCAGCACATCCCTCTTCAGCAGCTCCACGCACCGTCTCAAATATTCATCCTGCTCGGGCCCCCATGTCGCCTGCGCTTTCTCCGCCGCCATCTTGTGCTTCTCCCTTTCTGTCTCTTTGGTCGACGATTCCTCGCGCTGCAGCCGCCGCCGCCGGTTTTTTCCTCCTTCGTTGGGGGGGGGACTCCCTTCTCACTCACCCCACACCGGGTTGCGTCGTCCAAAAACTTCCTGTTGGGGCTCTTAAAAGAGCCCGAAGGTCCGTCGGAGCTGGAGCTGCCGAAACGTGCGGCTAGCAAGGCATCACCGCAACCGGAAGTCACTTCTTCACTTTTAATGGTCGGACTCATGTCCTTGGTTGAAATGATATCAATAAAGAGCTGCTTTTCATCAGGGGACATCTCAGCAACTGCATTGACTGATCTGATTTGGTCTACTGTAGGACACGTCAAACATTGTTTCGCAAAAAAGATTTGTATGGCCGCACTTGGAACAAACCATCCATATGTTGGACCTTGCCGTGGCCCATGACAATTGCCACATCTCTGGCATAAAATGGCCTGCTGTTTAAAATGGTCACCCACACTGAGACCACATTTTTTATTGAACTGCGGCACAGTACTGATGGCGCTGACGTCTTCCATATTGGTGCCAAAATGTTTCGAGCTGAGTGTACTTATCTGCTGTGCAGCCAACTCAGTTGCGTGGCAGATCTTAATAGCATTTTCTAATTTCAGGTCTTCTACCCATAACAATCTCTCACGGAGTTTATCATTCGATATCCCAAACACAATTTGGTCGTGGATCATCGTTGACATCCGATTACTGAAATTACAGGTCTGGGCCTTCAGCCTCAAGTTGGTTACAAAGCTATCAAACGATTCACCTGGTTTTTGGGTACGCATACGAAATATGTATCATTGAAATGTTTTGCTTTTCTTCGGAGAGCAATGCCTTTTTTTAACGTAATATTTATTGTCACAAGTAGACTTACATTAACAATGCAATGAAGTTGCAATGAAAAGCCCCTAGTCGCCACATTCCGGCGCCTGTTCGGGTTAGCAGAGGGAGAATTCAGAATGTCTTTCGGGACTTGTGGGTGGAATGGAGCACCCGGAGGAAACCCACGCAAACACGTGGAGAACGTGCAGACTCCGCACACAGTGACCCAAGCCAGGAATCGAACCTGTGACCCTGGCGCTGTGAAGCCATAGTGCTAACCACTATGCTACTGTGCTGCCCCTTTGTCACCTCATCGTAGCTCTTGCTTTCCTCTTCGCTATCAAAAGCAAATGTATTGTATATTTCTATTGCTTGAGGACCTGCTAACGTGAGCAGCAACGCAATACGTCTCTCGTCCGGCTGTGCCTGCAGGCTCATGGTGGTATGTATTGGAGGTATTAAGGTACCCTGTGATGCCGAGAGGCTATTGGTGGATAGACACTGGGTCCCGATTGGATCAGCCGCCTGCTGGCTCCACCCAGCAAGGCGGAGTATAAGAGCCCGGGTTCTCCCAGCAGCCGCATTCTGTAACTGTGCTGCTGGCGAACAAGTCTGCGTAATAAAGCCATCGTTCGACTCCTTCTCATCTCGTCTCGTGAGTGATTGATTTTGCTACACAGGCCAAGGGCTGAAACCATGGGCGCGATTCTCCGAACGCGGGACTAAGTGTCCGCGCCGTCGTGAACACCATCACGTTGCACGAATGGTGCAAAATGGCCCCTGCCGCGACCGATTCAAGGCCAGAAAAGAGGCCAGCAGCGGCACCGCAAGAAACGCGGTGGGCGTGGCATCATCACGTGACGCCAGGATGATGCCGCGCCGTGCCATAGGAAGTGCGCGATCGGCACACAGGCACCGAAGTCTGGAGAGCCAGCTGGACATTGCCGCCGCGCTCCGGGGTCTGGCCCAGTCTCAGCAGGCCATCGCTGAGAGCATCGGCGGCCTTGCCCATGTGATGGATGGCGTCGCACAATCCCAGCGGGAGGTAGCACAGTCCCTGACAGGGATATCGCACTCCCTGAGCTCCATCGCTGGGGACATTCAGACCCTGGTCGATTCGAGAGCGGGCCTCCAGGACTGGCAGCGCCAGGTGTCGGTGGTGCAACGGCCCTTGTTTCCGCGGGCACCACTGTTGCATAGAGAGGCCCGGGGGCCACCGGGCTCCCCGAGGGGGGAGGAGGTTCCCGTGCCCCTCCCGGTTACACCAGCAAGGGAGGGACCGGAACACTCGGACTCCCCCCGTTCTGTCCCTGGTGCATCTGATGGGCAGCGGGCAGAGCAGGCTGGCACCACGCCATCCAGGACGCCCGCCGAGCAGCTTAGCCCATCCAGGCCGGGCCGCCCCAGGAAACGCACGCCGACGGGGATCCACATCGAAGGGCTGGATTCTCAGCAGTCCGCCTCCACTCCTGCTGTACCGTCTAGGGAAACACCTAGGCATAGTGATAGGGCCCGTAAGGCCAAAAGGTTAGACACGTAGTAAGTCGGCACGGGTGCTGGGCACAGATTAGTTATAGGGGCTAGGGCACTTGTCTTTCAATGTTACTATTAAAATTGTTACACCAAACCTAGATGCGTCTCTCCTATGTCCGGTGCCTGAGGAGGTCGTGAGGGGGACCGGGTGACGATGGTGTTTGAAGTTCATTACAACGGTGAGGCCGGGTATGACCCCCCACCCCCACTCCAAGCATGCCGTCGTCCTCAGCACACCAACGCCCGCTGCCCCACATGGACATGTGATGGAGTGTCTCTGACGCATAAAGGGAACACCGAGGTGGAGGGTTCCGATATGTCCATTAGTCAGATATTCTGTAGCGATCTGGAGCTCACAGCTCATCGCAGAGTGAGTTGTCATCATGGCAAAATGGCACAGTTCACACCCGCTGACGGAAGTAAATGTGTTACTAGATTCACGATGTGCTGCAGGTGTAGGGTGCTGTGAGAGTGGTGCTGTGGGTGGTAGGGTTGTGCGATGGTGCGGGAGGTGGGGGGCTGCTGGCTGTTGTGCAAACATCACAAACTAGAGGGGGGGGATTTGGGAGGGAGAGGCAACGGCATTTGTAAGGAGGGCGCTTTGGCACGTAGGCAGCCAAGGCCCTTTGAATGCATGAGTGCCCCGGCTGCCTGCTTACGGTTCATTTCACACAAGCACCCTTACACCTGCCCACAGTACCCGTCACCCGCGCAGTTCACCCCGTCCCTCCTCATTGCAGCGCCAGCGGCCACAGCCCATCACCAGGACCTCAACTTGGAAGCGTGTCTTCGCCACCTTCCTGCCACAGCACACGAGCGGGGGTGTCGGGCCCGCGGGTACCCTTGGAGGGCCCCCCCCCCGGACAGAATGGTGGCATAATTTGCCCCAGCCCTCCCCTTCCCCCTACTCCTTCCCCCAACCCCTCCTCCTTCCCCTATTCCTTTCCCCATCCCCTCCCCTTCCCTCTACTGCTTCCCCCACCCCCTTCCCCTTCTCATTTCTCCACCCCCTCCCCCTTCCCCTACTCCTTCCCCTACCCTTCCCCCTTCTCATTCACCCACCCCCTCCCCTTCCCCCTACTCCTTCCCCCAACCCCTCCCCTCTACTCCCTCCCCAACCCCTCCTCCTTCCCTCTACTCCCTCCCCCAACCCCTCCCCTTCCCTCTACTCCCCCCAACCCCTCCCCTGCCCTCTACTCCCCCCAACCCCTCCCCTGCCCTCTACTCCCTCCCCCACCCCCTCCCCTTCCCTCTACTCCCTCCCCAACCCCTCTCCTTCCCTCTACTCCCCCCAACCCCTCCCCTGCCCTCTACTCCCCCAACCCCTCCCCTGCCCTCTACTCCCACCCCCCCTCCCCTTCCCTCTACTCCCTTCCCCAACCCCTCCCCCTTCCCTCTACTCCTTCCCACACCCCATCCTCCTTAGCCCTGTCCCCACCCTCCCCAACCACCGCCCCCAAACACCCTCCCCCCATGGGGAATCGCGGCATACGCATCAGAAACCCTTCTCCCCCCCGCACCCGCCATCACCGGCCGTTGACGCTGCTTCCTGGGGTGAGCCTGCCCACTCACCTCCATCATGCCCATCGTCAGCCAGCACGACTGGCTGACAAATTTATTTAGTAGGAGTGAACAGCGACGGCCCATCCGGGCCGCAGAATAGCAGGGGGCAGGGAGAATCGCATCTAATGTGTGCTCGGGCGATTCTCTGGCATGTGCGGCGCTGACCTCGATGACGCCGTTCTCGCCGGTTGGGAGAATCGCCACTTTTCCCGTGGAGCCGGTCCGCTGTTCTCCGTTCTGGGAGAATGGCAGAACGGCGTCGGACCGGCGCTGCGGGAAAAAGTGGCGTGCACACCGATTCTCTCAAACGGCGCGGCATGGGAGAATCGCCCCCATAGAATCTAAATTGTTGCTTGAAAATACGCCAGTTTTCATTTGCGTTACCCAAGACTTCAAACTAGTGGGGTGCCTTTAAACCTTCCATCTCGAACTTCACCGTCATTTGTTGCGTTGAGTTGCAGATAGCCGTAGTTCACCAGGTCATCGGGACAATCTTCTCTTTTTGTTCTTCAGCCTATTTCGCCTGTCGTTATCATTAAATGTTCTGCACTCTTGGTACCATGTTGTGTTCTGTGATATGGCCGTTGTAATGAGATATACAGAACATCTGGTTGTTTTACTAGAAAGATGATTTATTGATAAACTCGTGGAATGATAACTAACTAACAGCATGGTAGGGCAGCACAGTAGCACAAGTGACTAGCACTGTGGCTTCACAGCGCCAAGGTCCCAGGTTCGATTCCCCGCTGGGTCACTGTCTGTGCGGAGTCTGCACGTTCTCCCCGTGTCTGCGTGGGTTTCCTCCGGGTGCTCCGGTTTCCTCCCACAGTTCAAAGACATGCAGGTTAGGTGGATTGGCCATGCTAAATTGCCCTTAGTGTTCAAAGAGGTTAGGAGGGAGTATTGGGTTATGGGGATAGGTTGGAAGTGAGGGCTTATGTGGGTCGGTGCAGACTCAATGGGCCGAATGGCCTCCTTCTGCACTGTACTATGTTCCAACAGATAACTATACAGGCAATAACTACTAAATGTATTCAGTGAATTCTGCTGGAACTATTCGACGTGCGACTTTACTCTCATACGTCCTACTACCAACTGGCAGGTATCTCAAGTCACGTGAAGGATGTCTAGCACCACCAGCTTGTTCGCGATCGCATCATTAACTATCTACAAAACTGCACGGGCATGTCACCACAGATATCTGTTGGTGGTTACATTATGTTCAGTATCATTTGTGACTCCTCAGATACTGAAACAGTTCATGCCCACATGCAGAAAGATTTGGTTAAAATTCAGGCTTGACCAAATAACATGCTTGCTATACAAATGCCAGGCAATAACCATCAATAAAAAGAAACAATCAAGCTATTTCTGTTTAATATTTAATGGCATTGCCATTGCTGAATCCCTCACTATAAACATCCTGGAGGGGACCATTGACCAGAATCTTAACTGAGCCAGCCATATAAATGTGGTTATAAAAGCAGGTTAGACTTCCCAAAGCCTGTCCACCAGCTACAAGTCACACGTCAGGACTGTGATCTTATGTTGCTCTTTTTAGCCTTAGTCTATTTGCTCTGATTACGTCACCTTTGCTCACGAGTCGCCAGGTATCTTTATGATACCGCCACGTGGTTCAAGTTCAAGTTATGATGAATAATACAGCACACTGCTTAGTAAGGATTAAAACAACGGTCATTTAATATTATTAATACAACAAGCAATATTAATACACTAATACTACTATCTATATAATAAACCTATCACTACTGGCCAATACTTAACTTAGGAAGAGCCCACCAGGTCAGGGAAACGAATGGCTTGTCCAATCAGATCTGGCCCGTGGGATTCAAAAGGCTGCTACAGGTCGGTGGCTAGGTGTCTCTACCGGATAGCGATCGCTGGATTCAAACTTACAGTTGCCGGTTGCTGGTCTTGCGAAGGTCTCGAGCAGGCGAAGAGGAGAGAGAGAGAGATCTGAACTTGGCCCCTCACTTTTATAGGGCCCAGGGGCTTCCCGCCTCCCGGGGCGGCCCTTGACCCTGAGTCCCAAGGGATTAGATTTGTCCCCAGTCCCTGGGGTCGATGTGTCCAATGGTGAGGCGATTCCTCGATCGGGGGGTGGTCGTTCACCTGTCTTTGTTTCGGCCACTGCAGGCGCCGACAGGTCTGGCCCGGTATTCAATTGCTAATATGTTGCAATTGTTCCCGGGGATAGCCGATTTAACTGCAGATGTTCTGGATAGATGGGCTGCTAACAGTCCTGAATGTAACTGCAAATATCTGGGTTGATGGGCTGTTGATAGCCCTGAGTATCGATCTGGGCCAACTTCCCCAGAGCCAAATATGCAATACTGTCTGCAGCTGCCTGCTTGTGTCTTGTTAGCTGCTTTTCCCAGCAGCCTTTCGGGTTAGCCATTTCAAACTGGGTTTTAGCCAGATTAATCGGGACACAGCCATTTTACGTGGCTACACTAATACCCCCACTTCCCTGGGTGAGTACAGCTCCAACAACACTCAAGAAACGTGACACCATCCAGGACAAAGCAGCCTGCTTGATTAGGACCCCATCCACCACCTAAAACATTCACTCCCTCCAGCACAGAGTGTGCATGATCGACAACATGCACTGCAGAAACCTTCCAAGTCCCCTTCGATAGCACCTTCCAAACCTTCAACCTCCACCTCAAAAGAAGATACAGGCAGCAGTTGCGTGGGAACACCAGGTTACCTTCCAAGATGCACAAAATCCTGACTTGGAATCTTACCATAATCACTTTAATAACACTGGGTCAAAAACCTGAAACAATATGTAAATAGTCCACCTAGGGAAGGGGCATACAGGACCTGGTATTGGGTGGCTGACGTTTCAGTAGGGGAGCAGTTCGGGAATAGTGGCCATAATTCCTTAAGTTTTAAGGTACTGTTGGATAAAGATATGAGTAGCCCTCGGGTGAAAGTGCTAAATTGGGGGAAGGCTAATTATAACAATATTACGCAGGAACTGAAGAATCAAGATTGAGGGTGGATGTTTGTGGGTGAATCAACATCTGGCATGTGTGGAAGACTTTCAAATGTCAGTTGATAGGATTTCAGGGCCAGCATGTTCCTGTGAGGAAGAAGGATAATTATGGCAAGTTTCAGGATCCTTGGATCTTTTGAGAGCAGCACGGTAGCATGGTGGTTAGCACAATTGCTTCACAGCTCCAGGGTCCCAGGTTCGATTCCGGCTTGGGTCACTGTCTGTGCGGAGTCTGCACATCCTCCCCGTGTGTGCGTGGGTTTCCTCCGGGTGCTCCGGTTTCCTCCCACAGTCCAAAGATGTGCAGGTTAGCTGGATTGGCCATGATAAATTGCCCTTAGTGTCCAAAATTTCCCTTAGTATTGGGTGGGGTTACTGGGTTATGGGGATAGGGTGGAGGTGTTGACCTTGGGTAGGGTGCTCTTTCCAAGAGCCAGTGCAGACTCGATGGGCCGAATGGCCTCCTTCTGCACTGTAAATTCTACGATAATCTACGATTCTACGAAAAAAGAAAAAGGAGGCATTTGTAAGGGCTAGAAGGCTGGGAACAGATGAAGCCTGTGAAGAATATAAGGAAAGTAGGAAGGAACTTAAACAAGAAGTCAGGAGGACTAAAAAGGGTCACGAAAAGTCATTGGCAAACAGGATTAAGGGAATTCCGAAGGCTTTTTATACATATATAAGGATCAAGGAGTAGCCAGGGAAAGGGTTGGGCCACTCAAGTACAGGGAAAGGAATCAATGCGTGGAGCCAGAGGCACGGCACGGTAGTACAGTGGTTAGCAGTGTTGCTTCACAGCGCCAGGGTCCCAAGTTTGATTCCCGCCTTGGGTCACTGTTTGTGCAAAGTCTGCACGTTCTCCTCGTGTCTGTGTGGGTTTCCTCCGGGTGCTCCGGTTTCCTCCCATAATCCAAAGACGCGCTTGTTAGGTGAATTGGACATTCGGAATTCTCCCTCAGTGTACCCGAACAGGCGACAGAGTGTGGCGACTTGGGAATTTTCACAGTAACTTCATTGCAGTGTTAATGTAAGCCTACTTGTGACACTAATACAGATTATTATTAAATGGGCGAGGTACTAAATGAGTACTTTGCATCAGTATTCACCAAAGAGAAGGACTTGGTGGATGATGAGTCTGGATGTGTAGATAGTCTGGGTCACATTGAGATCAAAAAGGAGGTGGTGTTGGGTGTCTTGGAAAAACATTAAGGTAGATACGTCCCCAGGGCCTGATGGGATCTAGCCCAGAATTCTGAGGGAGGCAAGTGAGCAAATTGCTGGGGCATTGACTGGCATCTTTGTATCCTACAGGTGAGGTCCCAGAGGACTGGAGAATAGCTAATGCTGTTCTTTTGTTTAAGAAGGGTAACAAGGATAATCCCAGAAATTACAGGCCAGTGAGCCTTACATTAGTGGTAGGGAAATTATGGGAAAGGACTCTTCGAGACATTTGGATACAAGTGGATGTATTCGCGAGAGGCAGCATGATTTGTGAAGTGGCGGTCGTGTCTCACTAACTTGATCGAG
Organism: Scyliorhinus torazame; assembly: GCF_047496885.1. NCBI lineage: Eukaryota > Metazoa > Chordata > Chondrichthyes > Carcharhiniformes > Scyliorhinidae > Scyliorhinus > Scyliorhinus torazame. The sequence goes on from NC_092721.1 coordinate 134,385,440, forward strand.
TTTTTTGAGGAAGTGACGAAGATGATTGATGAAGGTAGGGCGGTGGATGTTGTCTACATGGACTTCAGTAAGGCCTCTGACAAGGTTCCTCATAGCAGACTGGTACGGAAGGTGATGACGGGACCAGAGGGGAACTGACAAGATGGATACAGAACTGGCTCGGTCATAGTAGACAGAGGTTAGCAGTGGAAGGGTTCTTTTCTGAATGGAGAATTGTGACTAGTGGTGTCCCACAGGTATCAGTCTAGGACCTTTGCTGTTTGTAGTGTATATAGAAATGATTTGGAAGAAAATGTAACTGGTCCGATTAGTAAGTTTGTGGACGGCACAAAGGTTGGTGGAATTGCGGATAGCGATGAGGACTGTCAGAGGATACAGCAGGGTGTAGATCGGTTAGAGACTTGGGCGGAGAGATGGCAGATGGAGTTTAATCTGGACAAATGTGAAATAATGCATTTTGGAAGGTCTAATAAGGTGGGAAATATATAATAAATGGCAGAACCCTTAAGAGTATTGATAGGCAGAGGGATCTGGATGTACAGGTCCACAGATCACTGAAATTGGCAACGCAGGTGGAGAAGGTAGTCGAGAAGGCATACGGCATGATTGCCTTCATCGGCCGGGGCATTGAGTATAAAAATTGGCAAGTCATGCTGCAGCTATATAGAACCTTAGTTAGGCCACACTTGGAATATAGTGTTCAATTCTGGTCGCCACACTACCAGAAGGATGTGGAGGCTTTGGAGAAGGTACAGAAGAGATTTACCAGGATGTTGCCTGGTATGAAGGGCATTATCTATGAGGCAAGGTTGGATAAACTTGGTTTGTTCTCACTGGAACAACGGAGGTTGAGGTGCGACCTGATAGAAGTCTACAAAATTATGAGGGACATGGACAGAGTGGATAGTAAGAAGCTTTTTCCCAGGGTGGAAGAGGCAATTACATGGGGACATAGGTTTATGGTGCGAGGGGCAAAGTTTAGAGGAGATGTGCGAGGGACGCTTTTTACACAGATGGTACTGGGTACCTGGAACTTGTTGCCGGAGCAGATGGTGGAAGCAGGTACGATAGTAATCTTCAAGGGACGAATACATGAATAGCATGAGAATAGAGGGATATGGCCCCCAGAAGTGTAAAAGGTTTTAGTTTAGATGGGCAGCGCAGACTTGGAGGGCCGAAGGGCCTGTTCCTGTGCAGTACTTTCCTTTGTTCTTAGTTCTAATTACAGATGGGAAATGAATGTAGGCTTTTCCAGTGAACATCCTGTTAACAGACACCAACAGACAATCATAACATTCAAACAACAGATATACAAATTTGTATTTCACTCTGTAACGGCTTCCAACAGAGAAAATTAATGGAGCATAACAATTCTTTAATAGAATTTCCCAAAATCCTCTTACAACAGAACCATGCACCCCTTTTGCCCACAAAAAACACGTGGCTCAGTGTGCCTGAATAGGGAGTGAACAGAGTTCCCTCTATCAACTGAATTCCATTGGATACCATGAGATAAAGGAGCAGAATCAGGGGGAGGATTCTCCCCTACCCGGCGGGGCGGGGGGTTCCGGCGTAATGGAGTGGCGGGAACTACTCCGGCGTCGGGCCGCCCCAAAGGTGCGGAAATCTCCACACCTTTAGGGGCCAAGCCTTCACCTTGAGGGGTTAGGCCCGCGCCGGAGCGGTTTCTGCTCCACCAGCTGGCGGGAAAGGCCTTTGGCGCCACGCCAGCCAGGGGCCGAAAGGTCTTCGCTGGGCAACGCGGGTTGGCGCATGCGCGTGACCGTCAGCGGCTGCTGACGTCATCCCCGCGCATGCGCAGGGGAGGGGGTCTCTTCCATCTCTGCCATAGTGAAGACCATGGTGAAGGCAGAAGAAAAAGAGTGCCCGCACGGCACAGGCCCGCCTACGGATCGGTGGGCCCCAATCGCGGGCCAGGCCACCGTGGGGGCAACCCCCGTGGCCAGATCGCCTTGCATCCCCCCCAGGACCCCGGAGCCTGCCTGCGCCACCTTGTCCCGCCGTTCAAAAGGTGGTTTAATCCACGCTGGCGGGACAGGCATTCCAGCAGCGGGACTTCGGCCCATCGCGGGCCGGAGAATCGGCAGGGGTCGGCCCGCCCCCGCCGAATCTCTGGTGGCAGAGACTCCGGGACACGGCGGGGGGTCGGAGAATCCCGCCCCAGGCCATTTGGCCCATCGGATCTGCTCTGCCATTCGATTATGGTTGATATGCTTTTCATCCCCATTCTCCAGCCTTCTCCCCATAACCCCTGATCCCATTGTCAATCAAGAACCTATCTATCTCTGCCTTAAAGACACTCAGTGATTTGGCCTCCACAGCCTTCTGTGGCAAAGAGTTCCACAGATTCACCACCCTCTGGCTGAAGAAATTCCTACTCCGCTTTAACGGATCATTCCTTCAGATACAAAACTCTATAACACAGACCTGCAAATCATAAAGAAACTAGATTTAGTATTGAGTGCAAGGATCAAGTCCTATGGGCCCGATTCTCTGGAAAATTTCTAAGTGTGGTAGCGAGCGGGAACTACCGCAAACTTCCCGGTGCTTGACCCGGCGTGGCCAGCAACACAATTCAACGTGAATTGGTCCACCTAACCAAGCCACACAGGCTTCATGCCGCAAATGAAAACTCACCAGCCGCACTGCCAGCCGCCCACTAACAAGGTCGAGCAGTACTTAAACAGCACTTGCACAGCCAGCTCGCAATAATGGTGCTGAGACGCCACCCCAAGGTTTGGAGACGTGGATCTGGGGAGGCACCTAGATGTGGCTGAGGCCATGAGGGAGGTCCTGTTCCCCCGAGGTTCTCGGAGGGTGAGCCACAGGGCAGTCAGGGCCATCTGAGACCAAGTGGCAGCGGCCGTCAGCTCGGAGCTGCGTGATCAGAAGGACTGACCTCCAGTGCCGCAAGAAGGTCAACAACCTACACTGGGCAGCACGGGTGATTGGACACCAATGTTCACCCCCCTCCCCGAGACCTTTCTGCCCCCATATGAGCATTGCATCCTCCCTCCCCGCAGAGAGACACACCTCGGTTGGCAACATTAGTGGTCAGGCTTCCGGGGCACAATCTGATGAGCACCACAGAGTTGCTGATGTACATCAGGTGAAGGCAGTAACACCCAGGCGAGACAGCGGTAGGAGGTCTTCTGGATCCCAGGTCCCACCTGGGACCCAGCCTGATGCTAAGCCTATGGACCAGGCTATCCCGGAGTTGATGAAGAAGTTGTTTTTTTTTTGTTTGTTTTTTAATTTTTCCTTTTTTGAGTTACCAAGCCAGGGCTCAGAGTGTGGGTCAGGGGCAAACCCCTAATCCAGCTCCTCGCCTGCTCCAAAAAATTAATCCAAATTGAATCGAATTCATGGTCCCCACAAGAGAGACATACCAGATCTGAACCCAAAGGCTCAATCTATAGACACTTGATCTTAGCCAAAAGGCCGAGAAGCGATCGATGAAGAAGTTATGAAGCAGCCGAGACATTCAGAGGGAAATGTCAGCGACACTCCAGCAGGTCCAGCTGAGACTCGATCCAGCTGACCTTCCGTCCCAAGGTGAATCCCAGGGGCCTATGGGCACCGAGCAGGAGGAGAGGGTGCTGGGTGCCACCTACTCCCCCTGGCCTGTCCCATAGAGTGGGTCTCACCCTGACCTGATGGGCGACTGGGTCCTCAGGGTATGGGGTGAGGTCTGCCACAAGGGCCGCCACCTCGAGCCTCTGCAGGCCCTGCTGCTACCACCATCTCTGGTATCTGGCCACCCGACCTACCATCAGCCCAACTAGGGCCTGTACTACAGGGTCGAAAATACCGTCCATGGACGTCCGGTGGTGGCCATGGAGTGAACGGTCGCACATTTAGCAGCTCTCACCTCTAATGGTCTTTTAACAGCTTTTAAGCTGGATTTCCTTGGGAATTCCTCAACATAAGTTGATAAAAGTGAGAGGAGAAGGAGGTGACCCCCAATTTATGGAACCGCGCCCACAAAATAGTCGGAAAAGAAGAAATCAAAAGATGGATGAAAACAAAACTCAGAAAACAGCGGGCTCAATGACAACGAAGCAAAGTTTATCCGCGTCTGCCCAATGGATGATGGACCAGTTGGTCGAATACTTGGATGGGAAGTTCACCCAGCATCGCAAGGAGTGTGGGTGGCCTCGATTAAGAGGGTGGTTGACCGGGTGGAGGAGAAAGTGAAGATCAGGGACAGGAGATTCAAAAGCTGCAGGAGCAGGCGATGGAACGAGAGGAGGAGTCCACAGCGATGGCAATGGAAATTGCCCATAGGGAGAAAACTGAGCGGGATGAGCTGGACAGATTGGTAGGAGAAATCTTACAGGTGCACGGAGGGATGCGGAGTCTCCGAATGAGGAGTTCCTGAGGGAGCTTCAGAGACTCCAAATGGAATTTGGTCTCCTTTCCACAGGTAAGACAGAGGGACAGCTGAGGAGGGCAAAAGGGGTGGTGTACGAATATGGGGAGAAAGCTAGTAGGATGTTAGCACATCAGCTGAGGAAACAGGAGGCGGCGAGTGAAATAGGGAAAATAAAGGACATGAGAGGGAGGTAGTGATAGACCCGGGGGTGGTAAATGATGTGTTCCGTGAATTTTATAGTCGGCTATATGAGATGGAACCCCCAGCTGGGGAGGAGGGTATGAATCAATTCCTGGAGAGGCTAGAGTTCACGAAGGTAGATGAGGAGCTGGTGGAAGACCTGGGGGGCCCAATTGGGCTCGGGGAGGTGATAGATGGGTTGGGGGCGATGCAATCGTGTAAGGCCCCGGGACCTGACGGATTCCCAGTGGAATGTTATAAGAAGTTCTCGGGTTACTGAGGCCACTCCTGGTTAAGGCTTTTAACGAGTCTCGGGAGCTGGGAGTACTCCCCCCAACGCTATCACAGGCATCAATTTATCTCATCCTGAAGTAAGATAAGGACCCGGAGAACTGTGGATCGTACAGGCCAATTTCCCTGCTGAAAGTTGATGCTAAGTTGCTGGCAAAGACCTTGGCCACTCGAATAGAGGATTGGGTCCCGGAGGTAATTGGGGAGGATAAGATGGGATTTGAGAAGGGCGGGCACCTGACGTCCAATATTAGATGGCTTCTTAATGTTATAACGATGCCATTGAAGGGGCGCGATGTTGAGGGGGTAGTAGCCATGGATGCGGAGAAGTCTTTCGACCGGCTGGAGTGGAAGTACCTGTGGGACATTTTAGGCAGGTTTGGGTTCGGATGGGGATTTGTGGATTGGGTCCGGCTGTTATATCAGGCTCCGGTGGCAAATGTAAGAACCAACAGAGTCTGGTCAGAGTATTTTAGTCTCTCTGCAGGGGGACAAGTCAGGGATGTCCGCTCTCCCCATTACTGTCTGCCCTGGCCATAGAGCCCTTGGCAATGACCCTTAGATCATCAAATGCCTGGCGGGGGATAATGAGAGATGGGGGTGGGGGGGGGGGGGGGGGGGGGGGCGGTGGAACACAGAGTCTCTCTATATGCGGACGATTTGTTGTCTATGTCACAGACCCAGTGGGGGGGATGGCCGAAATCATGGAGATACTAGGGGAATTTGGGTGATTTTCAGGTTACAAGTTAAATATGGGAAAGAGCGAGATGTTCATGATCCAGGCACGGGGGCAGGAAAGGAGACTGAGGGAGTTGCTGTTCAGAGTGGTTGAGAGGAGTTTTAGATATCTGGGGATTCAAGTGGCTAAGGATTGGGGGCAGCTTCATAAGTTAAATCTGGGCAAAGCGGTAGTTCAAATGAAAAGGGATTTTCACAGATGGGACATGCTCCCGCTGACGCTGGCTGGGAGGGTCCAGACGGTAAAGATAACGGTCCTTCCAAGACTGCTCTTGTTTTTTCAATGTCTTCCGATTTTTATCCCAAAGGCTTTTTACAGGAAAATGAACGCGGCAATATCGGGTTTTGTGTGGGTGGGTAAAACTCCGAGAGTAAAGAAGGCACTACTGGAATGGGGTTGCGGAGAGGGAGGGGCTTGGCCCTCCCAAGCTTTATTAACTATTACTGTGCAGCCAATGTTAAGTAATGGGTTAAGAGACATTGCAATTAGTTGTCTCATTTATATTAAGTATCCATTAATTGACACTGATATGTAAAGGGTCTTCAGGTGGCCTCTGGGAGGTGGTGTGTTGTTAAGAGTTTTGTGAAGAGGCTGCGGAAGTGAAATAAATGGTGTTTGGTGAAAAGGAACAAGAACTTTAGACTCTTCATTTCACAGCAACTTAAACGTCTAACAATGGTAGCAGAGGATGGTTGCTGTGCAAATGTGAAGGTTTGAAAGATACAACTTTTCCTGATCAAACCAAGGAGTGAATGAGAAGGAAAAAAAAAAGATACATGGCTGAACCCAGTATAAAGATGGCTGGATATGACTATCCTCCCTTATTTTCTGAAAGGGAATCTCAATGGAGAAGTGCAGTAGTTATGTGGACTAAAGTAACTGCTTTGGGAAAGAGAAAACAAGGTATGGCATTGGCTCTTTCTCTACCATATGGCAGTGAAATCCGAAACAAAGTGCGTTCTGAGCTGGAATTGGAAGAGTTAGACTCAGAAGAAGGTCTGGAGACGTTATTACATTATATGGATAAGATTTATAAGAAAGATGACTTTTTTTTAAAAAAAATTATTCTCCTTTTTCACATTTTCTCCCACATTTACACCCATCAACAATAAACAATAATCAGCAAGATATGTCAGTCCCCATAATAACAACGATCCCATCTACCCACCAACCCCCAAACCTCAACCCGCATGTTTACATAAACAAATGGCAAAAAGGAATCAGGGATTACCCGTAGTCACCCTTAATCTTACACAGCTCCCCCCCCCCCCCAACTGCAGGTCTCCAGCTCCTCCTGTCCACTGCCTCTTGTAAAACTCCTCCTCCCAACCTCGGCTCCTTCCCCCCCAACTTTCCACCCGGGTCCCTTTCCCACTTGCCCGGCCCTAGGAAAGCCCAAAGATCCCCTTTTAGCACACAAACCCCGCATATCCACCTACACCCCAAAGAACTCTCATTTCGAGTGCAAGTCCCGTCCCTTCCCTTGTCCAAATATATACCACATTGGCTCCTTTAATCTCTACACCCGTGCGCAGTGATACAAAAAAGAAGAAAATACAGTCATGAGGTTACATCGGCACATGGCCATTTCTCAATTTGTCAGTTCAGCAACAGTCCTTCTGCTTTCGCAAACTCCTCCGCTGCTTCCACCGTTCCAAAATAAAAGTCCCTGAGCTTGTAAGTCACTCTCAGCTTCGCTGGATGTACAATGCCGCACCGCACCTTGCTAATGTACAGTGCCCTCTTCACCCGGTTGAAGGCAGCCTGCCTCCTTGCCAGCTCCACCGTAAAGTCCTGGTATACACGTATACCAGCTCTAGCCCACTGCACCACCCGCTTCTGCTTGGCCCAGCTCAGGACCTTCTTCTTCACCCTGTACCTACGGAAGCACAGAGTCACTGCCCTTGGCAGCTCACTCGCCTTTGGTATAGGCCTCCACGACCGATGAGCCCGATCCAGTTCATATCGGGAGGGATCCTCCTCCTCCCCCAATAATTTTGCCAGCATCGCGGCAAAGTACTCAGTCGGCTTCGGTCCTTCAACTCCTTCGGGCAGACCCACAATCCTCAAATTCTGTCGCCTGGATCTGTTTTCCAGGTCTTCCATTTTTCCTCGCAGATCCTTGGTAGTATCCATCACCTTCCACATCTCTTTCCCCATCGAGGCAAGTTGATCACCATGCTGCAATAACGTCTCCTCCACTTCCTTCAGCGCCTCCCCTTGCTCTCGCACCTCCGCCACTGTGCTCGCCACCTCCGTCCTCACCGGGGAAACCGCCTCCTCCACCAGCACACTCAAAACCTCCCTCATCTCCTTCCTCACCGTCTCCATGCATTTCGCAATCTGCGCCAACTGCTTTTCAAATTCCGCAGCCATCACCTTACTTATTTCTTCAGCCGTAAGCAGTGCAGCCTTCCCTGGTGCTCCAGCCTCCATTTTTCCTGGTGACCCCGCGGTGACCTTTCCACTCCCCGATGGACCTCCGGCCGTTTTCTTGCTCACCCCCGACATTTTTCTTTGTTCCTTTTTTCCTCCTGTGTCTCCACTGTGCCTCCTCCGTGCCTTCTCCCTTCTTCTGTCGCCTCCGCGGACCCTGGGACCGGGCTTAAAGCCCCGAAAATTCCATTGCCGACCGGGAGCCCTCCATTGTGCGGCTGCCTCCCGCCCGCCGTCACCGGAAGTCATCAGAAAGATGACTTGTTAAGTGCGTATGAAGCATGGTCGGATTTTGACAAGTTCCGGAAAATGGAGGATATCTCCATGGAAGACTATATAATGGAATTTGGCAGGCTATATAAAAGGCTGCAGAAACACAATCTGGAATTTCCACAGTCTGTGTTGGCCTTTAAATTACTGGACTGTGCTAGAGTGAGCAACATGGATAGGCTCCTGGTTTTGACAGGAGTTCAGTTTACTGATAAGGATACCTTATTCGAACAGATGACAAAAGCTTTACAAATGTTTCTGGGGAAACATTTGATTCCGATGGCTCTGATGACCCAAATAGGTCAGCCTGCAATAAGGCAGAATATGGAAGATACACTAGTAACAGGATGGCGAAATCGTATGGCTACGAACAGGGCCCAAGACTATAGACGGAGACCGAGACCAAGGAAATTATGAAGACAGAAACCCAGGTAGGACCTACAATAGGAAGATGAACCCCAGAAATGCACGGGGCATGATAAATCGATGTTTTTGATGTGACTCTCAATACCATTATGCTTTCAACTGTCCAACTCGTTATGATAGAGTGTTTGAAGCGACACGTGACACGGAAGGGTCAGAAGAGGAAAAAGATAGTGACCAGAAAGAAGGCATTGTCCTATTGATAAGCAGTTTTAGGCCGGTAATGAGGGTGTTGGTTCCTTCAACTGTGCTGTATTGGACAGTGGCTGCACGTCTACTGTGTGCGGAATTGACTGGTTAAAATGTTACCTGGACTCTTTGAATGCTGAAAATCGTAACAAGGTTAAGGAATTTGAAAGTTCCACAAGTTTCAGGTTTGGGGATGATAATACTCTGAGGTCACTGAAAAGAGTGGTGATCCCTTGCAATATTGCTGGAGTGAATCATTTCATTAGCACGGATGTTGTATCAAGTGAGACATCTTTGCTTCTGAGCAGACCATCAATGAAGAAAGCACACATGAAACTGGATATGGAACAGGATAAGGCAACAGTTTTTGGAAAGACGGTGGACTTACAATTTACACAGTCGGGACACTATTGTATTCAATTACTGACAAATAATTTTTCAAGTAGAGTAGTTAAGGATGTGTTAATGGCAGTTGAAAATGGGACTTTAGCTGTTAAAAAGCTTTTGGTAATAAAACTGCATAGGCAATTTGCACATCCGTCTCCCCGGAGGCTGAAAAATTTATTAAAGGATGCAGGGGTAAGGGATGACGACTATACTAAACTGATAGAACAGGTTAGTGACCGCTGTGAAGTTTGTAAGAAGTACAGAAGGACACCAGCACGACCGATAGTAACCCTATCTTTGGCCAGGGGTTTTAACGACATTGTGGCCATGGACCTTAAGATCTGGGATAAAGCAAATAATATATTTATTTTGCATTTTGTAGATTTAGCAACCAGATTTAGTCAATCAACGATTGTATGAAGTAAAGAAAAGAGAGTAATTCTGGATCAAAATTGGAAAAATGGATAGGGACAGGAAAGGGTCCACCGGCAAAATTCCTTACGGACAATGGGGGAGAATTTGCTAATGATGAGTTTAGGGATATGTGTGAAAACATGAATATCAGAGTTATGAATATGGCTGCAGAAAGCCCATTTAGTAATGGTGTCTGTGAAAGAAATCATGCTGTCATCGATGACATGCTTTGGAAAATTTTGGCAGATCGACCAAATTGCAGGCTAAATTCAGCTTTAGCATGGGCAGCACATGCAAAGAATTCATTACAGATGGTTGGGGGCTATAGTCCTTATCAATTAGTGTTTGGTAGAAATCCTAAAATTCCGTCCGTTTTGGATGACCAGCCTCCAGCTTGGGAGGGGACTACAATTAGCTCTGGTTTTGCTGAACATTTAAATGCATTACATAGCAGTAGAAAAGCTTTTTTGGAAGCAGAAGTCTCTGAAAGAATTAGCAGAGCTTTAAGACATAACGTACGGCCATCAGATGCCGTTTTTCAGCAAGGAGAGATGGTATACTATAAGAGAGACAATTATAATGAATGGAAAGGCCCAGAGAAGATCATAGGCATAGATGGCAAAGCAATTATTTTGCAACATGGTAATCAAACTGTTAGGGTCCATTCATCAATGATAATGGGTACAGATTACAAATTTTCAAATTTAGACAGAGCAGACAGACATGACGAGGAACCAGAGTCATCTGGTACGCATGTGTTACAGAACTATGAGGACTAATTAACTGATATAGACAGGGTTTCTGTGGAGGAACACAACACTTCTGGTGAATTAAAACAGGCCATTTTTCCGAAAGGGTAACTGCCAAAAGTTGGTACAAAAGTGACATACTTGCCTGAAGGGCCTAGTCAATGGAAGGATGCAACTGTTATTAGCAGAGCAGGGAAGGCCACTGGAAAGTATGAACATTGGTTGAATGTACAGCATTCAGGGGAAGGAGTCAAGCCAATGGATTGGGAAAACAAAGTTCAAAAATGGAGGGCACAGAAACGCAGTGCCAGTTCAGATAGTACATCAGATAGTGAACAGGTCCGCAGGAAAAGGTCGAGAACTATTGAAAGGACATCCCACAGCAGAAGGGAAAGATCAAGCAGTAGCAGTACAGAACAAGATACCAGGCGGGAGAGGCGACGTAGTTTGTCAAGATCTCAGACTGCGAATACTAATAGGAGTAGAAGCCCACATGCACGTGAGATTTTGGTGGCTTCAAATAAATTAGATGAAAAAGTTATTAAAGAAGCTAAACAGCAAAAATTGCATAGTTGGAGTGAATTTGGAGTATACACGGAAGTACCGGATAGGGGACAAAGAGCTCTATCCCACAGATGGATTTGCACGGAAAAGGTTCTTCCGGATGGAACTTATAAGGCAAAGGCCAGGCTCGTGGCAAGGGGATTTGAAGAAAACTTAGAAGATCAGGATTTAAGGGTAGATTCACCGACAGCAGGAAAGGTTATTTTAAAGATCTTCTTGGCTCTATTAGCCACAATGGCATGGGAATGCAAATCTATAGATATAAAAGCTGATTTTTTGCAGGGGCATCAGCTCCAGAGAGACAATTTTCTTCGTCCTCCTAAAGAAGCAGCTAACACAGAAGGGGTACTCTGGAAGTTGAACAAATGTGTATATGGATTAAATGATGCATCTAGAATCTGGTATTTTTCGGTAAGGTCAGTTTTGTTAAAGTTAGGCTGTTGCCAGTTGAAAGCAGATCCTGCAATGTTTTACTGGCACTATAAAGGAAATCTTTCTGGCATTTTTATGATGCATGTTGATGATTTTTTGTGGGGTGGGACTAGTGATTTTGAAGCTGTTGTAATCTCTGGTTTGAGGAAATAATTCAGGGTTGGAAGTCAGGCTTCCGGTGCATTTAAATATATTGGACTGGAAATTGGACAGACTAAGTTAGGGGCAACTTTACGTCAGCAATCTTATTTGGAAAGCATCACCCCAATAGCAATTAGTCATGGCCGAGTTTTGCAAAAAGACGCAATGGTTTCAAAGATAGCAAAAGAGCAACTGCAAAGTTTAATTGGGCAACTGAACTGGTTAGGTAGACAGACTAGACCGGACGTGAGTTTTGATGTCTTAGAGTTGAGTACAAAAATGAATGATCCCAAAGTGGAAGACATAATAAGAGCAAATAAAGCTTTGACCAAACTAAAAATGCAGGAGTGTGTTTTGAAGTTCCCGGTTTTAGGTGACCTTAAGCACTTGAAACCCATAGTTTATAGTGATGCGTCCTACGCAAATTTATGTGATGGGGTTTCAAGCGCAGGAGGTTTTATAATTTTCCTTTTGGAGAACAATGGTAAATGTTGCCCACTTGTGTGGGAAACAAAGAAAATAAGGAGAGTGGTAAAAAGCACTTTGGCTGCTGAGATGTTAAGCCTTGTAAAGGTGGTGGATATGGCCTTTTATATAAGTCTGATATTGACAGAAATTTTGGGATTAGGGGATTTGGGTAATATACCTATTGACTGTCACATTGACATTAAATCCCTGTGGGAAAATGTGCACTCTACAAAAAGTGTCAATGAAAAGAGGTTACGGATAGACATCGCAAGTTTGAAGCAGATGTTGGACAGAGGGGAAATAACAAAAATTAAATGGGTCGACAGGAGCTATCAACTGTCAGACTGTTTTACGAAAAGAGGGGCGAGTTCACAGAAACTTTTGGATATTATTAATGAAGGGCGCTTGTTTCTGTAACTTTTTTTTTCTCGCCCAAACAAAAAAAAAGGGGGGGGTACATTTTTGAGTTTCTTGAAATTTTGTTTTCACCTAATTATTTTGTTTCTCCAAGGTAGGGGAGACTGTTAAGTAATGGGTTAAGAAACATTGCAATTAGTTGTCTCATTATGTTAAGTATCCATTAATTGACACTGATGTGTAAAGGGGCTTCAGGTGGCCTCTGGGAGGTGGTGTGTTGTTAAGAGTTTTGTGCAGAGGCTGTGGAAGTGAAATAAATGGTGTTTGGTGAAAAGGAACAAGAACTTTAGACTCTTCATTTCACAGCAACTAAAATGTCTAACAGCCAACATATCGATGGTCTGGAAGTGGGGGTGGGGTCGGTGTGGGAGCGAGTGGAAGCGGCATCCTGTCAGGGTGCGAGTTTGGAGGCCCTGCTGACGGCGCCTCTGCCGTTCTCGCCGGCTCAATACTCTACGAGCCCTGTGGGGGTGGCAGCCCTTACGGTGTGGGGGCAATGGAAGCAACACATGAGATTGGAGGGGGCGTCAGTGTGGTCACCGATTTGTAACAATCACTGGTTTGCCCCGGGGGCGCTGGATGGGGGCTATAGGGAATGGCAGCGGGCAGGGATTGAGAGATTTGGGGACCTATTTATTCAGGAGGGTTTCTCTACCTTGGAGGCATTGCAGCAGGAGTTTGAGTTGCCGGGCGGGAATGAGTTTCGGTACCTCCAGGTACGGGATTTTGTTCGGAAGCAGGTTCCTGGCTTCTCTCGCCACCCGTGTGGGGGTTACAAGATAAGGTGATGTCAAAGACAGAGGTTGGAGAGGGGAGGGTCTCGGAGATATACAAAGAGTTGATGGAGTGGGAAGAGGCCCCTATCAGGGAGGTGAAGAGGAAGTGGGAAGAGGAGCTGGGTGAGGAGGTAGAATTCGAGCTGTGGGGAAAAGCCCTGAAGAGAGTCAATTCATCCTCGTCGTGTGCCAGACTTAGCTTGACCCAGTTCAAGGTGATCCACAGGGCCCATATGACGGCAGCCCGGATGAACAGGTTCTTTGAGGAGGTGGAGGATAGATGTGGGGGTAGCCCGGCGAACCATGTACTTATGTCTTGGGCATATCCAAAATTGAGGGGATTCAGGCAGGGATATTGGACGTTATGTCAGAGGTCCTGGAAGGAAAGGTAACTCCGAGTCCAGAATTAGCAATATTTGGGGTATCGGAGGATCCGGGGGCCATGGGGGGGAGGAAGGCCGATGTTCTGGCCTTCTCCTCCCTTGTGGCCCGGAGACGGATTTTGCTGGGATGAAGGGACTCGGAGCCGCCGAAGTAAGGAGTGTGGGTCAGCGATATGGCAGGGTTTCTCAGTCTGGAGAAAATTAAATTCACTTTGAGAGGATCAATTCAAGGGTTCGCCCTGAGATGACAGCCGTTCATAGACTACATCAAGGAAAATTGAATGTCAGCAGTCAGGGGAGAGGGAAAAAGTGTGGGGCGGAGGAAAACAGGAGGCATGGCAATGTTACAATGGGACAGAGAGTATAGTTTACGGGTAGCTAGGGAATAGAGCGGGAGGAGTAGGGGGCATTGTTCTGCAGGTTGCTTTTTTTCTTTCTTTACGTGTGTCGGCCGCGCGGTTGTTTAAGAAATGTTAATGTGTTAAACTGTGAAAATTACAAATGCTTCAATAAAATATTTTCTAAAAAAATAAAAAATACCGTCCATACCGTCCAATATCTGTAAGGAATTGGGAGGGGGTAAAAGCAAATTACTGCAGATGCTGGAATCTGAAACCAAAAAGAAAATTCTGGAAAATCTCAGCAGGTCTGGCAGCATCTGGAGGGAGATAAAAGAGCTAATGTTTTGAGTCCAGATGACCCTTTGTCAAAACTAACAGACAGAGAAAGTGGGAAATATTTATACGGTGGAGTGAGAGAATGAAAGATGAGTCATAGCCACAGAAACCAAGGGAAAGAGTGCTAATGGCAGTCCCCATGGAGAGGATGTTAGACTGACAAATAGCGATGGCTCCCACCCCGGACCCTCCAGTGCCCCATTGACTCCGCCCCCCCCCCACCACACCTGGAACGTCCTGCCCATGCACTCCTGGCCACAGAGGCCCCCCCCCCCCCTCAACGAACCCCAGACTCTCTACCCCTGACACCCGTACATAACGTTACCTTGACCCCGCCCCATTGCATTCACCCACCCTCCGTCTGTGGACATGCCTCTGGAGCTGTGTCCCATCCCTGGGTGTTCAGATGTTGGATCTGCAACCTTGGTATGGCCTCCCACAGTGTCCAGGCATCGCGGTCTGATTGGGATGCTAGGCAATGGCTCCCACAGGCTGCATGGCCCACCCACCCATGGGAGTCCACTCGGGGTGAGTGAAGTGCTCACTTAACCACGATTGCCAATTCAGCAATAGCCTTCAGCATCACATCCAGAAGGCTCAGCAGTCGGTGGGGTTAAGGGTGGTCGCTGGGGCAGACATGCAGGGACAAGGGTTGCCCCCAGAATGGGTACACACAATCTAGCGATTGGCATGGTGGAGCTGCACGCATGCCCTCCCCTCCCCCCCATGGTGCCACTCCACCTACCGGTGAGCACTGCTGCTGCAAGCCTAGCACCCCCGGGCTCTTTGCCTGTGAGCAAAGATGGCTATTCACCTTCTCGACTCCTCACAGAAGCCCTTCCACCAGGTACATGTTTTTAGAAAGGAGTACTAATCAGCGCCAGTGTGACCACTTACTGGGGAGGCTGCAGAATAATGGGAGGCCATTGGATATGGGGTGGCTCCTGTTAATTGTATGGAAATAGGGCTTACATGGTCATTATTGGTTTAAATGGTAATTATTGGTTTCTCACCCTGCTATGGCAGGATCCTGATTTCGTCTATGGGAGAGGGCCAGTTGCATCGCAAACTGTTTTTCACCTGGCGCGGTTCTCGTTTTTGGTCTCTCCCGTTATTCACCGACCTCGTCACGCTCTTGCTGGAGTGCAACGAGGCCAGAGAATCGCGCCCTTCGTCTATTCTGTCTGGCCAGCCATAAAGGAAGATTTAACAGACTACATAAAATGTATGGACAGAGTGCTAGTGGAGGAATTGGCCAAGGTGATAATCTTGAACCTCAGTGTTGAAGTCTAAAAATTGAACATAAGAATTGCAAAAGCATAGTGGTGCTATTGCCGTTTTGTGTTGTTGTGCATGATCTTCAATAGAGGAACTGTCTACAAAAGTGAAAGACTGGATGCATTAGCAAGCAAAATTCTCATTCCATTGGACTTTCCGCAACAGAGCTTCTGGACGGGAATTGTGTATCCTGAATAAATTTCAGTAAGTCATTTATTGTGTTTAGGAATAATTGTTTGATCTGAACTACAGTTGACGATGACAGAAGGGGACATGTGTAAGCCTCAAACCATGAAGAACTCAGTCCAGGTATGTAAACTGGCCTTGGACCATTTGCCAGTCCTGTTGGAAACTGTCCTGTGACAATTTATCTGAACAGGCCAGGAATTGTATAATTTGCCTTGGCTGGCTCCTGTTTATAAACAATAAAGCTTATGGTACCACGGTCATGCCCTGTATGAAGTTCTCAAAATGATCTCCCTAATACATCATTTGATGTAATCTTGAGCTGCAAGTATCGAGAGGGTCAATGATGAGTCAGTTTGATGCAGATAGACAGTTGATATCTCGGACTTCAGCTTTTGTGGTTCTATAGGAGAGGATTCAGCCAGAGTTCCAAACACTTGGTTGCTTTACCTTCACCTTTTCTTAGAAGTAGACATATCTGGATAGTTTATGAGAATAGGTTTGGGTTTAATAGCACTGCCCCTTTCTGTCAAATAATAATCAATATCTGGTATCTCACACAAAAATTGGCCACTTTGGCAAAGAGATAATTCGAAAAGAAAAACAAAAATTTGGTAAAGGTAAGTAACAGATTTTCTTGATGATGAGGGGTGACGTGGAGGGAAAATTGTCCTGATCCTTAGGAGCTGAAACTGGGTTTGTCAAGTGTTTCTGTAAAACAGAAAGCTAGTGGAGATTCCATTTTATTCTTAGACTACATGAAATAGTTATCATTGGCTGCAGATACTTTTTTCTGCAAAAAGCAAATAAACTTTTTTGCCTTTAATTCATCTTGGTTGTGTCTTCAAGCAATCATTAAATATACTATCCTTTCCAATTGTCACATGACATAAAGCAGTAACTCACTGACAGGGTTATTTACTTTGACCGTTCTTGATGTTCCCAATATATGAGGGTAGCACAGTGGTTCGCACAGTTGCTTCACAGCTCCAGGTCCCAGATTCGATTCCCGGCTTGGGTCACTGTCTGTGCGGAGTCAGCACGTTCTCCCCATGTGTGAGTGGGTTTCCTCCGGGTGCTCCGGTTTATTCCCACAGTCCAAAGATGTGCAGGTTACGTGGATTGGCTATGCTAAAGTGCCCTTAGTGTCCAATAAAGGTTAGGTGGGGTTACAAGGATGGGGTGGAGGCTTGGGATTAACTGGGGTGCTGTTTCCAAGGGCCGGTACAGACTCGATGGGCCAAATGGCCTCCTTCTGCACTGTAAATTCTATGATACAGATATGACAATTGAGCTTTAAAAAGGAGTCTAAAATTACTGTTAGTAAATGCCTTGATGTATTTTTCAGGGAGCATTCTTATTCTATAAAAAAAAAATTGCCAGGGCAGCACGGTGGCACAGTGGTTAGCACTGCTGCCTCGAGGACCCGGGTTCGATTCCGGCCTGGGTCACTGTCCGTGTGGAGTTTGCACATTCTCTCCGTGTTTGCGTGGGTCTCACCCTCACAAACCAAATGTGCAGGGTAGGTGGATTGGCCATGCTAAATTGCCCCTTAATTGAAAAAAAATGAATTGAGAGTCCTGGCCCAAGGTGGCTGTTGCATGTTTAAGACACTCGCAACATCTTTGCTGAATGGGAAGTCTACATTCGTGGGAATGTTGGAAGTAGTTCGGAGGGATCAGCGGAAGGCCCAAGAAATCCCAGCCCTCATACGAGTCTTTACAACAGTACTCTGACCAAATGGCAATCTGCCAATATCTGCCAAATACCTGACTGGAACTAATTGGGGTGTAAGTTAAATGGATGCAGAGGGTAAATTGAATTAACAAGTTTGGTTTCAAGTATAAATATCTGTGTTCTTTCATAGAATTTACAGTGCAGAAGGAGGCCATTCGGCCCATCGAGTCTACACCGGCTCTTGGAAAGAGCACCCTACCCAAGCCCATACCTCCACCCTATCCCCATAACCCAGTAACCCCACCCAACACTAAGGGCAATTTTGGACACTATGGGCAATTTAGCATGGCCAATCCACCTAACCTGCACGTCTTTGGACTGTGGGAGGAAACCGGAGCACCCGGAGGAAACCCACGCACACACAGGGAGAACGGGCAGACACAGTAATGAAGGGGTACCTGGATTTGAACTAGGGACCTCTTGATCTGCAGTCAAATGCTCTACCACTCAGCTATACCCCCATTCATTGTACTTCACAGAATCATTACAACGCAGGAGGACATTCAGCCCATCGTGTCTGCACTGGCTCTCCAAATGGGCATCATGACTTAGAGCCATTCCCTTGCCTTTTCCCCGTACCCCCGCACGTTGTTTCTATTCAAATAATCATCCAATGCCCTCTTGAAACCCCGATTGAACCTGCCTCCACACTTCCAGGCAGTGCATTCTAGACCTGAAACACTCACTGTGTGAAAACGTTTTTCTCGCATCACGTTTGCTTCTTTTGCAAGTTACTTTAAATCTGTGCCCTCTCGTTCTTGATCTTTTTTATGAGTGGGAACAGTTTCTCCCAATCTACTCTGTCCAGCCCCTTCATGGTTTTGAATAGCTCTATCAAATCTCCTCTTAGCCTTCTTCTCTCCACGGAGAACAATCCTTACCTCTCCAATCTATCCTCATAACTGCAGTTTCTCATCCCTGGAACCATTCTAACAAATCCTTTCTGCATTCTCTCCAAAGCGTTCATACCCCTCCTACAGGATGGCGCCCAATACTACAGCTGAGGTATAACTAGTGTCTTGTAGAAGTTCAGCATAAACGCCTTGCCCTTGCTCTATGCCCCTATTAATAAAGCCCAGGAAACCATATGCTTTATTATCTCTCCTCTCCACCTGTCCTTCAATGATGTTTGCACCTAGGTATCTCTACTGCACGCCCTTAAGAATTTTACCCCAATGAGCAGGTTCTTTGAGGAGGTGGAGGACAGATGTTGAGCGGTGTGGGGGTAGCCCGGCGAACCATGTACATATGTTTTAGGCATGGCCAAAATTGAGGGGATTCTGGCAGGGATTTGCGGACGTTATGTCAGAAGTCCTGGAAGGGAGGGTAACCCCGAGTCCAGAACTGGCATTATTTGGGGTATCGGAAGAACCGGGGACCAAGGTGAGGGGGGAGGTCGATGTCCTGGCCTTCTCCCTTGTGGCCCGGAGACAGATTTTGCTGGGATAGAGGGACTCGGAGCCCCCAAAGCAGGAGTGTGGGTCAGCGATATGCAGGGTTTGTCAGTCTGGGAAAAAAAATCAAGTTCGCTTTGAGAGGACCAACTCAGGGGTTCGCCTGGAGATGGCAGCCGTTCATCGACTTCTTCAAGGAAAATTGAACGTCAGCAGTAAAGGAGGGGGGAGGAAAATAGGAGGCATGGCAATGTTAGATAAGCACAGGGAACTTAGTATACGGGTAATTAGGGGATAGGGCTGGGGTAGTAGGGGATGTTGTTTACTGTTTTGCGTGTGTCAGCCCGCGCGGTTGTTGAAGAAATGTTAATGTGTTAAAATGTGAAAATTACAATTGCTTCAATAAAATATTTTCTTTTTAAAAAAAATTTTTACCCCTAATTTTATGTTGTGACTCCATGTTCTTCCTACCAAAATGCATTACCTCGCTGCATTGAACTTCTCCTGCCACATATAAGAACATAAGAACTAGGAGCAGGAGTAGGCCATCTGGCCCCTCGAGCCTGCTCCACCATTCAATGAGATCATGGCTGATCTTTTTTGGACTCAGCTCCACTTTCCGGCCCGTACACCATAATCCTTAATCCCTTTATTCTTCAAAAAACAATCTATCTTTATCTTAAAAACATTTAATGAAGGAGCCTCAACTGTTTCACTGGGCAAGGAATTCCATAGATTCACAACCCTTTGGGTGAAGAAGTTCCTCCTAAACTCAGTCCTAAATCTACTTCCCCTTATTTTGAGGCTATGCCCCCTAGTTCTGCTTTCACCCGCCAGTGGAAACAACCTGCCTGTATCTATCCTATCTATTCCCTTCATAATTTTATACATTTCTATAAGATCCCCCCCGCATCCTTCTAAATTCCAATGAGTACAGTCCCAGTCTACTCAACCTCTCCTCGTAATCCAACCCCTACAGCTCTGGGATTAACCTAGTGAATCTGCTCAGCACATCCTCCAGCACCAGTACGTCCTTTCTCAGGTAAGGAGACCAAAGCTGAACACAATATTCAGATGTGGCCTCGCTAACACCTTATACAGTTGCACCATAACCTCCCTAGTCTTAAACTCCATCCCTCTAGCAACGAAGGACAAAACTCCATTTGCCTTCTTAATCACCTGTTGCACCTGTAAACCAACTTTTTGCGACTCATGCACTAGCACACCCAGGTCTCTTTTCACAGCGGCATGTTTTAATATTTTATCATTTAAATAATAATCCCTTTTGCTATTATTCCTCCCAAAATGGATAACCTCACATTTGTCAACATCGTATTCCATCAGCCAGACCCTAGCCCATTCGCTTAACCTATCCAAATCCCTCTGCAGACTTCCAGTATCCTCTGCACTTTTTGCTTTACCACTCATTTTAGTGTCGTCTGCAAACTTGGACACATTGCACTTGGTCCCCAACTCTAAATCATCTATGTAAATTTATCTGCCCACTCCACCAACTTATCTGTCTATTTGAAGTTCTACAGTCTCCACTTCACAGTTTACAATATTTTCATGTTTTTTTGTCATCCGCAAACTTTGAAATTGACCTCTACACATCAGGATCTCGATCATTAATATATATCAGAAGAAGCAAGGGTCCCAGTACCGACCACTGGTGAACTCCATTACAAACGATCAACTAGCATGGAAAATATCCATTGACCATTATTTTCTGCTTAATATTATTCAGCCAACTTTGTATCCACATTGCTACTGTCCCTTTTATTCCGTGAGTCATAACGTTTCTCGCAAGTCTGTTGTGTGGCACTGTATCAAGTTGAAATTCCATGTACACCACACCAATAGCATTACCCTCATTGACCCTTTCTGTTACCGCAAAGAACTCCAGCAAGTTAGTTTTTTTTCAAATGTTTTTCACATTTTCTTGAAAATTTACCCCCACCAATAAACAGTAAACAATAACGGATACAATGTCAAATCCCTTATTAACAACAATGATCCCATCCTCCCACCAACCCCCACACAACAGCCCGCATGACAATATAAGCATCAAATTTTTTAAAAGCCCAGAAAAGGAATCAGGAATCGCCCATGGTCACCATTAACATTTTTAGTCAACCCCCCCACCCCCCCAGCTGATATTCAAGGCCATCCAATCCCCGAGAGTGTACAATGAATGACACCCATGAATTGTAACCCACTCCCACCCCCCTCCCAGACTCCTCCCCTCTACTTCCTCTCGAAAACACCTCACCCAGTATCAGTCCCATCCCCCAACTTTTCACCCCGGCTAGGCTCATCAAAACTTGTTCTACCAGGCTCTGATGGCCGCAGCCACTCCCCCCACCTCACTCCAGGTTCACTGGCCGGCTTAAACCAGCCAGTGTGGAGGCCCCTGGCTGGGTCTCCTTCCCCCTTGGCCAGTCCCAGGAAAACAAAGAAATCCCCTTGAACACATAACCCCAGCATAAACACACAAGCCCCAAAGAACCATCATTGCCAAGGAAAGTCCCAACTCTTACATTGTCCAAATAGACAGCGTCGACTCATTTAGTACATACAACAACATGCAGTGAAAAGATAAAGCTCCATACAGCTACATACTCAAAATAAAGTCTTTGGATTTGTAGGTCACCCACAACTTAGCTGGATACACGATGCCGCACCGCACCTTGCTGTTATACAGTGCCGCCTTCACTCGGCCGAAGTCCGCCCGCCTCCTCGCCAACTCCTCCGGGTGCTCCGGTTTTCTCCCACGGTCCAAAGACGTGCAGGTTAGGTGGATTGGCCATGATAAATTGCCCTTGGTGACCAAAAAGCTTAGGAGGGGTTATTGGGTTACGGGGACAGGGTGGAAGTGAGGGCTTAAGTGTGTCGGTGCAGACTCGATGGGCCGAATGGCCTCCTTCTGCACTGTATGTTCTATGTTCCACCGTAAAGTCCTGGTATATGCGCATACCAACTCCAGCCCACTGCACCTCCCGCTTCTGTTTTGCCCAGCATAGGACCTTCTCCTTCACGTGGTACCTACGGAAACAATCAGTCACCACTCTTGGTGGCTCACTCGCCTTTAGTATAGGCCTCCATGACCTATGAGCCCGATCCAGTTCGTATCGAGAGAATCGTCCCCCTCCCCCAATAGCTCCACCAACATTGTGGCAAAATACTCCATCGATCTCGGGCCTTCCTCCCCTTCAGGCAGACCCACGATCCCCAGATTCTGTCGCCTGGATCTGTTTTCCAGGTCTTCCATTTTTGCTTGCAGACCCATGTTGGTCTCTATCACCCTCCGCAGCTCCTTCCCCATCGAAGTGAGTTGTTCACTGTGTTGCGATAGTGCCTCTTCCACTTCCTTCAGTGTCTCACCCTGTTCCCGCACCTCAGCCGCTGCACTCAATCCCGCTGCCCTCACCGGGGCAATCGCCTCCTCCACCAGCACTTTCAATACCGCCCCCATCTCCTTCCTCATCGCTTCTGTGTGTTTGGTGAACTGTTTTTCTAGTTCCACGGCCATTGCCTCGGTCATTCTTTCTGCCGTGATCAGTGCAGCCTTACCCGGCGCCCCAGCCTCCGCCTTCCTTCCAGTCCTGAGTCGACCTTTCCACCCACCAGCGGACCTTCCTTAGCCCCTTTTACACGGCCGTTTTTCTTTGAGATTTGGATATCTCTCTTCTCTATGCCTTGTTTAATCAAAAGTTGCTCCTGGGATGGGGCATCAAAACTCCGAAAAATCAATTCTTGGGCGGGAGGCCTCCAACGAGTAGCTTCCTCCTACCCACCGCCACCGGAAGTCCCCTCCAGCAAGTTAGTTAAACACAATTTTCCCTTTAGAATTCCCTGCTGACTCTTCCTAATCAACCCACATTTTTCCACATAACTACTAATAATTGTTACTGGAAGCTTGCTTACCACTGAGTTTAATATGACTGGTCTATAATTGCTGGGCTTATCCTTCCAACCTTCTAGCATCACGAAGAAACTGATGTCATTTGTGAGGGCATCCAAACTTGGAACACAGGCTTCTGGGATGTATAGTTTTGTTTTGTTTCGATGTGAGGAGACAAGTGAAATGCCAGTGAGAATGAATAGTCCAGTCCTCCTGTAACAATAAGATTATTTATTAAAGAAAAGGCAAATGCACACAAACAGGACAACTCTACTCTCACGCAATTAAGATATATGAATTATTAGACACACAGTTTCTGCAGAACCTATTGCTGGTTATGCAATATATCTATGATGCCTTAACTCTGTAAGACTTACCCTGTTCCCGAAGCAACATCCAAATTGAATAACCATCTATAGTTCCCACACAATACAGGGATGTTACTCAAATCTGGGAATCTCCTTTTTCTTGGAATGGATTGGATTTGTTTATTGTCGCGTGTACCAAGGTACAGTGAAAACTATTTTTCTGCGAGCAACTCAACAGATCATTAAGTACATGAAAAGAAAAGGAAATAAAGAAAATACATAATAGGGCAACACAAGGTACACAATAGACGGTCGCATTGTGGATAGCACAATTGCTTCACAGCTCCAGGGTCCCAGGTTCGATTCCCGGCTTGGGTCACTGTCTGTGCGGAGTCTGCACATTCTCCCCGTGTGTGCGTGGGTTTCCTCCGGGTGCTCCGGTTTCCTCCCACAGTCCAAAGATGTGCAGGTTAGGTCAATTGGCCATGCTAAATTGCCCATAGTGTCCAAAATTGCCCTTCGTGTTGGGTGGGATTTCTGGGTTGTGGGGATAGGGTGGAGGTGTGGACCTTGGGTAGGGTGCTCTTTCCAAGGGCCGGTGCAGACTCGATGGGCCGAATGGCTTCCTTCTACACTGTAAATTCTATGATCTATGATCTAACGTAACTACTGTGGTAGTCACATATACTGCACTGCATAAGAGGGTATTACGGTAAGGCTCCTGTACTACAGGTACGGGGGTAGATCCCTGCCTGCTGGCTCCGCTCAGTAGGCGGAGTATAAATGTGTGTGCTCTCCAAACTGCAGCCATTTCAGCAGCAGCTGTAGGAGGCCACACATCTCTGTGTAATAAAGCCTCGATTACTCTCTACTCTCGTCTCGTCGTAATTGATAGTGCATCAATTTATTACACAGAGATTTTACAAAGATGGATCTCCGCATCAAGCCGGATCGTCTGCAGCTGCATCCTCAAGCAGACAACGTCAAAAAGGACTTCGCACATTGGCTAGCTTGCTTTGAAGCATGCATCGGATCTGCGCCAGACCCAATCCCAGAAGCACAGAAGCTCCAAATTCTGTACATGCGGCTGAGCTCTGATGTCTTTCCCCTCATCCAGGACACGTCTACCTACGCAGAGGCCATGGCGCAACTGAAGGAGAACTACGCTCAGCAGACCAACAAGATCTACGCCAGGCACCTCCTGTCCACGCGACACCAACTTCCCAGTGAGTCTGTGGAAGATTTCTGCCATGCCCTGCTCGCCCTGGGGAGAGACTGATTGCCAAGTCGTTTCGGCTGCTGAACATTCTAACCTGCTAATGAGAGACGCGTTCATTACGCGCATAGGGTCGGCCTACATCCGCCAGCGCCTCTTAGAAGGGGCTACGCTTGACCTCATGGCGACCAAGAAACTAGCGCTGTCACTCAGTCGCCTCACGCAACGTACAGGCGTATGCCCCTGACCGCATGGCCCACCCCTCCTGGGCATCGTGGACCCCGCCAGCGGCCACCCCATCGTGGACCCCATCAGCGACCGGCCCCAGTCAACCCCACGCCTGCGCCGCGCGGCAGCCAACCAACCCCGGGGGACTCAAGTGCTACTTCTGCAGACAGACAAAACACCCCCGGCGGTGCTGCCTGGCGTGGAGCGCGCTCTGCAAGGCCTGCGGCAAGAAAGGACATTTCGCTGCAGTGTGCCAGGCCCGCTCAATCACCGCTATTGTCCCTGCACCCCCCGCATGCGGCCCTTGGGTGCCGCCATCTTGCTTGCCTCACAACCAATGGGCGGAGCCATCTTGCCTGTCCCAGGACACGTGCGGCCCGAGGGCGCCACCATCTTGCCTGCCTCAGGACACGTGCGGACCGTGGGCGCCGCCATCTTCCCCGCCTCAGGACCCCTGCCCGTCGGGCACCTCATCGGGCCGCTCATCGCCTGCAACCGCCGACGACCAGCCGAATTTCGCCTCCGTCACGATCGACCAGTCCCGACCGCACAAACCCGCGACCGGGTCGACAAAGGTGAAAGTCGACAGGCAGGAGATATCCTGCCTTCTGGACTCTGGGAGCACTGAGAGCTTCGTCCACCCCAATACGGTAAGGCGCTGCTCCCTCGCTGCCTTGCTACTCGGCCTGGACTTCCAGTGCAACCTCCAGAGCCTAACCCTGAAATTTGGTGGGCCCCTACCACCCCTTACTGTATGCGGCCTCACGACCCTTAAGGTCGACCCGCCTTCTCTGTTTGCAAACCTCACCCCGTATGCAAACCCGTCGTCACCAGGAGCAGACGGTACAGCGCCCAGGACAGGACATTCATCAGGTCTGAGATCTAACGGCTGCTGCGGGAAGGTATCATCGAGGCCAGCAACAGCCCCTGGAGAGCCCAAGTGGTAGTGGTGAAAACGGGGGAGAAAAACAGGATGGTCGTTGACTACAGTCAGACCATCAATCGTCGCTCGCAGCTCGACGTGTACCCCCTCCCACGCATATCTGATATGGTCAATTAGATTGCACAGTACCGGGTCTTCTCGACAGCGGACCTGAAATCTGCCTACCACTAGCTCCCCATTCACAAGGCGGAATGCCCGTCCACTGCGTTTGAAGCGGACGGCCGCCTTTACTATTTCCTTAGGGTTCCCTTCGGCGTCACTAACGGGGTCTCGGTCTTCCAATGGAAGATGGACCGAATGGTTGACCGATACAGACTGCGGGCCACTTTCCCGTACCTGGATAACGTCACCATCTGCGGCCACGACCAGCAGGACCACGACGCTAACATTTCCAAATTTCTCCACACCGCCAAACTCCTCAACCTAACCTACAACAAGGAGAAGTGTGTGTTGAGCACGAACCGATTAGCCATCCTCGGCTATGTGGTTCAGAAAGGAGTTCCAAGGCCCGGCCCCGATCGCATGCATCCCCTCATGGAACTCCCCCTTCCCCACTGCCCCAAGGCCCTCAAACGATGCCTGGGGTTCTTTTCATATTATGCCCAGTGGGTCCCTAACTATGCGGACAAGTTCTGCCCACTCGTCCACTCCACCGGTTTCCCACTGACGGCCGAGGCTCACCAGGCCTTCAACCGTATCAAGGCCGACATCGCGAAGGTCGTGATGCACGCGGTCGATGAGACGCTCCCCTTCCAAGTCGAGAGCGATGCATCAGACGTCGCTCTGTCCACCACCCTCAACCAGGTAGGCAGGCCCGTGGCATTCTTTTCCTGCACCCTCCATGCCTCCAAAATCCGGCACTCCACCATCAAAAAGGAGGCCCAAGCTACCGTTGAAGCTGTGCGACATTGGAGACATTACCTGGCCGGCAGGAGATTCACTCTCCTCACAGACCAACGATCGGTTGCCTTCATGTTTAACAACGCACAGCGGGGTAAGATCAAAAGTGATAAGATCTTGCGGTGGAGGATCAAGCTCTCCACCTTTAATTACGAGATTTTGTATCGCCCCGGTAAGCTCAACGAGCCCCCGATGCCCTGTCCAGAGGTACATATGCCAGTGCACAAGTGGATCGACTCTGGACCCTGCACGACGATCTCTGTCACCCAGGGGTCACCCGCTTTTATCACTTCATTAAGGCTCGCAATCTGCCCTACTCCATCGAGGAAGTTAGGGCTGTCACCAGAGACTGCCAGGTCTGCGTGGAGTGTAAACCGCTCTTCTACCAGCCAGACCATGCGCCTGGTGAAGGCCTCCCGTCCCTTTAAACGCCTCAGCGTGGACTTCAAAGGGCCCCTCCCCTCCACCGACCGCAACACGTATTTTCTCAATGTGGTCGACGAATATTCCAGATTCCCCTTCGCCATCCCATGCCCCGATATGACGCCTGCCACCATCATCAAAACCCTCAACACCAACTTCGCTCTGTTCGGTTTCCCCGCCTACGTCCACAGCGACCGGTGATCTTCATTTATGAGCGATGAGCTGCGCCATTACCTGCTCAACAGAGACATTACCTCGAGCAGGACGACCAGCTACAACCCCCGGGGAAACGGGCAGATGGAGCAGGAGAATGGGATGGTCTGGAGGGCCGTCCAGCTGGCCCTACGGTCCAGAACTCTCCCGGCCTCCCGTTGGCAGGAGGTCGTCACCGGCGCACTTCACTCCATTTGGTTGCTCCTGTGCACGGCGACTAACGAAACCCCCCATGAACGTCTCTTTGCCTTCCCCAGGAAGTCCACCTCTGGAGTTTCGCTCCCAATGTGGCTGGCAGCTCCAGGACCAGTTCTCCTCCGCAAGCACATGCGGCTCCACAAGGCCGTCCCGTTGGTTGAGAGGGTACAGCTACTCCACGCAAACCTGCAGTACGCCTACGTAGCGTACCCCGACGGCCGCCAAGACACAGTCTCCCTCGGGGACCTGGCACCAGCTGAGTCCCCCCCCTCTGCCCTGGCGCCCACCTCCCTTCCCCCAGCGCACCCCACCACAGCCCCCGCCCCAGGACAATCCGTCCTCCCCTTGCTCCCACCCGGGGATGAAGAGAATGTCGACACGCTCCCTGAGTCACCGACGACCGAGCCGACGCCTGACTCGCCACCAGCACTGCGGCGCTCTCAACGACGGATCAAGGCGCCCGACCGTCTAAATTTGTAACCTTCTCTGAAATTTTAATGACAACCTGTATGTAAATAGTTTTCCACCACCCCCACTGGACTCATTTTTAACAGGGGCTGAATGTGGTAGTCACCACTGTTCTATTACATTGTATATACTGCACTGCATATGAGGGTATTAAGGCCCCTGTACTACAGGTACGAGGGTAGATCCCTGCCTGCTGGCGCCGCCCAGTAGGTAGAGTATAAATGTGTGTGCTCTCCGAACTACAGCCATTCCGGCAGCAGCTGTAGGAGGCCACACATCTCTGTGTAATAAAGCCTCGATTACTCTCTACTCTCGTCTCGTCGTAATTGATAGTGCATCAACTACATAAGCGCCGGCATCGGATGAAGCATACAGGGGTGTAGTGTTAATGAGGTCAGTCCATAAGAGGGTCATTTAGGAGTCTGGTGACAGTGGGGAAGAAACTGCCTTTGAGTCTGTTCGTGCGAGTTCTCAGATTTCTGTATCTCCTGCCCGACGGAAGAAGTTGGAAGAGTGAGTAAGCCGGGTGGGAGGGCTTATCCAGCTTACTCACTCTTCCAACTTCTTCCAGTGAAGATATTTTAAAACTTCTATTTTGAAGCTTTACTGTACTGCCCTGGCTCTAAGACTTTGAAATTTGTTTGCTGTGAACTTGGCCTTCCGGCTTGGTTGCTGTCTGCTTTCTGAGACTGCTAGATCGTAACTGTCTCCTCTGGCTTTTCAGGGTCTGGGCAATTATACCTTTGTTGTTCTTTGATTATGCCTTCTGTGTATTCGGCTGCCTACCCCCTCAACTTGCATGAATAGACATTCTTTTTTTAATAAACAATTTTATTGAGGTATTTTTGGCATTGTAAACAGTTACAGTGTACAGTAATGTGCAAATATCAACAAAAACATAGTGCAATTAACCAAACCTCTCTCATAAACGGTACCAGCCTATTTATCCCTCCTATTCTACTCTACCCTACCCCCCCCCCCCCCCCCCCCACTCCCCGCTGACGTTTAATTCCCCGCGAAGAAGTCAATGAATGGTTGCCACCTTCGGGCGAAACTTGACAAAGATCCTCTCAAGGCGAACTTAATTTTTTCCAGACCAAGAAAGCTCGACATGTCCGAGAGCCATACTTCGGTCTTCGGGGGCTTTGGGTCCCTCCATGCCAGCAGTATGCGTCGCCGGGCTACCAGGGAAGCAAAGGCCAAGACGTCGGCCTCATTCACCTCCTGGACTCCCAGGTCTTCCGAGATCCCAAAAATTACCACTACTGGACTCATCACCACCCTAGTTTTCAGTACCTGGGACATGACGTCCGCAAATCCCTCCCAGTATCTCCACATGTTTTGGACATGCCCAAAACATGTGGACATGATTCACTGGTCCCCCCGCGCATCTAGCACACTTGTCTTCCACCCCAAAGAATTTGGGCCCGGTGGAAGACCTTGAACTGAATCAGGCTGAGCCTAGCACATGTTGCAGTTGAATTTACCTTACTCAGGGCTTCCGCCCATACCCCGTCCTCCATCTCCTCACCGAGTTCCTCCTCCCACTTGAGCTTCAGTTCCCCTGTCTGGGACTCCTCCTCTTTCATGAGACTTTCCCCTCTCCTACCTCTCCCCTGGAAACTACTCTGTCCTGGATCCTATTTGGTGGGAGTGTGGGAAGGATGGAACCTGTCTGCGTATGAAGTCACACTCTTGCAAGTACCTAAAGTCATTCCCCCTTACTAGTCCGAATTTCTCCTCCAAGGCCCTCGTGCTCGCGAAGCTCCCCCCCAAGAATATATCGCCCATCCTCCCCACCCCCGCCCGCCGCCATGCTCGGAATCCACTGTCCATGCTCCCGGGGGCGAATCGGTGGTTGTCGCATAATGGAGACCAGACCGATGCTCCCTCCTCCCCTACATGTTTCCTCCACTGGCCCCAGATCCGCAGGGCTGCCACCACTACCGGGCTGGTGGAGTACCTGGCCAGCGGGAGCGGTAGGGGAGCCGTGACCAGAGCTGCCAAACTGGTGCCCCTGCACGAAACCGCATGAATATACATTAACAGATGTATATCTCTGGGACCTTCCCAGTCATCTATAATCTGTTTCTCCTCCATAAACTATTCACAATTGACTATTATCTAAACTGCCATTCTAAACTCGTTAATGTAAGATGCATACCAATTGAGGCCCCTTTGAATAAATACTGTCTACTGCTGACTCCAGGCAGGTTCATGACACTAGGGACAGAGTTTCTTTGACTGTTACCATGGCCTGGGAAGTGTCTACCCCCTTGGTAAAGACTGATGCAAAGTATTGATTTAATACCTCAGCCATGCTCCCTGCCTCCAATCGTAAATTCCCTTTTGGGTCCCTAATCACCCTACTTCTTCTTTTACCACCCTACTTCTTCTTTTACCACCCCTTTATGATTTGTATGAAAGTCTTGGTGTGCAAGGGTAGTTTCCCTGCCTTTGAGCCAGAAGCTCCGGATTCAAGTGCCAAACCAGGACTTGATGGCCAAGGAAGCTGTGTTCATAACACGACCAAACAGGTTGGGTGTCAACTTGCAAATCCTTCCAACGTGCCAATGGCTGGCAGTAAGACTGGGAGACACTCCTGGTCAGCCATGCTTGATGCGGAGTGTCATCCCCTCGAGCTATAAGCCTTTGGTAACAGACTAGCAACCTGTTCCAGGAATAACTCGCCATGGAAACAGAGAAAAGGCGGCCTTAATGCACCAATAGGTATGGGAAGAGAATTGGAATTACTGTTTGTATGTTTGTAGAGGACTTTGGAATTCTCCTTTATGTTAGCTGCCTGACTTTTCTCATAATCTCTCTTGGCTTCTTTTAATACCTTTAATACAACTGATTATATAAGATGGTGTAATCATTAGTATTCATCTTCTTTGATTTTGTTCAAACTTTGAACTTCGCGGCTTCATTCTTTTCATAAATATCTGGATTTGGGATTCTGAAAAATCAGTAAAGAAATGTGACTGCTCTTTACCAAGATTGTAACAATGTGTGGCAATGATTTGGATATGTGCTAGAAGAGGTGGTGTTTGTCATGATATCCATATTAACATATCATGGTGCAATCACACACACACTGATGGACAGATCGATGGACCAATCAACACACACACAACATCACAGCCAATCACCAATGAGAGCACACGCACTATAAAACAGGGAACACCACAGTTCCTGCTCATTCCACCAGGAGATAGCTCAGAGCACAGAGCTCACAGCGTGCCACTCAGACATACACAATGTGCTGAGTGCCTCTCTAAGATAGTGCTAGGGTTTGGGTCCACAGGTTAACGGGTGAAGTACGAACCACAGCCAGAGGTTTACAGTTGTTATCCAGAATAATAAAACAGAGTTGTACCATCTACAACCGTGTTGGTTCATTTGTATAGCGGAACACCCAACACGACATAGTACCAGGATTGGAACCCAGCAACTGTGAGACCTACCTGCACATCTTCAGAGATCCACCATCCTGCGCCATGGACATCATCAGTCCGCCGCAGCCGCTCCCAATCGCTGGAAACCTCGGCGTCAACTGGAAGCTGTTTAAACAGTGCTTCCAGCTCTTCCTAGAAGCCACAGACAGTGAGAATGCATCAGACACCAGGAAGATCGCCCTCCTCCTCTCCACGGCAGGGCAACATGCCATCCACATCTACAACTCCCTGGCATTCGCGGAACGCGAGGACAAGACGAAGTACAAGACGGTCCTTCTAAAACTTGAGCAACACTTCAGCGTCGAAGTGAATGAGAGCTTCGAGAGGTACCTCTTCCAGCAGCGCCTGCAGGGTAAGGATGAGCCTTTTCAATCTTTTTTCACACACCTTCGTATCCTCGCGCAGTCCTGCGGCTATGAGGCCACCTCCGATTCCATGATTCGGGACCAGATAGTTTTTGGGGTCACCTCGGGCACCCTACGCCAGCAGCTCCTCAAAATAAAGAGCCTTACCCTAGCCACTGCCATCGAAACCTGCATCCTCCACGAAAACGCGACCAGCTGGTACTCCCAATTCCAGGCGGCCGAATCGGCACGGCAGGGATCCTACGAGGCCGAGCGGGTCCAGTCGATCGAGTTCCGCCCGGCCCGCGGCCCGGACGAGGGCGGCCATTTCACGCGCTTTCCGAGGCCTCCCGCGCTTGTATGTGCCAAAAGAGACGTCGACGCAGAGGGACGTGACGCGCAGGCGCGCTCTACTACGCAGGACTGAACTGCACATGTGCGGTGGCGCATCGAACGCCATGACGTCACGACGTGCGGCAACTGTGGATCCGCACACTTAAAGCGGCAATGTCCAGCCAAAACTCGAGAATGCCTCCGCTGTGGCAAGATGGGCCACCACGCTGCCTGCTGTCGAGCAGCTCTACCTGCCAACTCTCAACTGTCCCGCCAGCCTCGCAGGGACGTGCGGGCCATTCAGCCTCCATACACCGAGTCATACCCTGACGACGTACAGACCGGTGATACCAATGACGGGGAAGCCTTCCGTGTTGCGGTAATAGATAGAAATCGGATGTCCCCAAGTAGGACCCACCAGCCGATGCCAGTGCACAGCGTTAATCCAGGCGATGAATGGTGTGCCACCCTAACGGTCAACCGATCACCAATCACATTCCATTTAGACACTGGTGCCTCCGCCAATCTCATTGCATGGTCAGCCTTCTACGCCTTGAAGGTCAAACCACCGATTCGGCCATCCCGCTGTCAGTTGGTCGATTACAACGGTAATGTTATCCCGGCCATGGGATCCTGCCAGCTCGAGGTTACACACAATTCATACACAGCCACACTGTCCTTTGAGATAGTTGGATCATCGAAGGACTCCCTGCTAGGCGCACAGGCGTGCAAGGTTCTCCACCTTGTTCAGCGGGTACACACTCTGTCTCCAGAAGGCACGTCCGATTTCCCGGATGCAGACTTTAGGGCACAGCTCCACTCGCTCCTCGCCCACAACCAGGAGGCTTTCGAGGGCATGGGCACACTGCCCTACACTTACAGAATAAGGCTCAAACCGGACGCCACCCTGGTCATTCACGCACCTCGTAGAGTCCCAGCACCACTCAAGGACCGCCTCAAGCAGCAGCTGCAGGATCTCCAGGACCAAGGGGTGCTTTCCCGGGTCACAGAGCCTACGCCATGGGTCAGCTCCATGGTGTGCGTAAAAAAGCCGTCTGTCGAACTCCGGATCTGCATCGACCCAAAAGACCTGAACAATAACATCATGAGGGAACACTACCCCATACCCAAACGGGAAGAGATCACGAGCGAAATGGCCCAGGCTAAAATTTTTACAAAGCTTGATGCCTCAAAGGGTTTTTGGCAGATTCAGCTGGATCAGTCCAGCAGGAAGCTGTGTACTTTCAACACTCCCTTTGGCAGGTTCTGCTACAATAGGATGCCGTTTGGCATCATCTCGGCATCCGAGGTGTTTCATCGAATCATGGAGCAGATGATGGAGGGCATCGAAGGGGTGCGCGTTTATGTTGACGACGTCATCATCTGGTCCACCACACCACAGGAGCACATCAGTCGTCTCCAGCGCGTCTTTGCTCAGATACGAGAACACGGCCTGCGCCTCAACCGAGCCAAGTGTTCTTTTGGCCAAACTGAGCTAAAGTTTCTGGGGGACCACATATCCCGGTCAGGGGTGCTTCCGGATGCAGACAAAGTGACAGCCATGCCGCAGCCGGCAGACAAAAAGGCAGTGCTACGCTTTCTTGGGATGGTCAACTTCCTGGGGAAGTTTATTCCCAACCTTGCCTCCCACACAACGGCTCTTCGCAACCTGGTGAAGAAGACTATGGAGTTCCAGTGGCTGCCCGCACACCAGAAGGAATGGGTGGAGCTCAAGATCAAGCTCACCACTGCCCCGGTATTGGCGTTCTTCGACACTACTCGAGATACAAAGATCTCGACTGATGCCAGCCAGTCCGGCATTGGGGCGGTATTCCTGCAACGGGACGACACTGCATCATGGGCCCCGGTCGCCTATGCCTCGCGGGCCATGACCCCCACAGAACAGCGCTATGCGCAGATTGAGAAGGAGTGCCTGGGTTTGTTAACCGGCATAGATAAATTCCATGACTATGTATATGGTCTCCCTCAGTTCACCGTGGAAACCGACCATCGCCCCCTGGTTGGCATCATACAAAAGGACCTCAATGAGATGACCCCTCGCCTCCAGCGCATTCTGCTCAAGCTCCGGAGGTACAACTTTCAACTGGTCTGCACCCCGGGAAAGGACCTCATCATCGCGGATGCCCTGTCCAGAGCAGTGAGCATACTGCCCGAATCGGGGGGGTTCGTCTATCAGGCCGACGCACATGTAGCCTTCACATCGGCCAATCTGCCAGCTACTGATGCAAATCTGGCTCGTATTCGCCGTGAGACTG
This sequence comes from Scyliorhinus torazame, assembly GCF_047496885.1. Lineage (NCBI taxonomy): Eukaryota > Metazoa > Chordata > Chondrichthyes > Carcharhiniformes > Scyliorhinidae > Scyliorhinus > Scyliorhinus torazame. The sequence continues at coordinate 134,419,579 of NC_092721.1, forward strand.
CAGCTGACCCCCTTCTACAACGTGTGATGCGCCACATGATGGAAGGGTGGCTCAAGGGGCAGTGCCCACAATTCTACAATGTCCGGGATGACTTGGCCGTCATTGACGGTGTCCTCCTAAAGTTGGACCGGATTGTGATCCCACACAGCATGCATAGGCTTGTCCTCGAACAATTGCACAAAGGCAATCTCAGGGTTGTAAAGTGCAGGCAGAGGGCCCGAGAAGCTGTGTACTGGCCAGGCACCAGCGACGACATCGCCAACATGGTGCTCAACTGCACCACCTGCCAAAGGTTCAGCCGGCGCAACCCCCTGAGACGCTTCAGCCCCATGAGTTGGTCACGTCCCCCTGGGTAAAGGTGGGTGTGGACCTTTTTCATGCGCTCGGCAGGGACTACGTCATCATAATTGACTACTTTTCCAGTTATCCGGAGGTCATACGCCTGCACGACTTGACATCATCGACTGTAATCAGAGCATGTAAAGAAACCTTCTCTCGCCATGGCATTCTGCTTACCGTCATGTCGGACAATGGGCCCTGTTTTGCGATCCAAGAATGGTCTTCTTTTGCCGCTTCATATGGCTTCACACATGTGACGTCCAGCCCTCTGCATCCCCAGTCAAATGGCAAGGCGGAAAAGGGCGTCCATATCGTGAAGCGGCTCCTCTGCAAGGCTGCTGATGCCAGATCTGATTTCTGTTTAGCCCTGCTGGCCTATCGCTCGGCCCCACTGTCCACAGGCCTCTCACCAGCCCAGCTGTTGATGGGTCGCGCCCTCAGGACCACTGTACCGTCCATTCATGTTCCTAAACCCAACCATGCTCCAGTACTGCAAAGGATGCGACAGCAGCGTGCTCAGCAGAAGGGGGCACATGACGCTCGGGCAACTGATCTTCCTGCCCTAGCGCCTGGAGACAACGTCCGCATACACCTACCAGAGTGTGGCTGGTCGGCAACTGCCGAAGTTATCTGCCGCGTGGCTGCCTGCTCGTTCCTGGTTCGCATGCCTGATGGCTCCATTCGCCGGCGTAATCGGTGGGCCCTTCGGCAGCTTCCGCGCTCGCTATGTGATCATGCACCGGTGCCACGCCCTCCTGTTGTCCCTGATGTCGACTTCGTGGAGCTTCCTATTCCTCTATCTATGCCAATTCCTCTATCGCCCGTGGCCAGGCCCCTTCCTCAGCCGGTGGACCCTGACCCACCCTTGAGGCGGTCAACCCGAATTCGTTGCCCACCTACTAGGCTAGACTTATGAGCCTGTTTGCACATTGGACTCACTGAATTGTTGTGCAACACTGTTAATGTGTTTCTCTTTTTGTCGTTCCAGGAGTTCTCTTTTGATTTTGATGATTGCACTTGTTTTGTTAGTGATACAACCTCGTTGCTATGTTGCACCGGACACCTTCCTATGTATATAGTTTAGCCTCATGTACATGTTTTAAATATTGCACACACATATTCAGCTGCACTCAGTACACACCAATATTTATTACCATATAGGCACATATTCTTGTGAAAAGGGGGATGTCATGATATCCATATTAACATATCATGGTGCAATCACACACACACACTGATGGACAGATCGACGGACCAATCAACACACACGCAACATCATACCCAATCACCAGTGAGAGCACACGCACTATAAAACAGGGAACACCACAGTTCCTGCTCATTCCAGCAGGAGACAGCTCACAGCACAGAGCTCACAGCGTGCCACTCAGACATACACCATGTGCTGAGTGCCTCTCTAAGATAGTGCTCGGGCTGGGTCCACAGGTTAACTGGAGAAGTACGAACCACAGCCAGAAGTTTACAGTTGTTGTTATCCAGAATAATAAAACAGAGTTGTACCATCTACAACCGTGTTGGTTTGTTTGTATAGCGGAACACCCAACACGACAGTGTTCAAATTCACAGAGGCTATTTATTGAATTGGAAGGATAAACCTCAAAATGAACTGATTGGGTGGTGTGGCCTGTTTTTCTGTGCAATTTCTATGTGGTTCTATCTTCCTCACAAGCAGCCATCTATATCACATGCCAAGACTTGAGACCACTTCTTGTTATCCTCCTTTCCTACAACAATACTCTGCAAAAATTTCACTTGCTCTCTGTCATGACTATTTTCCAGGAAATTGAATGTCGCATCCAAAGAGCTCAAAAGGAGGAGAAATTAAAAACAGGAAAAGAAAGTAAAACAAAAGGAGCATTCTTTGTGCAGTTTTGTCTATTTTTTGCAAACGTGCTACAAGTTACAGCATTATAAATGAATTTCTGATACCTGGGGCGTCATTCTCCGACCCCCCGCCGGGTCGGAGAATGGCCGTTGGCCGCCGTGAATCCCGCCCCCGCCCCCACCGAAGTCTCCGAAGGGAGAAAAGTCGGCGGGGCGTTAATGGCGCCGCTGCCGCGGAGAATGTCACGGGTCTGCGCAAGGCAGCCGATTTTCGGCCTGCCGATATTCTCCCTTCCGGATGGGCCGAAGTCCCGTCGACGTGATGACCGTTCACGTCGCCGTGAATCAAACCTCCTTTTCATCGGCGTGACCCGGTGCTCCAGGCTCACGCCGACCAGCGAGGAGGTGAGTGACGGCCTGGGGGGTTGGCTCTGGGCAGGAAATGGCGTGGCCGCAGACTGATTGCGTGAGGAGAGGTGTGTCTCGGCTTGTGTGTGTGTGTGTGTGTGCGGCGGGGGGGGGGGGTGGGGGGGTGGCTAGAGCAGGCTGGGCTCCGGGGGAGTGCCGGGAGGGGGTCCGTGCCGGGGTGGAGGTTGGGGGTTGGGGGGGGTCCGTGCCGGGGTGGAGGTTGGGGGGGGGGGGTCCGTGCTGGGGTGGAGGTTGGGGGTTGGGGGGGGTCCGTGCTGGGGTGGAGGTTGGGGGGGGGGGCGTCCGTGCTGGGGTGGAGGTTGGGGAGGGGGTCCGTGCCGGGGTGGAGGTTGGGGGGGGGGGGTCCGTGCCGGGGTGGAGGTTGGGGCGGGGTCTGTGCCGGGGTGGAGGTTGGGGGGGGGGTCCGTGCTGGGGTGGAGGTTGGGGGTTGGGGGGGGTCCGTGCTGGGGTGGAGGTTGGGGAGGGGGTCCGTGCCGGGGTGGAGGTTGGGGGGGGGTCCGTGCCGGGGTGGAGGTTGGGGGGGGGGTCCGTGCTGGGGTGGAGGTTGGGGGTTGGAGGGGGTCCGTGCTGGGGTGGAGGTTGGGGAGGGGGTCCGTGCTGGGGTGGAGGTTGGGGGGGGGGGTCCATGCCGGGGTGGAGGTTGGGGCGGGGTCCGTGCCGGGGTGGAGGTTGGGGGGGGGGTCCGTGCTGGGGTGGAGGTTGGGGGTTGGGGGGGGTCCGTGCTGGGGTGGAGGTTGGGGAGGGGGTCCGTGCCGGGGTGGAGGTTGGGGGGGGGTCCGTGCCGGGGTGGAGGTTGGGGGGGGGTCCGTGCTGGGGTGGAGGTTGGGGGTTGGAGGGGGTCCGTGCTGGGGTGGAGGTTGGGGAGGGGGTCCGTGCTGGGGTGGAGGTTGGGGGTTGGGGGGGGTCCGTGCTGGGGTGGAGGTTGGGGAGGGGGTCCGTGCCGGGGTGGAGGTTGGAGGGGGGGGGTCCGTGCCGGGGTGTAGGTTGGGGGGGGTCCGTGCCGGGGTGGAGGTTTGGGGGGGGTCCGTGCTGGGGTGGAGGTTGGGGGTTGGGAGGGTCCGTGCTGGGGTGGAGGTTGGGGAGGGGGTCCGTGCCGGGGTGGAGGTTGGGGAGGGGGTCCGTGCTGGCCAGGTGCCAGCCTCCAACAGTTGGACCCATGCGGTCCATGCCACCTGGCTGGGGGGTGGAGAGGATATGGGCAATGATGACATGTCGTTGTTCCCCTCCCCCCCACCAGGCCGTCATGTTTTCAGACCATCCAGCGATGTTGGCCGCCGTGGTGGCAGCCGCTCATGTCTATGTTGCCCTGGATGAGGAGGAGAGGAGGAGGAGGAGGAGGAGCGTGCCAGAGAGGCGGCGCAGGCTGCCGCAAAGGGGCAGGCAGCAGCCGCCCAGGCTGGAGGGACACCTGACCGACAGGACAAGGAGGGGGAGGAGGACGTCGCGGCCCCACGGCAACAGAGGCACCCGAGGGCGCCCCGTGTGTACCGGCCCCGGCAGTCATACCAGGACCTCACGGACCGGGAATGCAGGAGGAGACTCCGGATGAGCCGGGAAACCGTGGCACACATCTGCCACCTGCTGGCACACCTGTCACCGCGTGGCACTGGCGGGGACACCCTCTCCCCGTGTCCGTCAAGGTTACGGTGGCCCTGAACTTTTATGCAACGGGGTCATTCCAGGCACCGAGTGGGGACCTGTCCGGCATATCGCAGACATCGGTGCACCGGTGAATCCGGGCAGTGACAGATGCCCTTTATGCCATGGCGCACCGCTACATCCGCTTCCCCGTGGACCGGGCCAGCCAAGATGCCCGGGCCGTGGGCTTCTCTGCCGTTGCCGGTTTCCCCATGGTCCAGGGCGCGATCAATGGCCACCTGCAGATAACAGGGCCGTGTTCACTAATAGGAAGGGGACCTATTCGATGAACGTACAGATGGTCTGCGACCACCGCATGATGATCCTGCACGTCTGCGCCCGTCACCCAGGCAGTGTACACGACTCATTCGTGTTGTCGCGGTCATCCATCCCCGGCATGTACGAGGGACGCCATCCCCGGCTGAGGGGCTGGTTGCTGGGCGACAGGGGCTACCCATTGCGATCGTGGCTGATGACGCCTATACGGAGGCCACGCAATGAGGCGGAGAACCGCTACAATGATGCCCATGTAGCGACAAGGGGAGTGATCGAGAGGTGCTTTGGCGTGCTGAAGATGCGTTTCAGGTGCCTGGACCTCTCTGGGGGCGCCCTCCAGTATCGGTCAGATAGGGTCGGCC